>NW_024387414.1:15048375-15648375 GCF_900408965.1 Simochromis diagramma | reverse complement strand
CACACACACACAAATGGAGGACATATAAAAACATATCTGTATGAATATGTCTCGCTGTTATAACCTGTTAATATAAAAATGCATTTCTGTGTGCAGTCAAATGCACACTGAGAGACACATACACAAAGCACACACTGGCTTACTTTTACCCCACCAAATTTTAAAATGTGCCTGCCTCTGGCTGTACTGTTCGATTGTGGGAATCATAATAACAGTTCTGGGAGCCAAAGCCCGCATTAAGGTTTTTGAGAGCTTTGTTTTCTCAAACAGGAATATCTCTGCTGGGCTCATAAAGCTGACTTGACAGGCCAAGAAAAAAATGCCAGCTGAAATTAAAGAATAATTCATTCCTAAAGTCGAGGCTTTTTTTATTCGTTTGTTTGTTTTTGTTCATATATATATATATATATACATACATATATATATTCTACTACCCAGAAGACAAAATGTGAAGAAAAAGCCAAGGAGGTTGGTACTGTGGTAGTGGGTAGTGAAGTGTTAGGAATTTCTGCATGCTCTTTCACCCACTGAGGTTTGGCACCGTCGAACACGGCTTGGCAAGGCTGGATACAGAGTTAGGGTCAAGACTTCACTCTGTGGGAGGCCCCTTTAGAGCTAATTGCTATCCCGTTGTGGCAAACCTGAACTCATGCACCAGCATGCAAGCACAGACACACAAGAAGTACAAAAAAGGTATACTAGAGTTTAGTACAATCATGAAAGCCACAAAACGGGAGGGGGAAAAACAAGCATGCAACTTATGTGGCAATTGTAGTGTACTAATATATCAATACAACTACTATTTAGACATGTATGAAATTGTTTATCCAACCAAAAAATTGGAAGATCCTCATCTGGCAACAGTCTAGGACATGGCCTCCTTTAAGACAGTGAGTTTCCCCTTTCAGTGCTTCATTATATTATAACATGGTTGAGAAAGATTTAGCTCAGATGCACTCGAGTGTAAAAATCTGAACCACCGTGAATTCAAACAGAATTTAAAACCTCCAGCACCTGCACAACTTGACCCCTTTTAGTAAGCCACTTGTCTTTCTGTGTCATTGACTTCATAAAATATACAAGGAGAGTGCCTACTGTATGAAGCTCATAAACACATTTCCACACATGCAATCATGTCAACAGTCATTAAAACAAAGAGTGTGTGTTTTCAGCAATTGCGAAGTACACTATGTCATGGAACACACAATAAAAATAAATAAATTTTCATTGATGCATCTATACAGGTGGTCAAATATTTTTTTAAGTAATGTAAGTGTTTGCAGGTTTTTCCTTTTACACCCAGTAAAACACTAATACTCAATTACATGACTCTTTAATTACATCAGAAAACCTTCAGTAAAAGAAAATAAGTAAAAAAAATAATAAATGCATCCACTCATGATGAAAATGTGAATACAAATTTGAACCCACTTTGAAATTTGTATGCTTTTGTAATTCTGGTTTCATGATGTGCTCCTGATATGTATTTCACGCTCAGCTGTGCACACATTTGTCCAGATACTTTTGAGGTTTCTGTAGCTGTTCTTGTGCAAATTATTGCATTAGTGGAGTTGTTGGTTAAAGAAAACAAAATCCAGCTATATAAAACGAAAAATGAAAACAACAAAACAGCATCGATTCCTCATAAAGAAAAAACACTAATACAAATCGAAGATAACAGAACATTACTTTATTCTTCTCATCAAAGACTAGATGAAAAGTAGGAATGTCACCAGAACCAATTCTTATGATACCTTTCATTAATAAATTCTAAAAATGGTACTTCAAATCAGTGCTTGCTTTTGTTTTTTTGTTTGGTTTTTATTTTCGGTCGTTCTTCTTTTTTTTGGTTTTGTTTTGCTTTGTTTTTTTTTTTTTTTAACCAGTGGGGTTTGTGTTTGGTCAGTACTACCAAGACAGATAATTAAAGTATAGCAAAAACCACAGGGAATAAAGATTTCAATGCACCGAAGAGTGGTTTTGAGGTAATTCTCTGTATACAAGCAGAAACACACATACACACCTGCTCATTCAGACTGAGTCAAGGACCCAAAGGAACCTGCATATCTATTATTCTCTTCCCACGCTCCTAACTACAGGCCTCCCACTTACAGATGGCAGACCTTACTGTTCTGACAACAACTTAACTGAAGAATTATCATTTGAATTCTTGTTAGGAGCACACAAAGGGGGATCAGAAGGAGGAAAACATTAAAAACAAGCTAACATTTTTTTCCCATAATACCTGTTGTTCTCCTAGTCAGCTCTAATCCTACTTTTAGCTTCCATCAGCAAGACAATTTGACAGTAATAAAATGCAAGCAGCAATCAGGGTAACAGCTTTACCAACTGAATGAATCCAGCTGAGAAATCTCCTACATTAAGCTCTGACATTCAAAATGGAATTTAGAGGGGATCTCAGTCACTTTTACAAACAAAATTAAAAAAATAAAAGTGCAAAAAAAAAAAAAAAGGCAATATTTTAAGGGCAACAGGTGCATCTGTTTATACAGATCTGCATTTCCTGTCATCAATCTGTAATGTCTCTTTCTGGCTCTAGCCCGAGTGGTGTTATCGCCACTCTTTGACACAGCTGCAGAGCTCACGATAATAGAGAATTCCGTAAGCGTCTGTACTGTGCAATAATGAAAAACACCCCATGCTGTGAAAGGAAATAGGAGATTTCATAATCCGTCTAAGGCCTTGGCCCTGGCCGCTTGTCCTGGAGAGAGTCTCATTAAACTTCTCATTAGTGACACACTGCGCGTCTATAATGATTGAATGCATATACAAATCACCTCAAACATGAAAGGAGGGACAACAACAATGAACTCTGGCTGCATCCCGGTACTGCCAAGTCCTCTGATAACCGCATTAGTATATGACATATGGAACAGTATGCACATCTGTTTACTGTCCGAAAGCCATTTTTTATAAAAGAAAAAAAGTGTTCGGTCCTGCTTTACATTCTGCATCTCACCTACTAAAGCTACTTTACATATGTCTTAAGACATGTGTCCTTTTATTTGACATTGGACCAAAAGACCTTTTAAACCACTGAAAAATGTAAGTTTATGGCAATTATTTCAATATATGAATCCTTAAATGAGTAATTACAGTAACATTTGTCATTTTAGTTTAATTAGTTTAGTTGTATGGCACAGGCTACATAGATGATACGAGGCTGAAGGGTTAATTTAAAAAGTCTCTGGCAGACTTTTTAAAGACAGTTTTATATGGAACTGCTTGTTAATTATGCAAGACAAGCAGAAAGCTAGTGGAGATGGATAAAGTAAATATAGCCACCTGTGCATGTCACATTAATATATTTTATCATTCTTCTTCTAAAAAGAAAATCCAATACTAAACATTGGTGCTGTTATCAGTAGAGGTGTACTATACTGAAATTCCAATTTTAAAGATGTAGCTAATCCCAGAGGATATGAGATGTCAAATATTTTTCGCCACCTATCTGAGGAGCAGGAGCAGCAAGACACATTGTAGAGCCAACCCTTGTTGTAGGTCTGAAAGGGTGGCAAAGTTGAATATAAAATAAAGTCATCATAGTCTGAACTGACAGAGGCAAGATAAAAAAGACTGTCTGTAGAAATGTTTTTTGGGGGGGGTTTCTGTGTGTGTGTGTGTGTGTGTGTGTGTGTGTGTGTGTGTGTGTGTGTGTGTGTGTGTGTGTGTGTGTGTGTGTGTGTGTGTGTGTGTTTGTGTTCGCGTGGTCTGCATAACTGCTTGGCTCTGCAAATGAAACTTTCTATGAACACTCAGATCAGTGCATCCCTTGGCTGGAGTGAAGCCTGACTATGAATATCAATTTTGCATTCATCGCTAGCTGCTCCCCCTTGACGCCTCACCTGACTCAAAAGCGAATCAGCTTTCTGTTTGCGTCAGCGTTTACCAAGCCGCGTTACACTGCTCAAAAGAGGGAGTCTCCTTCACCGAGCCTCCGTACTTAAAAGGCATCGACTGACTTTCTGTGTTTTATTATTTGTAGAAAACTGGATACGGTGGACATGTGAGGTGATTGCACAAAACATGTTTTTTAGTTTCTGTTCATCAGACTAAACCCGTTTTCAACAAACGGGGATAACGCATGAGCCTCGTGAGGGAAAATGACCTATTTACAGAACCATCATACCTAATGTCTACCTACACAATTCTGTAAATGATGCTAATTAAGCCATGTACAGATGACTGAAAAAGGTTTATTATTCACTACTTTTCCATCATGTCGGGCAATGAATAACAGCATGCATCTCACTAGTATGAGACCAATCAGGTTTATACTGATTGCCAGTGTAACCATCATCCTGCAATCATGTGCCAATTCCACTTTACTACTGAGTCATTATGCAGCTGTTAGGCAACATAATTGTAAACAAGGGGTAGCTCTCAATACCTTCTTGAGATAAAATAAACTGCACAAGCCAAGCCACACTCGGTGATGATATGATTGTTATTGGTGAGAAAAAGTACCTCATTTACTACAGTACAATCATTCGCTGCAGTCCTGGGTGCTCACAAAAACAACCAAGCAAGACACCATCAAGAACAACTAGACTTTGCAATATTCCCAGTGTTTGTTATCTTAACTTCACTGTTTGCAAAATCTCTCAAAACTGTGTCCCAAAAATGTAGCTTGCTGTATAAAATGCAAAAAAACTTCTCGGCTGCGAGTGGGGAACCCAGGGTCAGACAGCCAAACTGCTAGGGGAGGGTTGACCAGGCAAGGCACCAGAGAAAGTCTCCCCCTTTAGTGATGTTGGCAACTGTTCCATGTATAGCCATTGGCAATAATGCAGCGTGGATTGTGATTTATCACTGGATTCTTCTAAGTCTGTTGGAGGGGGGCTTTTTTGCTTTGTTTTGTTTTTTTAAATCAGAAGTTTAATCATTTACATTTGCAAATGTTAATCTTTAAGTTTCAAAACCTAAAGAAACATTACAAAGCAAAAAAAAATATTAAAATGTTGTTCGCCAGGTTTTTGCGTGCTCTGCCACATATTATTGTTTGCTGAAAAAAATATAGCGTCCAGTCCAGCAATGTAAATCATCTAAAGAAAAGGGGGGGTTCTCTTTCACAGTTTGATTACATTTGTGAAGAATTTCTGTTTCATGTTCTCCAGACAGGAAAGCCAGTTTAAATTAAATCAAATTTGTGTTTTCTAGAAAACGTTTTCTATTTGTCAGTCAAATCCAAACCCAATTTCACTTTCACCTCTAACCTTGGAAGAAACTTGTCTAATGATCCAGGCAGAGAGAAAAGAATAATAGAGTGTGTTGCAATAGCTGTGGGAAGGTAGAAATGACATGGAGACCCCCTTACTCAAACTATGCCCTCATTATCTGCTGCAACACCAGGTCTTCAAAATTAGCTAGCAGGAAGCGCTCAACGGGACCATATGCCTGGTGAGACGCCTGCATGGGTAATTTTGAGACAGAGAGACAGCAACGCGGAGGAAGGAAAAAAATAAAGATATAACATGCTATTTGTGGAAGTACCAGAGATTATAGTCCAAGGAAGCAGAAAGAACATGACAAGTACAAAGACTGTATAAAAAGTTCAGACTTCATTGGAAAGAAAACCAGATGCTGTAAAAGACAGTGGCTGCACTTTTTAGAGGTATAATTGGTCCAAATTTCATGAAACACCTGGGAAAATATCTTCTAATCTTCTAACGTCTAAACCGGTTCCCAGCAGCGGTACTGCTCCTGATGCTGTGTACTGGTTAAATGTGGTAGTAGAGGCAGGCTAAGAATAGCAAAGATGCCTGAAAGCACTAAATGATCTGGACAACAATGTCAAAGCAATTCATCGTATACCGCACTCAGGTGTGCATTCCCTGGAACATCCACTAAGGTTCCTGTGGTGTTGCACAATTCATTTTTCCTTTTTCCCCCCCTTTTTTTTTTTTTACCAGTTTTCGTCAAGGAAAAACATTCTTAGAAATAAGTTCATTTACTTATAATAATAATAATAATAATAATAATAATAATGGATTGCATTTATATAGCGCGCGGAAGGCAACGGCGGCCACTCAGGCAAAGGCGGTCCGGGGGCCGGCCGCGCGGAAGGCAACGGCGGCGGCGAAGGAGACGACGGAGCAGTTCAGGGGGCCGGCCGCGCGGAAGGCAACGGCAGCGGCGAAGGAGACGACGGAGCAGTTCAGGGGGCCGGCCGCGCGGAAGGCAACGGCGGCGGCGGAGGAGACGACGGAGCAGTTCAGGGGGCCGGCCGCGCGGAAGGCAGCGGCGGCTCTCCGGTGTTAGGCGTGCCGGCCATGGCCCGGTGGGCGCACGACCAGACGAGGCAGGACCAGACGAGGCAGGACCAGACGATGGCGATGCGGGGGCCGGACCAGGCGTCGCTGCAGAGGCTCTGAGGCTGGGCCAGACGAGGACGAAGGCTCTGAGGCTGGGCCAGACGAGGACGAAGGCTCTGAGGCAGAGTCTGAGGCCGGACCAGGCGAGGCAGAGGCAGAGCTAGGTGACAGCGAGGCAGCCGCAGGTGGTGGCTGGACGGGCTCCTCGGGCCCTCCTGCTGATGACGAAGGTTGCCGGACGGGCTCCTCGGGCCCTCCAGCTGCCGAGGCATGAGGCTGGTGCGGTTCTCCTGAACCCCCAGCTGACGAGGAAGGTTGCCGGACGGGCTCCTCGGGCCCTCCAGCTGACGAGGCATGAGGCTGGTGCGGTTCTCCTGAACCCCCAGCTGACGAGGAAGGTTGCCGGACGGGCTCCTCGGGCCCTCCAGCTGACGAGGCATGAGGCTGGTGCGGTTCTCCTGAACCCCCAGCTGACGAGGAAGGTTGCCGGACGGGCTCCTCGGGCCCTCCAGCGAAAACGGTCTCAGAACCAGTGGGCACTGGAGCCCCTGGCACACACAGGACAGGGCCAGCGGATGCAGAAACCCCTGGCTGAGGAGCGGCCGGGCCAGCGGGTGCGGAAACCCCTGGCTGGGCAGCAGGGTAGCTCACAGCAGGCTCTGGGTACTGAACAGGTTGGTGGACAGGAGGCGACTGGACTACTGACTGGACAGGAGGCGACTGGACTACTGACCGGACAGGGGGGCGACTGGACTACTGACCGGACAGGGGGGCGACTGGACTACTGACCGGACAGGAGGCCGAGCTACGGGAGACCGGACAGGAGGCCGAGCTACGGGAGACCGGACAGGAGGCCGAGCTACGGGAGACTGGACAGGAGCGGACTGGAGAGCAGGTGAGGGAACTGACAGGAGTGGAAGCTGAACAGCAGGTGAGGCTGACAACGGAGCTGAGGTTGGTGTGGCTAATGGCTGAGCTAAAGAGTGAGCTAGTGAAGGGGACAACAGTGCAGCCTGGGCTAATAAAGCTGGTGCCTGAGCAGGGGACACCTCAGCTAGCCTAACCAGTGATACTGCGAGGGCGTGAAAAGCTGGATCAGGAGGTGGATGAAGGGGTGAAGTAGTAGGTGGACCGGTTAGCTCTTTCGTGCCTCCAGAGCGTGAGGGCACTGGCTGGAGAGCCTCAGCTGAGACTCTAGGGGGGTCAGGCTGGATCCTGGCCGTCCTCAGCCTAGGCGCTGGGACAGGCACAGGAGGTGGCTGGACACCAGTCACCCCCACTCGAGAAACCGAAGCGGGTGTGGCGGTAGACTGGGTCGCAGCTGCCCTCCTCCTGGGAGCTGGCACTGGTGTGGGGGTAGACTGACTGACGGGAGTGGAGATAATGACTGGGTGTGTGATGTTAGCAGGTTTATTGGGGATTGTTCTGGTTTTCCTGCCACCACTGTTTACAGTCTTTGGGAGAGCAGAGCAGAACAAATCTTCCCAGTCCACAGAATCCTCCAGGAGGGAAACATCCCACGAATCAGAGATGGGGTTATGGTGCGTTTTGAGTGGATAATCAGATGGTGAGTGCGAAAAACAGTCACTGGAACTCACCATCGGGAGTGGCTGAAAGTAGTCCGTTTTATGGCGGCGTGTGCGCCGATTTCTCCGGGAGGAGGAAGCGGGCGGGGTACACGTCCGAGCCTCTGGCACGGGAGCCTCTGTTGAGCCGAGGTGGAAAACGGAGCCGCTGTGCCGTGGCGAGGTTGACGGTCCGGTGAATGAGGCAGGTGATGCGTGAGCGTGGAGCGGAGTGGCGGGAGAGGGAGCGGCCGAAGCGCGGCGTGAAACGTCCACTCTCCGCGGCAGATGCTCCGGTGCAGGTGAGGCAGCAGGTGGGGGAACGCGGCGTCTCCGAGGCCCGCCCAGAGCCAAGCGAGTGCCCTCGAAGACGTGCTCTCGCTCCGCGAAGAGCCGCTGTCTCTCCTTGAGTTTTTCCGCCCACAAGGAGAGCGCTACCTCCTGCCGCTCATAGAGGTCCGAGTCCGCTGGGTTCCTAGCGTGTCTTCGTGGCACGGGTCGGGTCATTCTGTCAGGCGTTGTGTGGAGGCGAGGAGGAAGGAACCCAAACGCAGGACTCGCAGGTAGGTGAAGACTGGTGAAGGTTTATTATAAGGAGTGGATGAACAGAACAGAGGTAGACGCTCGCTGGCTGGCTGGCTGGCTGGCTGGCTGGACGACTGAATGGCTGGCTGACTTAACTGAACTGAACGACATCATCAATGACCCGACACCGAATGGGTAGAACCGAGGGCTTAAATACACAGACTGGTGATAATGATGATAATGAGAGACCGGTGAGTACACAGCTGAACATAATGAACTAATGATACTGGGAAGAGGACTGAACATAATACACACAGACCAAGGCTAACACAATAAAACAGGAAGTGGAACAGGCAGTAGGTAAACAGTGAATGTGAACTGAAAACACTGGGTCACCGACCAGGGAACCCTGACAGCTACAGTTGTAGCCACAGCTGCCCTGGGGCAGACTGACAGAAGCGAGGCTGCCATATTGCGCCATCGGCCCCTCTGGCCATCACCAGTAGGCGGTAGGTGAAGTGTCTTGCCCAAGGACACAACGACCGAGACTGTCTGAGCCGGGGCTCAAACCGGCAACCTTCCGATTACAAGACGAACACCCAACTCTTGAGCCACAATCGACCCATTTACTTGGTAAATATCCCGACTGCATATCTTATTAATACAAATTTAAATGCTTTTTATCACATGTATAATACAGTCATCTCAACTGGAGTATCTTACCTTCTGCCTGATCTCCTCCTCCATTTTAACTGGTGAACCCAGCTCAGCCACTTGTTTGACACCTTCACTGGCAAAGCCCCCATATTCCCACAGGACATAGTTCTTAGAGTGGGAGGCACCAATTATTGCTGACCAATGATTGGCACGACCTGTAAAGCCAAACAATAAAACGTATTTTAATTGGCCATCTCACCCTTTTTCCTAAAATGCCCTCTGCATCATTCCATTACTGATCCCACACCGGCAATCAAACCAAGAATGCAGCAGTAGACATCACACCTCAACCTCCACTATTATGTAAAGCATAACAATATATAGAATACTGTAGTTTATCTAGGATCGATAGGCTCCTTGTGACTACAGGTCATTTTTTGTCCTTACTATCTTACTGTGGGATCACAATAATCTAACTCAAGCTCTTGGTGTTTCATGTTTTCACATTCTTATATTATCCCCCCATCCCATCTTATTATCACCTTGCCTACTAGGATCTTATTATGAACCAGTATTGAAAGGACACTCTGCTCTACCAATCAGAAAGTATAATAATGTTTGTATACCCCTGGTCAAACCTATAAAGTACTATGACCTTGTGACTAAAAGCCTTATATATATATATATATATATATATATATATATATATATATATATATATATATATATATATATATATATATATATATATAATTTTTTTTTTTTTTTTTTCAAAGTTAAATTGCAAATGAAAATACAATGCTGCAAAAAAAATGAGTTAATGCCAGAGGTTTTTGTAAAGTTTTTGTTCATTTTAAACATGATATTCTCACCCACATATGATGGAAAATAGTTCAATAGCAGTCAAGTGGCAAGTCGTATATTTATCTGGGACATACTATAAGGCAGTTAAATTAGTCTGGATGTTTGGATTCATAGAAGATGAATTTAGGACAGTGCAGTTGTGGTGTTGAAAAACTTTGATAGAGCTTAGAGTTTAAACTTTACTTTATCTAATGTAAAAAGAAACAATTTTTGTCGCTGTGAATGCACAGGCTTGTGAAATCTTACAAAGCAAATTAATATTTAGTCCAAGGGAAAAGAAGACAAACAAGATAAAAAATGAAAGACATAATTGTTTAATATATTTTGTTTAAGTTTGATGGAGGAATGCTGTTCTTTTTTATTCTTTTATCTTAATATCTTATATATTAATTCTATCAATCTTTCTAGGGCAGGTGTCTACGCTCTGTGTCCAAGGGAACTGCCATCACTTGAACTAAATAGCCGCACTTGTCTGTATGACATATAATGGGGACAAAGGGGGAAAAAGAAAATAGAACTGTCAAGGTTATCATGTCATGTAGTTAAAAAAATCTCCTGTTGGCCTGTTTTACACTGAAATTCAGTCAGAACAGCAGTGTATGGCTTCTGCAGTTAAAGGAAACATAGTTAAGAATAGGAGAGTGAAATGTGGCTCAAAAGCAGATCTCGAGTAGCAAAAAATTTATTTGTACTACAGAAGAGCAAAATCATACTATATGCTTTCTGTGGTGTAGTCAGTGAATAATATTGTGTAGTACAATATGTGCAGAGATATTTTAACTACTTACCAAGGAAATAACTTCGTGCAAGGACGAATCAATCTGTAGCAAGGGAAAGAAATAGAAGCCACACAGCTTGCCCTATCCTTTTAACAACTGATCTATCTGTGAGGTGTGTGCATGTATGTGTGTGTGTTTGTGTGTGTCTTCATAAATTTGTGTGACAGTGACTCTCATATAGCTACTCCTTCTATAAAACAGTGAATTAGCTCGCTTTTCGATCTCAGGGTTTATCTTATTCCACTCTAATCGGCATATTGATCTGAATGGCAAGAGCCTGATTTAGACAGGAGAGCCAGTGTAATCTTAAAGTCCATTCACATCCTGATTGTGAGTCTCAAGGTTATATGCAGTGCACCCAACCACAGTAAAATAGCTCAATACTCACATCATTACTCAGGCCTATAACCAGCGCCTAAACCACAGAGCTAAATCATCCACACTGTAGAGTTGCTGTTTTGGTAAAATGAGAGTGACTTAGCTATTCTTTATAAGTTTAGGGTGTTTATTTGGGCTAGATATTTAAGTTTTATCTTAAATGCTTCATTATCTTACACAAACCATTCCTGAACATTTTTTGTAGTGTGTTTGTTATACAGCCAAATGACCAGGGAATGGTGTTGCCATTAAGGGGTATGCAGTGGTTTTCACATCGTTTTTGGCATGTCCTACATTAAAAGCTAGAAAGCATTTAAATCAAGTTGGCAACTGTTTACAGGCAATGTGCATTTTCTATGCAAATTTTGGAAGCAACCACTTGCAACCACTCACTAACTGGTCAGGGAAACACATTTTTCCCAATAAGAGTATCAACAAATTCTTGTTTATCCTTTTCCCATACACAACTCCTATTCAACTTAGGCTACGTCCACACGTACACGGGTATTTTTGAAAACTGAGATTTTCCGTTTTCGTTTTAAAAAATAATCCCATCCACACGTAAAGGCAGAAATGAAGGAAAACGCTGCTAGGAACATGCCAAAGCAACAGGTGGCGATATATTCCTAACCGTGCAGAAATGTTGGCCAATCAGAAGTCTAGAAGCCTCGGTGGGAAAAAGTAAACAAAGCTGGGGCATAGAAGCAGAACGGAGTCGTATGTGTGGAGGGACAGTAACTGTGTGTGTATATGTAAGCATTTAAGCACTGCAGAGAGTACAATTAACAGTAACAGTATTGTAGAAATTCATTTCACCGAAACAATAACGTGGCGCACAGTGTGACGTCAAAAAAGGCGCACACCTTTGATGCTGCGTTTTCTCCGTTTTTCTCGTCCACACGTAAATGCAAAAACGGAGTTTTCAAAAATATCCACACTCACCGGATTTTTTAAAAATCTCCGTTTTCAGTGACCAAAAACGCCGTTTACGTGTGGACGAAAGGTGCAAACGCATAGAAAAATCGACGTTTTCAAAAATACCCGGGTACGTGTGGACGTAGCCTTAGATTCATTCCATATTTTTTTACCCTGGTCATCTGGTTGCTCCACAGTTAAACAACCACTGTCACAGTGAATCATGCAGCCATCTTTTCCCCGGGTAAACCACAACAAGCACTAAATTGTGTATATTTTGGTGGTTTGCAGAAGTACCAAAAACTGCCTACTGAGGCAGGCACCAAAAAGAAGTCAATCCCTACTCCAGTGTTACAATTCTCAAACTTCCAGAATGCTTTCTGCATGTTGTTCAATCCTCCATAACAATTTCTTTCTTACTTCACTTTTGTTTAATTAAATCCTAGTAGTTTATTAGCAATTCGGATAAATTCTGTTTAATTTATTTGGCATCAAATCCCAATGACAGTTGCCTTCATGGTGCTCAAGGTAGTAGATAGCCAGAACTGGCTATGTCTTATGTCCCTACATAATTTTTTCATACAGTCTATTTTCCCACTGATATCCAACCTTTTATGTGACTCTTAGTTCCAATCCATTATTTTAGAACAGTCTTTCAACAAATCAGAAGACAAACACCTGTTTTGTAAGAAGGCACTGTGGTTTTACAATTGATGTTATCAAAGCAGAATTAAATGTTCATAGTAAGAATTTATAACCACAGAAGAATCAATGCTAATTTAAATTAAAATTATGGCTATGCCCACAATGCGTGTTAGCAAAATCACTTTACTACAGGTTTAGTTTCTTTAGTGACAATTCCTTAATTCATGCAGTATGTATAAGACATGAGATGACATGAAGAACTGAAAAATTGTGCTTACGGGGATAGTCTTTGGGGTGAATCTTCTCTGACCAGTTCCCATAGAAGGTGACTCTGTACTTTGCCGTTCCACAGGCACAACAGTCAAGCAATGGTTTATCAGTAGTATCTCCATACAGGGATTCTGTACAGAAGTGATGGGAGAAAAAAACAAAAGATCACACAGAGTAAGATTACTGATTAGTATAAGGAGCAGAAGAGATGGGTGCCTGTCATATAAAAGAGTGATGGTTAAGAAAGCGGTGAGCCAACAGGAAGAACACGGAGAAAAGGTGTGCAGCACTGTTCTTTTGATTCGCCACTCAGTGTGGCATCCATCGCCATGCAACCCCCGGGGCGTCGTACTCACAATCATTCGCATCAGTGCATGACAAAGTGAAATGTAAAAATTGCGAATGAAAAAATTGAATAAAAGGATAGAAAAAAATAAAAGGTTGTCAATGGGGAGCAAAAATAAAGCATCATTTTGATACTTTTTATCCAAAACGTTATAAGGAACCTACCTTTCTCACACAGTTTCTTGGTGAGTAAGCCTTCATCCTGGAAATAGATTATCCTTTTCTGCACAATGCTAGCCCTAAATAGATTAACAAGAAAAGAGGGGAACTGTGAGAAGCAAAGTTTGTTGAGGGGAACACAACGTGCAAGTGTAAAGTGAGGAAAAAGTAAGAGTGCAAATTACAAAAAGAAAATACCAAGACAGGAAAAAATGAGGAAATTTTATTTATTTATGTATTTTTTAATAACAATACTAGTCTGAGCTGTTTGTCATGGCAGAGCAAATAGCTGTAGAGTTATTCATAGACCTATTTCTGTTTTTCAGTATCTTCCTGAAAGCAGATATTAGAACTCAGGAAATTAAAAGAATGTTTTTCAAGTTATTTAATGCATTAAACTACAATAAACAAACAAGTGTGCCTCAGTAATAAAGGTTAAAGTTCGACAAAAGTTCCTAAGGTAGTTCACCAAAATGCCTGGTACAGTACAGCTGGCTATGCACTATGTCAGTAAAGAATGAATGACAGGCCAAAAGTAATGCCCACCAAATGTGAGGTCTGCAATGGGGAGGTTTTTCTAGATTGAGCTGTTTCAGAGGCTTATTTCATTCAGTAGTGAAGAAGGATATGTCTATGAGGGGCCTTGACATGTAAATTAGCCACAAAGAGACCTTTTCAGATGCCAACAGACTTGAGAAGCAACAACAGAAAACAAGCCACCGGGGACCTAACTTCCTCACAAACACCAGCCATTTACACCAGCCATGGTTGCAGGAAGGTTTCCACGGGGATAAACCCCAACAATGAGATACTGGATGCAAGTCCAGGGGTAACATCTGATCCAGGTGGGCCCCTTCCAGCTGGACAGTTTGGACGCTATGCTACGCTGAGCAGCAGCATCCTCTATTGAGCTGAGCTAATCCCAAAAACAACAGGAAATGTGCATTAGCCTACAGGGTGTGAAATCTTATATATTTATTGTGTTTTTACACAGAGCTGCACATCTCACTGCTGATATGTCCACATGCACCTCTCACATAAATTAAAAAAAGCATGAATGACCACTTCAATGGCAAATGCAAAGTCTATATCAGTGGATAACAGCAATATACAATAAATTCCAAAATCCATATTTATATTGTTAAATAGCCAAATATTAGTTTTCTACAAAACTGGAAAAACAAAGAGATGATCACTGTGAATATCCATTTAAAACCAAGATGTTCAATGCAGGTAATCCTGCAGATTAGGTGGAAGATCAAGAATTTGATAAATGCTGGGACTTTAACACATCCAGTTATCTCTGTGTGTACAATAATGACACTCTGTAAGTGACTGAGAATACTGTATAGTTTGAAGGATAAGACCGTTTGCAAGTAACAAAAAATACCTTTCCACCAATTCCACCCATTTTAACTACCTGCCAAAAAAAACCAAACAAACAAAAAACCCACTTCAGTGTCTGGAAGGCTTACAGCTGTTATTGATTAAAAAAAAAGTGTATCTGCTCCTTAATGTTAACAAAACATGGTGAATTTTGGGATCCCCCCCCCCCCATTTAGCTTTTCAACATATTATGAACAGTGCCACTGAGCAGATCCAGTCTTTTATTTCAAGAGGTGGTGAGCCATAGAAGCCTGACTGTAGTTGAAATACTTTTGAATTAAGGCTTCCAACAGGCTACCATTCTCCACCACGTGAAATGTCAATTAGGCAGAAAATTCTCATTTTTCACATCACGCAATTAGATGATTCCACATGCTGTATGCCATCTAATCTCGCTGACATAAAGCCTATTGTGGCAGGGTGTGGTTTGTGGCTCAGCTGCACGGGAGGGGTGAAGCAGTGGGTTCAGGGTGTGGTGTGAGGGGTAGGCTGACCCCCACAGCTGTTCTTCATTACCTGGTTATGCCTTTCCAGTAGATTGCCAGGACCTGAATGGAGCTGTGTGGTGTGTGAAGCTGGAGAAGGCAGCTGAAAAGCTGCAGCAAAGTGTGTCAGGATCAGTTAGACATAAAACACCTGACAACGTGTAAGGCTGTGTGTGTGGGTCCTTTATTTCTGTCACAGTGGTGCTGAAACCTGAGCCATGGCACGGCAGAACCACGACCAGCCCTGCCAGTTGAGTCGCTAGCCTGGATAGTGGCCCAGCTGGAAGCCACAGCTGCAGGAACAGTCTGAGCGCCGGACAAGGTGTTCGACAGTGAAGTCAAGTAGCTCTGGTCCTTGTGGACACTGCCGCTGCTCGCAACGGTGCCCCTCTACAGAATGGGGGGGGAGACGTTATATGGGATATAATAAAACTCTGGAGTGTAAATGGGTAGATTTAGTCACCTGTTCATCCTGGTGGACATCCTGCCCGGAGTGTCAGCTGGTTAACCAGCCGGGCATTCTGCCTCGGCGCCTGTAACCTTTAATTGAGGCCCCAATTATAGCGCATTGGCATGGACCTCAGTGGCACATTTCCCCCGAGTGCACATGGATATTGCTTTGCATTAGTCCTGTTAGACTATGCAACGCGGTATCCCAAAGCAGTGCCTCTGTGCATCATTTCTGCAAAGACTGTGGGTGCAGGCTCTGTTTCAGGTCATCTCTCAAGTCTGCATCCCAAAAGAGATACTGACTGACGAGGGCACATCGTTTATGCATGCTGAAATAACTGTATGAATTACTGGGTATTAAATCTGTTCTGACCCACATCTACCACCTTCAGACTGACAATTTGGTGGAGTGGCTGAATAAGACTTATCCATGATTCATAAGTTCATTCACAAGGATGAACGCAATTGGGATCGCTGGTTAGACACTCTGTTGTTTGCAGTGTGTGAGGTGCCTCAGACCTTCTCTCCCTTTGAGATACTGTTCGGCAGGAAGCCACGGGTGGTGTTGGACCTAAAGAAAGAAAACTGGGAGGAAGGTCCCAGTGTGGAAGGCCCGACCGTACTTGACTCATAGAGCACCATTTTGAAATGTGGGGGTGAAGCGCCCCGGAGCCTCCTCCTTGGAGTCGGTGTTTGTGGCTGCCCAGCTGCCTCCCTCGGCCACGCAGAGAGGAACTCCTCGGCCAGGGCTAGGCTAGGCCGGATGGGTCCCAAGCCTAAGTTGGGCAGTTGGGTGTGGTTTGTGTCTCAGCTGCAGGGGAGGGGTGGAGCAGTTGGTTCAGGGTGTGGTGTCAGGAGAGGATGACCCATACAGCTGTTCTTCATCACCTGGTCATGCCTTCCCTATTTCAGTAGGTTACAGGGACCTGACTGGAGCTGTGCGATGTGAGAAGCCGGAGAAGGCAGCTGGAAAGCTGCGCAAGCAAAGCATGTCAGGAACAGTTGGAACTAAAACACCTGTCAATGTGTAAGGCTGTGTGCGTGGGTCCTTTATTCCTGTCACACCCACACTTCTGCCTGCCACTGTATACAATATGCAACTGACATTACTGTATGCTTCTATCGTCTAAATGCCAAATGTTTCGATATTATACAGTAATTACATTATTGCAAGTTTTACAGTAAGCTACTTACACTTGTATAAATGAAAACAGTTTAGATCCACTATATCAAAATCACAGCCGCCATTGTTTTCTTTGATGGAGCAAAATGGGGCAAAATTCATTCCTCTGCAGTTTGTGGAAATTGGTCTCTTGGAGAGTGAGAGGATGCCTGAAAAACTGAAAGGACTTTGCTCGTTTTCAAGAACAAGGGTGATGTGTGGAGCTATTTTAACTACAGAGGAATAAAGCTGATGAGCCATACCATGAAGATACGGGAAAGAGTTATTGGAGCTTGATTAAAAAGAGAGGTGATGATCAGTGAGCAAGAGTATGGGTTTATGTCAAAAATAGCAGAGTGTTGATGGAGAAGAATAGAGAAGGTAAGAAAGACCTACATGGTGCTTTTGTGGATCTAGAGAAAGCATATAATAGGGTGTCAAGAGAGGAACTCTATATAGTACTGAATGAGGAAGTCAGGATCAGCAAGCAAGTATACAAGGGTGGTGCCAGACATATATGAAAACAGCAAGGTAGGAGTGGTTGGAGCGTCAGATAAATTAAAGATGGGGATAGATTACATCAGGGATCTGCTCTAGGCCCCTTCTTGTTTGCAGTGGTAATGGACAAGCTGACAGGTGAGGTCAAGCAGCAACGAACTATGGCAGCGGTCCCCAACCTTTTTTGCGCCACGGACCGGTTTATGCCCGACAATATTTTCACGGACCGGCCTTTAAGGTGTCGCGGATAAATACAACAAAATAAAACTAGTACCGGTACCGAAAAAAGAAGATTTATTCATAACACACGTGAAAAGACCCAGGAAAACAGAGTAAACGATAAAAAACGATAACAAAATAACACTGAAAACCGATAAAAACCCTGAAAACCATACATTTCACACCTGAGCCTCAACTCTCGTGGCCCGGTACCAAACGACTCACGGACCGGTACCGGTCCGAGGCCCGGGGGTTGCGGACCGCTGAACTATGGTATTCTTAGATGACACTGTGATCTATAGTTAGAGTAAAGAGCAGGAGGCATCTAGAGCGCCTGGAGTTGGGTACATGTTCTGGAAAGAAGTGGGATGAAAGTCAGTAGATGCAAGACAGAATTTGTGTGAATGAGAGGGAGAAAGGTATAACCATGAAGCTGCAAGGAGTAGAGGTACTGAAGGTAGATGGGATCAACCATCCTAAGCAACAGACAGTGGACAAGAGATGTGAACTAAAGCATTGCAGGCAGGGTGGAGTAGGTGGGAATGAGTATCAGGGGTAATTTGTGACCAAAGGATAGCAGCAAGAGTGAAAGTGAAGATTTACGTGATTATACTGACACCTGCGATGATGTGATGATGTTTGGAGATGGTGGTAGTAACAGAAAGCCATGAAGCAGAACTGGAGGTGGCAGGGAAATCAGAAATTGAAATCAGAGGAACAGCTCAGGTTGAAATGTTTGGAGAAAAAGTTAGAGGCAAGGCTGAGACGGTTTGGTAGAGATATGTGTAAGGATAGTGAATATACTGGCAAAGATTGTTGAAGATGAAGCTTCTAGGCAGAAGAAAAAAACGAAGACCAAAGAAAATATCCATGGATGTAGTGAAGGAGGACATGAAGTGTGTTTGTGTGACAGAAGGGATAGGGGGAGATGGAGGCAGGCAACCAGCTGTGGCAACCCCTAAAGGAAGCAGCCAAAAGAATAAGAAGAAGCTTCATATTGTTATCATGCTGGGATATTCCTCTTTTGCCAGGCTTCTAGGGGCTGGGAGGCATCTTGTCAGCCAGTGTTTTGTTATATCCACAGACATGCATTGTGCTCTCTATAAATGTTGTGTCCTCAACACTCTTGCATCCACAAACCCACACTGGCTTAGCGCTTTCATCCAGCCATCAGGGCTATGCATTCACAGTAGTAATCCTGACCAAATTCCACCAATCTTTCAGTGCTGTGCTGAAGAGAACAAGAGAAGAGAAAAAGGATTTTTTTTTCTTGGACATAATCCACAGGGGCTGACTGGATGCAGTCTCCTTCACATTGTCCAGGTTGTCACAGAAACCTAAATTTCCACTGATTACCTTCTTACTAACTCTGAAGCACGTCTTTGAGGACATCCTGCAGCTTCAAATAATGTTACAGTGGTTCAATCTATATCTCCAGATTATTGCTGGAAATGTTTTCCAAAACCTTTATTTAGTTAGCCATCGATCTTTCCCCCTGTCCTTTCTCGTTTCCAGTAGTTAGGTTCATTAGAAATCATGTCTGTGATTCTGTTCCGATGATCAAAGGTCTTCTAGCTTGCGTCAGCGATCACAGGTCCCTTAACTCTTGTTGCACTGAGTTTGTACTTTCTTTTTTTATTTCTAATCAAAATATTCTGTTTGCTAACTTAAAAATTTGGGAAATACTGAAAAGTTAGACAATTTGGGAACCTCTGACAATAAGATCATATTACACATGAGAGTACTCACTTCCCTCACATCCCTGCTTGATGTAAGATTAAAATGGTATTTGAAAGAAGGTATGATTTTACTGCCAAAATAGCCTCTCATATAACGCAGATGAACTGATTCAAGGTAAGTGACACCACCAGCACTTCTCTAATTGTTCACACTTTAATTCAATCTCACCCCAATTCCACATATCTCCAAGAGACAGACGAGCAAACTCTGCCTCACTGCTCACCCACTTTCCTGGACTGGCTAGACAATCAGGCCGAGTAATGCTTATTTAACATCCAATTTAAATTCTATCTTACTTTGCTGGATCCACACCACCGCCGATCCCAATCACCACAAAAGTGCACTGATTTGAATGTGTGTGTGTGTGTACGAGTGTCTGTCTCTGGGTAGTGTAAGTCTGAGAGATTAACAAAAAGAAAAAGGAAAGACAGTGAGAAAGAGAGAAGCAAAGGTAAAAAAAAAAAAAGGGGGGGGGGGAAGCAGCAGAAACTACTGTTTTAGGGCTACAACCAGCTCCTGCTACAACAAAAAGATGAAATTAATGAAGATCCATATTCTCAGTTGCAAGAAGAACTCAAAAGATGCCTAAACATAAATCCACTCCAAGACAAATGTATTTACATTTAATTTCTGTAGGACTGCTTCCAGTGCTCTCAAAGCATCCTTTATCTGTTGCGTCATCTAACTGATGGAGCTAAACACACTCTGACAGCTGCATGTGGTTGTGACATTCACCAGATCACTGATATACTCAGACAGCTCATCAAAACATACCACACTACTATCCATATAGCATGCCAGAGGGAAATTACAAATAAAACGCACCAACAAATGGAAAGAGACAAGATAGTAGCAGATTCAGTGGTGACAGCAACATATGGACTGAATTTAGTTATAGCTTCCGTGGAACCCAATCAGGTTGTGTGGAACTACAGTCTGATAATACCACTGTGACTAGAGTACTTTGTGTCACTAGATACTTATGGGTTTTTACAGTTTTATATTTATCGAGCCCTTTGTAGTCTCTTATGTTCTATTTCCAATCAAGGAATAATAATACACCAAAGTAATAATAGAGGACTAAGAAGAAAATCAAAACTTTCTCAGATTCTGACATTTTTTTAAACCTTTTTGGTGTCTAACTAGGTTTGAATTACGATGGCTAGTAGCAATTATTCCCTTAAGCTCAAGGGAATAAATAAATAAAAAACGTATTAAATGATTATTTCTCTCTTGAACACTGTAACACGTATATAGCAGCTTCTTATTTTAAGCAGCCACTTTCATTAATAACGGTCATTGTATTTGCTAATAGGCTCATAGCACTCTGCAAGGCCTATATATCTTTGCATCGCTTCTGTATACTATCATTTTTAGTTAAACAAGAGTGAGACACCAACAGAAACCCAGCAAAGGAAAGTTTGGTTTTGATTTGAGCTTATGAGAAGGCTAAAAATAAATGGTAAGATTTTTAAAATGAATGCTCTGAGTTCAGGAGGTAAATGAGCATCCTTGCCTAACCCTATCATCACGGATCAACCTTTGAGAAACCCAAACCACCAAGCTCAGACTTTCCATCTAAAAGACAGCAACTGCCCATCAATTATACTGTAGCAAACCACTCACGAGGAGCAGGATTTCCTGGTACATGTGAGTCAGTTTCTATGAGACAGACTTGTGCACACACTTGTAGGTTCATGACCAGATGTTTTTTATTTGTCTGCTTGTTTGTTTGTTTTTTTAAAGATGACATTTTACCAACAGCATTATTGAAAGGCAGCTACCTTCCCTGATATGGAGAAAATGAAAAGCAAATATTTACCCTATACCTGCATTGGTAATGAAACTTGTCTACTCTAAGCTAATCTAAGATAGGAAGGTATCTCACATTGTTATGTTGTTTTCTGCTGTTCAGTGATTATGCCGTATGTGCCTGTTTATGCACAAAAGTTTTACTGGAAGTTGTGCAATATAATAACCACCAGTGAACAGCAATGTATCTCCCTCTAAGAAGTTTTTTGTGCAGGGACTTTCACATAAAATTTTTACAGAGTTTCACTTTTTATATCAATAAGCCTGTACTAGGACAGTCGCTTCATTCGAGCAGAGTGGCATATGCAAAAACCTTGTCATCATTACTGCAGTCAGGGTGAAGAGCAGAGACAAATACCCACTGCCAGCCTGTAATTATGATTTTCACAGACATGTGTTCTGAACAGTAAGCTTCTTACTCTCTCCTTTCCGCATTGTCTATGTGCTGATAGTGCAGCGACATCTCTGCACTTTTAAGTATCTCTTTCAAGGCTGTGCACTCTGTCACACTTTAAACTGTTTCCTTTATCTATTAAGTACCAAATACAATTCAACCATTATCTCCCTGGCCTCTACTGGGAGAGCATACATATCGTTGAACGTGACCAGCCTTTTGAAAATTGGGATGACAACGTATAGCGAGGATGAAAACAAAAACAAAAGCAATTTTTAATGACTCCTTTGTAAATAAACAATGATAGATGTAGATCACACACCAGAGAAAGAACATACAAACAGTTAAATAATGCATTTATCAGAAGCCTTCGTGAACCGCACAGACCCTCAGTGCCTTTCCACTTCATGCACTCTCATTATTTCCCCGCAGTGAAGTACAGGATTAATAAATGGATTTCTGTCATGATGTGTCCTCAGCTTAACATGACTAGTCTTCTGTGTTCAAGTAAGCCCAGAGCACTTACAACAGCAAGAAATGAGTGGTGCATATCAGGTATAAAACTACTGAAGGTAATATTTAGTTTATCAAGCCAAATGAAAGGATTTAGTTAAAAAATTAAACTAAAGTCATTGCACTAAATCAATCTCTTTTAAAAATCCTAGTTCTAAATAATCTATATAAAATCGAAAAGCTACTTACTTGAGACTTGAGGCTAAATTTCACTTAGTATACTTGTATAAATATTAATTCATTAGATGTGGACTTGAAATTAAGAGAAAGCAAGACAGTTGGTAAAAAAATATCTTATTTAAATATCTGAAGATATTTATAAAGCTATATTAAATCAGGCAAAACACAGTAAGTACAGACAGTTACAGAGTGTCAGATTTGGATTCTGTTTGCGATGGTTGCGGTGTTGTGGGGGTGTGAGTGTAAGTGTGTACACACAGGAGAGAAAGCACACACTGTGCTGTTTATAAAGGTGCTCCTCTGCATTTTTTTAATTATTGCAAAGTTCCTTGTGACAATACAATAACCAAGCATTATGTCTGCCGGCCTCAACGGTGAGTTTCTTGTTCCGGGTACATATTTAAACTGCAGTTGGGACCAATTCTGCTTTGCAGCCTAAACGTGATCAGCCTAGCTTCAGCTTACATGAATCAGTTTCACATGAGTAATACATCTGGAGGATAACCTGCAATTACCCGTATTTTTGACAGAAGGCTGGATATGTAGACTAAATTTGACTATTGTTTTCATTGTTTGAGCTGAGGGCTTGACTCTGCTAAGCAGGCTGCCCAGCCGTTGCTGTATACATACTTGAGAAAAACACAACCGGAGCCACTAGGGGGTGCAGTCCAAAACACCTGGATACTGGTCCTTCTGCGAGGAGTGCTCTCTGTCACTGCAGGGGGGCAGTTGGTCATAAACTGTGTTTCCTCTTCATCAATTATCTGTAAAGCATCGACACACAAACACACAAAGAGATCAGTAATGAGTATAAATGCATAGACAAGATGTGACCGAAAAAAAACTGGAAACACTTGCAGGTAATTTTCTTCTCTTGATGCTGGATCGCACAGATACATTTTGTCGTATCATGATCTCACAAACATAATTAACAGCTGAACTGAGATTAAACACACTTTTTTTGTAAACATCAGTCAACTCAGTGAATCGTGTTAGTCTTACACCATCAGTTATCTGGTCTTTAAACACGCTTTAGTTATTAGAGAACACATTCCCAGCTTTAATAGTTACTGTAATGAGTTTAACAGCATGTTGGCTGAGTGGTTACTGTTGTTGAGGGTCCGTGGTTTAAACCTGTGCTAGATGTTGGCCCAAGACTCTCTTAAAAATAGGTTTTTAATCTTGGGGACTTTGCATTTTTAGATAAATACATAGATAGCCTTTGTGGGTTCCATGATAGCGTCAAAACACAAAAAAGGAGCAAAACCTTCTTCCACAGAGGAGATATTAAAAGATATTTAAGGACAAGCTACAGATATCATGGAAAAATGCTCTAAGGCTGACGTGTTTGGATTAAAGAGAAAAGGAACACTTAAAAAACATAGACATGCTCAAAGCTATCCCCCAAGGGTGGTAATGTGGGAGCTTAACGGCTTGATATACATGTCTGATGTGCCTAAACAATTTTTGTTCTCTTACAACAGGACAAATCGTGGCTACAAACTATGCAAGAGCTATTTATAGAAGATGTTGTGAGCAGGTATGCTGTTTATAATAAAGTGGCATCAGGATGCCAAACCTACCGACTGTGCTGCATATTTATATATTTTCTGGTAAACAGAAGCAGTAGAACAATCTATTTTACTGAGCGGAGAGATGCTTGTGGCAGTTGAAACGAATCAGCAGTTTTGGTTAAAGTAATAAGCTATTGAAGGCTCCACCACCGGGGGGGCTTCTCCTCCCTGAATAGAGGGGGTCACTATCTATCATGTCAGCCAAGCTCATGTTGGCTCGCCTGGCTGTACGACTAGCAGGCAAATGTTGGCCACTGCAAGTCTCAACCTTGATTCTAGAATTTTTTCTGGCATCAAAGCACAGTGTGAACATCCCTGTGGGTAAGCCAACCGAGCTCATAAAAGCTATGCACACCAGGTGAGGTTTCTTGGCCGAAGCAGAGGCACTGCATGACGTGGGGCACAGGCAGGATGCAGTCACTTTAGCTTTCGCTTCTGATGTCTTCAGGTCATTAAAAAAAGTCCCCAAACTTGAATTAGGCTGAAGAGTCCAAATCCGTGCTCCCCTCTTTACTCAGCTCCACACCTGAGATATTAAGCACCTGAATGATTTTAACTGTGGGACAGAAAATTAGTTGAGTTGGCTGCATGAGAGAGCACAACCGCTGAGACCAAGGATCTGTTTGATAGGAAGTGACATCCGGGCAGTAAAGGCAAGGAACTTTCTCACTCCATAAAGCTGTCAGCAGAGAATTTCCTTTGTCATGCCACGTTATGAATGAGTTCCCTTTGAAATTGTGTGTGAGAGAGTGTGTTAAGAGTTAGACGGAGAGTGAGAAGGGGAGCTTTGTGTGTGTGCATGCCATCCATGTGTATGCAGCCGATCGTGATCTGAAAGATTACACACCCCCTCCCCTCCATGTTCCCATGGTTTCTAACAGGCATTCTGGGCTTCCCTGAATGGACTACACCACATGTTAAAAGCAGAGAAGTCACATGGGACTGCATTGAACACCATCTGCAAAAAGAAGCGACTAATTTGCAGCAAGACAACCTATGATCCTGTTTTTTTACTCCCTCGTTTTCAGATCTTCTGACAATGGCTTGACAATGGCTGTTAGGAAAACTAACAAAACGGGACATTCCACTGGAAGACTCGAGTTGCGTTTTCTGAGTTTATGCAAGAGTTTTGTGTCAAAGAAAGTGCTTGGTTCTATGCTATGCCCTGGTCAGAGCCAAACATCATTCAGCAACAATCTAAAATAACATAGGGGCTGCAGAAAAGTAGCTGCAAATGGCACAATGCGCCACAGAAATTTCAAAACACATCCTGACAATTCCAGCCCACATATAGCCACACAGCCACATGACAATTTGCCTTTTCTTGTCCTATTATCTCACCCTGCTGAGAAGTAATGTCTCATCAGACATCGCCAGCGTTCCCTGCTGGTTTACACTCTTGCCAAAAAAACACACATAGACACACAGTGGCAGCTGACCTCCCCAGAGAGCTCAATAAAAGTGCTTTTCATCAAGTCGGGAGCTGTCCTAAGACGGCTGAGATGGGGCACACCAGCAGATTTCAAATGAGCTGTATGTTAAATAAAGCCTAAAGCCTCTGTTGCAGCTTCCTTTTTTTCTTTCTTTTCCTTCAATTCCTTGGGGCTGGTCCACCCAGAGCTCTTTCACAAAGGAGCAATAGTGTGTCTGTGCGCGCGTATGTGTATATAGGTTTCTGACATAAGAGACGTAAAGTATGAAAGACTGACTGAGCAGGTGATGATAGAGACATATCTCTTTAGACAGCAGTTTATTTTTACTGCTCTGTCACAGACTACTTGGAAAGACAGGTGATCATCTGCAGCCGTGAAAGAGACCTTAAACTTCTAAAAAACCCGGCAGGAGTCCAATCAAAAGCAGCAGGTCACAGTACTGACACATCTGCTCTTTTTACTTCTAAAGCGAACATCTAAAAGGCAATGATCAAACATCTATCCATTTTATCTATTATTCTCTGTCCACTCAGCACCCATTCATGTGTTGAGCGATGTAAGTGTCATTTAAATGATGCAGTCTCTCCTATATTAACTCCTGACTTTTAGCGCCCCGTCACTCCAAGCCACACTCCGCCATATGGCTGAGGGACGCACTCGAGGCTGGCATTAAAGAAAAACGTCATGAAATCAACTGCAACAACAAATACGAGAGAAAAAAAACCTTGGTGGTGTTGATGCTGGGTAATGAGTTGTGAGGTGCAGACAGGACAAAAACAACGTGTTCCTGTCTTTATGTCCTGTCATAATCAAGGCTTAGGTTCACAAAGAGTGCCACAGCATTGCAGTAACTGTGATCAGAGCAGCCTGTGCACTGCTGTGTGAACCTCTCTTTGAACCGTAAAGGTTTAGTAAAATAGCGGGTTTTTATGTAAGAAACAGTTAGAATGAACACGTTTGCAGGAGGCTAAACAGGAGAAAGCCAGACATGCTGTTAAAAGTTCTCAGCAGGAATATGGATTTGGCTATGACTAAGACTGAAATGGGTTTTTCTTTATTATTATAGTATATTAATGTGATATAATGGCTTTATTATACGCCTTATTAACTATAATCTAGGATTTTTATGAAATATTTATGAAGCTAAAATCAGTTATTTTCTTGCTGAGTTCTTTCCAAATCCTTTGTGTCATCTTATGCAACCTTTAAATCCTAGACATTTTTTAAACTGCCATCCTAACTGTACACACACGCGCACACACACACACACACACACACACACAAACCTGATAAGGATAAGCAGAATAGAATGGATGGATGGATAAATTTTATCACCTTATAGTGTAGTTCCTTTGTATAGTATGAAGTAACACAGACTGCATACAAATTATTAGAAATACACATGAAATTTCATTAACTATTGTGTCTTTTCCCTACCACTTGTCTGATCACGCTGCATTACAATTACACAGTCCTCACATATTTGGCCATTATCACATGTGCATAGCAGCACCAGTTGCCTTCTCTTTTTGTCTTTCACACTCTTGGCCCCTCTCTGTTCTCTTCCTCCTCCCTACAGTACTCCAGCTGGACCTTCTTGTATAAAAGGTTAATTACCCTCTCATCTACTTTGTTGTACAGTACCTACATACATGCCTACTTTTTGAATAGATGGCTTCTCAAACTCCACACACACCTTCCAGCAGCCAAAGCAAAGCATAGCTCAAGGGAAGATGTGCTGAGAGTAGGCTCCTTTCACATGCTATATCAAGCCTTTTAGAGGAGGTGAGGTGAGAATAATCACACTTTGACACATGTGAAGACAGGAGGGCTGTCTAAGGAAAATATCTGTCTCTCCACTCATGTCATGCACAGTTGTTATGCTAGATGAAGGATGGTATGAAGAGTGCAGGCGTGGCGAAATATACTGGCTAGTATTAATTTAAAATTTGCTGTGTCCCAATTTAAAAAATAAACATGTTAGACAAAAAAGGGGATGGGTTATTAATCAGTAAGAAATTTCTAATCCATAACACACAGCCATATGTGTTGGCTGTTACCATACCTGAAAATTCCCAGCATAGTCCTCGTCTTTGTCACCTTCTGCACCATCCTTCATGGCAATAAGGGTGAACCCTCTGAAGTAGGAGGGGCTGGCTGCAGTCACAGTCACTACATGGAAACAAAAAAATATTAGAAGACAACATCACCTGACAGGGAGCAGCTTAACTACAGTCCTTCTTCCAAATACCTGATTAAAGTGGGTTAAAATACCTGCTTGAGTAGTGTTGTATGTATAAATAATACTATATATTTTAAGCTCAAATATATAAAGGACAAGCTAAAGTTAATGTAATTTGCACATTGCCTTTCTCAGATTGTCAAATTACCCAGATTATGTTTAGGATGGAATTTCTGCCCATTTTTACAATCAGTCACAACATCAAAGAACGTTGAGTTACTGCAGAAAACTGTAGTTGCTGTACTCGGCAACTTAATTGGTGTCTTTAGATATTAACAAATACTGATTTAAACTGAAGCTAAATCATTCAAACATTTAAAATAATTCAGTTGTCATTTTGATTGCTAAACAAAAAGTAGTTGGAATTAAAGCAGGCAGCAATGATCCAACTGCAGCGCAACACATTGTCGGAACCAGAAGGGCAGGAGACTAGAAATCACAGAGCAGATGGCACATGCCCATTTACTGCACCCAAAAACTTTCCTTTTAGAAAAAGAGAGAGAGAGAGAAATCCGGGGCTGGCTTTCAAGAAACTTGTTAAGTATGGAACACAACACCAAAAGCACGCAAGAGTTCATAGAGGGATTTATCTTTCTCAGAAAAAGCCTTCTTAAAATTTTGATCATACAAAACTATTTGAGGCACTCTATTTGCTCACAGATGTTCAAATCAGATTTAAAATGATCTCTCGTTAATCTTTTAGTAGTTAAAATACACGTCTGCTTATTGCGATTGTGCGTAATCATCTTAGCGCTCGCCCCGCACCAAAAGTAGATTGTGCAGAAACTTATCTTAAGTTTGCATAGTCTGCTGACTGTGGCTTAGAGGCAATGCACAGGCACAATGGAAAGCAGCGTACTACGCGTATATCGCTAACACCAACCTCTGTATGTGCTCCCTGGGTGATAGCTCTCCGGGTCTCCTTCTACCCGGAGCCGAAACTCGCTGTTGCCCTCTTTCCTATTGCTCTGAGCCCGTAATACCCGACTACAATACCCGTCCGCCTTCCCGCCTCTGTCAGAAGGCTCCTCGGTGAATGCAAACGTATTGCACGCCGCGGTGGAGATGAAGCAAAGCAGGAGCACAAAGCGTGGATGTAGTCCGGTTGCTGTCATTTTGCAGATTTGCGACAGCCAAGTTAATGCGCGGAGCTGAAAGAAATCTTGTCAGAAGAAGAACTGACGTTTGCTTCAGCTTCTCCTTAACGTCAAACCAAGTTGCCAACTGCTGAAGTACACTTCTGCTGTGCTAGGAGGACAGCTCCATCCCGGAGTGAACCGGAGAGAGGAGAAGTGAAGACTGACTGGGATGTGCTCTGCGCTCGCTCTACAAGAACGGCACACCGCGTGAAGCTGGTTAAAGTGAACAGGGTAGCAGGGGTCCGGGGGGAAAGCCAAGCGCAGAATGAGCGCTGTGTAGCTGTCTCCAGGGGCACAGCTATTTACAAACCGAGTGAGTGATGAACGCAAAACAAGAGAAAAAAAAACAAATTCTTGCCAATGAACGTTTACGCAGAGGAAACGCATTTAACATAGTTGGACTGAACTCTCGTGCGACGACTGCGTGTGTGCGTGTGGCATCACTTAAGTGTCTTAAGAAAGACATGTGCACCGTGACACAGACAAAGGAAATAACAAAGCATGCTTCATGGTTGTCAAGGTGACTAATTTGGAAAGAAAGAAAGAAAAACTTTAGTCACAAATAGCTTCTCTGTAATTGCATTGCTCTCTATTTTCTTGCAACACAAAAGTTAAATGATAAAAATTATAATGTTTGTACGTTTGCCTTTTTTAATGCTTGGGACAAAATCCCACACTGTCATTATAAGCAAAACAAGAATAGATATAGATCTTTTCAGCACTTCTCTATTGATCCCCCAGTAACATCTGAAAAACATTCACCAAGCAGAAGCAAACCAGCTGTAGTGCCGTAACCTGTTAGCTCCACATACAGACAAGTGGACAACGATTAATTTTTGATAGCAGGACAGAGTGGCCCTACATACTTACTACATAGATACATAAATATGTAAAACCCATGGAGCTGTCTGTTGAGATGGCAGTTGGTCATTTGGTTTGGCCACCATTTGGTACAGACTAGTCATTTAGTGTTTTGCTCAAACCCACCACGACAATATTTTTAATTAATTACACAACAGCAAAATGTTCCTACACAAAATTGTAGTGCTTTACATATCCAGTTTTCTTGCAATTCTTAGGATAAAGTACATTGGACTACAGGTTTGTATTGAATACCAGACTGATTTGTTAATTTTGATTGAAACTCAGCTGTTTCTTTTGTCTGTATTCTTTTATTTTTATTTGCTATATCCATACTCCTTCTCACTTTTTACACTTTTAGTTCAAATTTATAAGCTTAAAGTCAGTGCAGAACTGCTATCATAATCATGAGTGTGCCCAGATGCTCTCCTTCAGGGAAATTGTGTTTTTCACTAACATTTATTTTAAAATATTTATGAAGCATTGATCTGCTAGTTTCATTTACAGGTATTGTTCTATTGATTTATTGGTTAAGCATTTAATACCTCCGAAAACAAATCCTCAACCTCAGTAGCAGAAGCGCTTTAGTGCTTTAGTTCTGGGTTTTCTCTGCCATTTCCTGAAGAAAAACAGAAAGAAAGAAACACTGAAATGAGTGCTAGTCTGAAAAACATAGACACATAGCTTATATTTTTTTAATCCATCTTGTGGGTTGTTGTATTTTGACCTCATGTGTCTCAATAACAGGCTGAGAAATAAAATATTTTCTTCTGATCACTTACTGCCTCCGTCTCTTGTTATCTTCTTCACCTTCTTTTCTGCCCTTTTTGCTCCTGTGCCTTTTTTTCATCCAAAGCATATCTGTTTCAGGCAGTTGTCTCACTACAGTTCTCAGGCTTTGAAATAAAAACATGACAATGACACCACTGGATGATAAAAAGTGAAGACTTGATGTAATCCCTCTGTTTCTTTGCTTCTTAATCTTTCTCGGGTGGTATAGGCTATATTTTATCATTTGTGACATTTTTCTTGCAACACCCCAGAGTTTATTTTAGACTTCAGAGGGGTCAGCAGGCATGTAATGGGCATGCAACCGTTTCTGATAGGCACTGACAAATGGAGAGTGGCTATGCTCTGTGCATTTACTGCTGTGTTGATGGATGGATGATGGGGAAGGAAAGGAACAGAGTTTAGATAGCAGAACAGTAAACCAGCAGGTGTGATGAAAGCATTTTGTCTCGTTGCCCTGCTGAGCAGAATGTCTTCCTTACTTTCAGAGCCAAGGTTATTCACTGCCTTTTACAAAATATAATGTGGATGAGAACACGATTTGCACAATCATTACATCCCATCTGTTCATGCAATTCAAATCTTTGCACTTGGCACACAAATGTACAGTAGTTTGCAAAGGTCTTGAGTCGCCCCTAATTTCTTTATATTTTGCTAAGAATATTGAAAATAGGTAAACATCTGCAAACATACATAAAAATATAGTATATAAGGCAAAGACATTGTTTTTTACAATTCCAGTGAGCTTGAAAAACAATATTTTGTATGACCACCTTTGTTCTTCAACATATCTTGAACTCTCTTAGGCAAGGGTTCTTTTATTATATTTAAGTAGTCTTCAGGAATAGTTTGTCGGAATTCTTGAAGGACATTCAAAGCTCTTCTTTGGATGTTGGCTGGCTTTTATTCTGCTCTCTGTCAAGATAATCCTATCCTATATGATCCTATGATGCTTCAGTAATATTTAGATGCGGGCTTTGGGGAGACCAGCCCATGAATGACAGTGTTCTATTGTGTGTTTTTCTGTTCAGATATACTTTTGCTGCAGTATGTTTGGGATCACTGTCATGCTGAAAAATAAAGCAGTTACCAATCAGATGCTTTATAGATGGTATTGCATGATATCACATGAGATACTTTACTAATGTTTATGATTCTATCAATTTTGACAAGATCCCCAAAGGCACGGTGAATCACCCCAAGCCATGACTAAGCCTCTACTGTGTTTTACAGATGGCTGTAAACACAATTTTTTGGATTCATTACTCTGTATAACCCCTTTTCACAGGTACTTCTTGTGTAATATCTCTGCCTTTTCTCCCTGCTTGCTTTCCTTAAGAATGGGGTATTGACAGGCACTCTTCCACTGAGATCATTTCCAATGTGGCTTCAATGGACAATAGATGGATCAACTGAAGGGCCAGACATCGGCGTAACTTTGTGCTGAACATTGGGGGGGGGGGGGTCAAGATCTCTGTCTGAATAAATAAATACATCTGGGTAAATTCCCAGATGATTAAACATGCAACTATTTTGCTGGTAATACCTGAAATGAGTAAAGAAAACCAACAGCGTATTTATGCAAGATAATTTATCATTTTATTGGGGGGGGGTTGTATTGGTCGGTCTGATTATTGGGGGGGGGGGGGGGGGTCATAACCCCCCTAACCCCCCTGGATATTACTCCCCTGGGGCCAGATGCATCTCTCAGGTCTTTGCTGGATTTGTTGTCCTATTCCTTAAAAATAAAAATTTCAGATACTATTTATTTGCTATAGATAGTTTCTTTTAGACTTTTAGTCTTTTTTAGTTTCCTCTACTAGCTATGAGAATCACCTTGTTGGGGAAAAATACTATTTCATACCTGCTAAATTGTGTTATCATTCTATAGATTCTGTAGAAATTGGAACAAATAATGTGCTTTTGTGACAGACTGATAGTAACAAAGTATACTGTATTGTGAATGCAAAATGCAAAAAGAAAAAAAAAACACAATCAATTGTGAGTCAACAAAGAGTCTGGACTTGTTGAATATGGATTTCTATATAGGTGACTTTTTTTTTTGATTTGCAGTCTGGCTTTTCTAGTCTCTGAAGCAAATCTCTTTGTATTTTTGTTTTATAAAGTACATGTAGCTTTTAACCAGACCAGGGATGTTATGCCTTAAATAACCACACGAGTTAATAGAAGCCGAGTGATGAAATTGAATGAGTAATGAACTGTCAGCCCTTCAGCAGTTATTCTTTAGTTGCCCTTGAGTGGGACACTTAGCCACAAAAAGCTTCAAGGGAGCCAGTCATTCAAAAGCAACAGCAGGAAACCATGAATGTGCTACTAGCAAGTTACTAACAGGTATGTCGGTGTGCAACTAGTGATGCAAAATATAGAAATGTTGAAAACGGCCTTTGTTTTTGGTAGCAATTTTTGGACAAGAACAGATGTCATTACTTTTTCTTGTATTACTAAATTTGTGTTCAGTTGGATGGCACAAAAGTAAATGAAATAACACAACATTTGTCTAGTCTACATGTTGGATGGACAGAACTATGTGAAGAGAAATGTAAAAAAACAAATAATTTTGACTGAGCACAGTTGTGTACATGATTTATTGGAAAGGCCTAATATGGGCAAAAAAGAAAGGGGATAGTTTTTAAGGATTCATGACTTCAAGTTAAAATCATTCGATCTGTTGAACAGAACACATGTGGCGTGTGGATGTGGTGTTATCAGCACACAAGAGTGTTGCTGTTGGTCTAGACACCCACTGCGTGGTTTCCTCTAAAGTGACGCCATGGTCTGCTGGTTGCTTGTGAAGTGGTTTCATCAACTGCCACATCTAAGGCATCAAATCTTAGGACAGTTTTCTAACAGCTGGTCTGAAAAAAACAGATCCTATCTTTTCTGGCTGTCATTTAAAGCTGCCATTTTGGTTTATCTATTTTTTTTCCCTTTTTTTTTGACATACAAGAATTTTTTTTACTTGGGCAATATGTAAGGTATTTGTCATTTTTCAAGTCCATAGGAAAACAAGCCTACCACTCATTTCCACTATGGCATCAGTAAACACTTTCATCGGTTTATAGTCTTAAACACCCTTTAATTCAATTTAATTCAATAGTTTCTAGTTATTGCAATAAGGTAAGTCCACTAGCTGCTTGTAATAGCTTTACTTTTCACATTTCCCCAAAAATTATCAAATATTCTTCTGTGCCCCTTTGAGTTTCTTTTTTTTTTCATTCCATGTCTGCTTGTGTAGGTGAAAAATTCAAGATACTGCTCACGAATTTAAGGAAGAGTGTGGTGATATAAGTGCCGTCTATCATCACGGGCGAAATCTCATTATTATCCTCTTTCTCCACACACCTCTTATTTTCTCTACCGCAGCACAAGCCCTTGAAAAAAAAAATCCCCTGTGCTTTGTTGTTTTCTAAGAGGAATAGAGGTCAAGAGGGAAAATGAAATTAGGCTCTCATTTGAACATGGTGGAGCAGGAGAGTGTGCTCATTAAACAGCCAAACCCCCTGCTGCAAAGTCATTAAGGCCATATTTACCATGCAACAGCAGTATGTGCAGAAAACCTAAGATTTACCATGTTGTTTCCACTTAATTTGAAGGAGAAAAAGAGGTAGCTACAGAATAATGCTAGAAAAGAGAAGGAAAACAAATATGAAAGTCAAAAAATTGTATCATTAAATGTTGATTATAGTAATAGATATACAGTTCAGACATTATTACTGTGTACATCGAGTTGAGAGGCAGAGGCATTCACATAGAAATGACCCCTTGATGTACAGTAGTATGCATAACGACTGCAACTGTAATGTCACTCAGCTCAGTTCAGCAACCTTGGTCTGGAGATAGAGTTAATGTCTTTATTTTCACCATGGCTTCATGCATTCAGACCCCCATCTACAGCTATGGAGGTAATGCATTTTGATGTCCCTCTAAAAGCCTGAGTGAAACATGTGCTGTTGGGAGACCAGCAAGCGTACAGGAGCTATCACAAATGATTACAGTCAGCCAGAGGGTGACGGGGACCGCCAGGTGCTGGGGCTTGTTGAAGCATTACTTATTGAATCCTGTCTTTAACGCTAAGGAGACTCAGGCCATATCTAAAAGGCTTCGAGGAAATCACACAAAATGTCAGAAACTATTACATGTCAGCTTCTGAAACACGAATACCTTGGCCAAAGTTTGCCACAAGTTATATACAGGAGCTGTTGAAGACTTGTTGACTGGGGACCTAGCATAAATGTCTTTGGACAATCCCCAAAAGTTCATTGTGTTCATCTGGACATAGTGTTTTCAGTTTAAGAAATGTTTCGATATTTTTACAGGTGATTTACCAAAGCGGATCTAAAAAAGCTAAACACAGGCACAGTCAGTTAATTTCAAAATCAAGCACAAAAAATAAGACTTTTTTTTTCTACATTAACTATCACTACAATTAGTACTAAACTTCACACTGCAAACCTTAGGAAATTATGTCACATGCTTCCTTTACATATTATTCTTCTTATATTTTGCACCTTCAGAAATGAACTCCCAGAAATACCAGTATATACCTACAAGACTGTCAGTCACAAAAATCTCTGAATTTCCACCTCTTACACACAATCTTGTCACTTTGTTCTCTTTGCACTTTATTAATGCCAAAATCAAGTTTACACTGGTACAATACATTACTAAATCTGGCCCAAACCCTCCTAAACAGAATATGACCAATATGAGGACAGATTTCAATATTATAAACTCAGTCTCAGGCAGCCTGAATCTACAGAGAACCTTTTTCATTTACTCCAAGATGCTCAGAGCAATGTTCAGTAAAAAGCAAAACAAAAACAAAAAAAAAAAACCCACACACACAAATAAAGGTGCTTCATTCAATTCAGTTCACTTCAGTTTAATTAAGTTTTATTTACATAATGTTAAATCACAACATCATTCATCTGCTGCGGTTTTCATTGCTAATCATATCCGGTTATCAGTATGAGAGAAAAGTTGAATCATATCTTTGATGACACCACCCATTCTAACCTTGTGTTACCTGACTGTAAATAAGTTCAAACCAGGATTTACAATTAATCATAGCACAAAAACAACATTAGTAAAAGTAACTAATGATCTTCTCCCGGCCTCTGACAGTGCGCTCATCTTTCTGCTTGTATTGCTAGACCTCATTGAGGCATTTGAGTCAAGACCAGAATACAATGTTGATATCAAAGAAAATGCCCTGCATTAGTTTGAATTGTATCTATCTAAAAGATTACAATTAATATATTTAAATTGGAAATCTTCGTACAAGAATGTTATCCATGGATTTAAAAGAGTTCTGTGCTCAGATCAATACTTATGATGCAGATGATACCCAGTTAAATTTATGTATCAATTTGCTGATATACAGACACATATACATACATACATACATACATACATACATACATATATATATATATATATATATATATATATATGAATGTGCAGGCTGGTAACTGCAAATTCAGGTGGGAAGGTAAGCCTCTGAGAAAGGTCTTCACTCGTTTCCCAATCCCTGGATGTATTCAGCTGGCCTGAGTTCGGAGGTGTAACGTTGGTCTGTTCTTTCCCCCCTTCCCAAATAAAAGATGTTACTGGAAGGTGATCTAGGCATTTAGGGGGATGACATTAACTGACATTCTTTTGTTCTCTAGTATTCAGGTCAAGCACCTTAGTACTTGGTTATGGTGTCAAGTGTATCTTCCTTTGATTAAACTATTCTTAAAACACAGAGGGATGTGTTTGAATGTAGCTGGAGTGGCACAATGGTGATAGGCTTGATCCTCACCACTCGAGCAATCTAAATTTGTTGTAAAGGCCAACACATTATAGGTAGCTCTGACAGTGAAGCAGTCTGTTTTCATATTCCACAGCTTGCTCCATTTGACTTTTTGCCACTCTGTGCCACATCACCTCATCTGGCAGCCTTCTTGGGAGGCTGCCATGGTACATCTGACTGCTTCCCCTAGGCCAATATTTTCCCAATTTTTTTTAGGGGACCCACTTTTTAAAAAGGAAAAATGCAGTCTAACTAAGGGAGGATTCAGGGTCACCTGACCCAACCCTAACTATATGCTTTATCAAAAAGGAAAGTTTTAATCCTAATCTTTAAAGTAGAGAGGCTTTCTGCCTCCCAAATCAATTCAAACTGAAAACTGGTTCCACACAAGAGGGGCCTGAAAGCTGAAGATGCATGCCTCCCATTCTACTTTTAAATACTATAGGAACCACAAGTAATCCTGCAGTCTGAGAGCAAAGTGCTCTAATGGGGTGGTGTGGTACTATAAGGTCATTTAAATAAAATGGGGTGTGATTTTTCAAGACCTTGTATGTGAGGAGCAGGATTTTAAATTCAATTCTGGATTTAACAGTCAAAGAAGAGAAGCCAGTAAAAGCTATGCTCCTGCTGTCTGTCAGTACTTTTACGCCAGCATTTTGAATCAACTGAAGGCTTTTCATGGAGTTTTAGGATATCCTGATAATAACAAATTACAGTAGTCCTGCTTAGAAGTAATAAATGCATGAACTAGTTTTTCAGTGTCACTTGGAGACAGGATGTTTCTAATTTTAGAGATATTGTGCAAATGGAAGAAAGCAGTCCTACATATTTGTTTAATATAAGCATTGAAGGAAATATCCACAAAAATGACTCCATGATTCCTCACAGTGTTACAGAAGGCCAAGGTAACATCGCCCAGAGTAAGCACCTGCTTAGATACCACATTTCTAAGATTTTTAAAGCCAAGTACAATAACCTCAGTTTTATCTGAATTTAGACGCAGAAAATTAGAGGTCGTCCAGGTCTTTATGTCTTTAAGACAGTCCTGCAGTTTAACTAATTGGTGTGTGTTATCTGGATTCATGGATAGATAACGTGGGTGTCATCTGCATAGTAGTGAAATTGTAAGCTATGCCTTCTAATGATACTGCCTAAGGGAGGCATGTAATAGTGTAAAAAATGGTCCTATTACAGAACCCTGTGGAACTCCATATTTAACCTTAGTATGTGACGAGGACTCTCCATTTCCGTGAACAAATTGGAGTCTATTAGATGGATACGATTTAAACCACTGTACCCGTGTTTATTGGAAACTCTACTTCCAATAGACATGGGTTCTACACAGCATGTTTATCTGGATTTAATCATTAGTTATTATTAATCTCTGGCTCTCTTCCACAGCACGTCTTTGTCCTGTTTTCCTCCCCTCCCCAGCCAGTCACGGCAGATGGCTGCCCCTCCCTGAGCCTGGTTCTGCTTGAGATTTCTTCTTCTTAAAAGAGACTGTTTTTTTTTCCTTCCCACTGTCATCAAGAGCTTGCTCGAGGGGGTCATCCAATTGTTGGGGTTTTCCCTGGATTATTGTCTTTACCTTTACCTTGAATTATAAAGCACCTCAAGGCAACTGTTGTTATGATTTGGTTTGATATAAATTAAATTGAGTTGAAGTGAATTAAATCGTGTAGTCTTCTTCTTCTATTCAGATAAATTTTTCAAGGAATTGTGAGTTTATTCACATTTATCATCATCATACTACACTAATGATACTCTCCCTGGGTCTTAATCACCACTCCGAACTCATCCATCTTTCCCAAGGACCTCACATTTCTCATGACGATAGCTGGAACAGATGGTTTAAATCTCTTTCTCTTAGTTCTACGCTTAGTTCCAGTACTCTATCCCCATTGTTGCTTTCATAGGTCCTCAGAGATCTATTCACTATTCAACACTATCAGCTGGTCCTATGTGTAAACAATGCAGCACTCCAATTACAAAAAAAGAAAGTAAGCAAGAAAAAGATGCTTAAAGTAACAAAGTCACAAACCTATTACTAATTGACAATAATTGGGTAAGTGATTTAGAAAACATGTATTAGAAAATACATTTCATGAAGTGAACATGATCCAAAACACTACCATCTTCTTTGGGACAAAACTAAGTTAAGATGGAATGAGATAAATTGGAAAACCTGTGGGGGAACAGATGAATTTAAATTCAAAATTGTTTTTAAAAGAAATGGAAGTTTTGGAAGAAATGTATTCCTCTGGAATAAAGAGGTAAGGAACCACTTCAGATTTCAGATGAGGTGATATGGGGGTGCTTCAGTGCCAATGGAATTGGTGTCCAGGCCAATTGAAAACATTTTGAGCCTCATGAAACCAAAAAATCTCATAAAGAAAACCCATGACTGTTGAGCAGCACTGTTAAAATAAAAGGTGATGCTACACAGTGGTAAACATGGGGCTATCCTAATTTTATAAAAAGCCTGTTGATGCCATCAATTTTTTTCTCAAAATGGCAAATTTTCTCAATGTAAACATTTATTGCCACATAAAATATGGGTTTGTGAGATTTGCACATCGTTGCATCATTATTTTTCTAAATTGGGGTTGTATCTTTCAGTGGCCGTTGGATATATTATACATAAAAATTGAAATACAAGACATCCAACTGTGCGGTCTGCTTTAAATGTCACATTAACATCTACCCTGTCAGTGCTGTGGCATTCTCCAAAGTTCCTTTGTGTAGCAAACTCATCTTTCAAAATATTTTTTGTACAATAGTTTGTCAGAGAATCTCAGTTCATTATCTATCATATTTTCCAATAAAACTATGTAGATTAGTAGATTTCATGAACCTGATATGAATACTTGTTTATGATAATATTTTGTTAGCAGCATTTTCAAAGAGACTTTGACCTTTTCGCAAGCTCAGTCTTCCACTTGTTCCTGACCTTTGGCTGGGAAACCACACGTGTTAGCTGAAGATGCTCATGTTCTCTCTACTCAAATGTCATGCCCAGAAGCACTGCAGGTCTGTATCTCTTATCTAAACACTGCCTATTTTGTTACCACTTAAAAATCATGTTAGGATGCAAACTCATTTAAAAGGGTACCGAACGGTCTTGTACTACATGCTTATAATTGACAAACCATTTATTACTTGATAAGATGAGTATTGCTTCTCAGTGCAAGGGCTGATTTGATCTTTAAAAAAAAGGGGGGGCTACCTACAGTCCAAATGTATTCATACATATAGCAAGACATTCAGAAAAGACTTCAGCAAAATTTCCTCAAGCAGAATATTATATTGTTTTATCTTCTGATTTCTATTTTTACACAAATATAATCAAATAATCTGTGTGTATGGCAAGGACAAAGACATAGCTAATAATATCCAATATTATGCAATATCTAAAAAAAATTTTTGGTGATGTTTAGACAGTTTAAGACAGATTGATTTCTATAAACTCTCTTCTCCAAAACAGGTAATACAGACACCTGTTCAGCACTGGACACATGTAGGGGTGGAACGCTCAGTAGGTAGAGTGGTTGGTCCATGATTGGAAGGCCATGGGGCAAAAAGTTAATCAAAAGTTAAATATATCCATTGCACAAATATCATACATGATCATATTTTTCATATATAACATCTCAATGAACCAGTGTACTCGCGTGGGTAATTTCTAACTAAACCATTTTTGTTATGGCCTTTTTACTCGCATCCACCAGTATCCTAAAACATATACATGTTCGGAAGGCCTTAGAGCTATGGTAGCACCACCTCATTATAGAAAGATCACTACTGAACTAGTACATAACCCATAACAAAAACAAAAACTGAGTTGTAGACCCAGGACCATGACAGAGCAATTACATTATAGCACAAAGAGAATGGTATGGACTGGGTAAGTACAACAATATGTCATCTGCAAATAACACAATTTTTTGTTCTCTTTAATACATCACTCTATGTAAGTTAAGCATTATCAGTAGATCTAGAAGCACTGTGAAAGGATATATATAATATATAAAAAGATCTATAATATATCAAGAAATAGCATTATAAAATTAGGAGACTCTGCTGATAGTTTTTCCTGTGTATCACAGATATATCAGGGTTTGGGAAGAATGGCTAAATGTTGCTGAATCCCTTCAATGACTAGTGTCCAGCTGGACCTTTCTTCTTCTTACCTATATTCTCTGTCTATGTGAACAATACAGATTTAATAGGTCCAATTAAACTTTTTAAAATACATATTCACGTTTTGTAGTATGTAGTATGTTTTAACAATGACAGACATTGAATCTCTCTCATTGAACTGAGTGCTTCAGAGATGAAAGTGTGGAAAAACAGAATGCTAAAAGCCAAATAATTGCACATAAGTGCCTTTGAAATAGGCCTGTTTCTTTTGGGGTCAGAAAACCTTCATTAATAACATCCATATCCAGCATATACATATTCCATTTTATTCATTGCACAGCACTCAAAAAACAGTGTGTGATAGTGAAAAAGAGACAGTAAAAAGAAAAATGACTGAAGTCTGAATAGATCTGCTAAACAACACCAAATAACAGATAATGATTATAATACATTCAGACTGAGTGCAAGACTCAGAGAGTTTGGGCCTGACATCTCACTGCAAACACAACTGTCCTATCAAGTAAGATAAAGCACTTGCATCAGCTTCATTCTTTCATTGTTGCAGAAGCTTAAAATTTTGTATCATGCCAAGAAGTGACTTTTGTTAGACTGAACTATTGTAATGTGATTGAGGCATAAAGGCAATGATTTACAAAAAATGTTGGTGAAAGTTTAATTAAACGGGAATAGAAAAGTACTTCATTCTCTTCTCTTTCCTTACACACTTCTTGACTCATGAGGTTTCCTGCTTCTGTACATTTAAAATTCGAAAGGGAACCACCCAATTCACTCCATTTAATCAATAAGCTTAAAACAAACCTAACCTCTCATTTATGATGAAACCAATCCCAAATGAGCATGCCTGATGTAAACCTAATGTACTCCTGCCAGCTGCTTCTGATACTAAGGTTACATCTAACCACCATGGCCCAAACCCCCATCTTTCCTCAATCCAGATTAATAGTTAGGCTAACCATGCTGATGGCTTTATTTGATGCGTTCCATCTGTAAACTAGTCTGCTCTAAGAATTACTGGCTTTTTGAAATGAATGAAAACAACCACAAAATATTCACTTTTGAAAGTTGTTACCAGCAATAAGTGTAGAAAAGTGTTCAGACTGGACTAATGTTTACATACATATCCTTTAAGACATTAAATGGACAAACATCATCTTAAGTGAAAACCTTGTGATGTTATTTTTAATGCTAGCCACAGCAGAAGAAAATGTAATCCCTTCTCCTCTGTGTTCCATCTTCCTTCCATGTATACCTGTAGACATTAACTAGGTCTCACAATCAAACAATTTATCCTTTCACAGACAATCCACACTAGTCATTGTCCAATACAAATTGTCAGACATTAAAGCTACGGGGCTGCAGGCACTCTCTATCCTGAGATGAGCACACACCCATCCACTTGCCAGCACTACACCGCAGTCACCCAAACACACACAAACACACATGCACATACGCTAAAAGACACACTTTCATACCACCCTCCAGACAATAAACTGATGCATTTCTCTCTAACATGTACATTCTAATATAGATTTGGGTAGCTGTCAGTCTCAGGGATCATCACAACAGCGAGGCATTACTTGCTTGTTTTCTCTCATCACACAATCAACTCCCCCAAACCCCAGTACCTTCACATGAAACCACTCTTCCCATTCCCTACTTCCCAATATAATCTCCGCCTCAGGTGTTACTCATCACTGCCTGGCACGTTGGGAGGTGTGTTTCAAAAGAATATGGACAAAAGAAGCGATGGTGCATGTGTCTGTCTCTGATACGTAACTGCAGTAGGAGTGTAAGGCCCCAGAAGATGCCACGGGCAGTGTGTTGACAGCCTTCTAACACATGTTGACTGATGATAGTCAAGACAGTTGGGTAAAACGATAGTAGGAATTGTTTTTTTTTAAAAAAGGCTATAACTGCGATATTCCTTCTATCAGTCCCTGTAAAATTAGATTATCATTTCAATGAAGTAGCCTTTTTTTGAACAACCTTCAATGCCTGAAATTTGTGAGAGCAGAAACGTCCGTTTGTTTCATGCAAAGATAAGTCTGTGTGAAAGAAAAAAGATTTTTCTGTGCTGAAAGGTTATTATGAGTGGATTGATTGTATAATATTACAAGACAAAAAATAAATAGAGAGAAAAACAAGACACAGAAAGACAAAAAGACAATCTTAGGACTAATTTCATATTGCAGGCACCTTTTGTTTAAAATGACTCCTTTGGGTACAGATGTTGTTATAACTGCAAAGAGAGCAGGTGTGACAGAAATCTGAGATAGCAGCAGATGTTTCAGTCACTTCACTAAAGATATAAGCTTACATAGCATCACAGTCTGATGCAGGCTTGCAGGCACTAAATAGAAACATAGAGCAAGAGAGGCAACGAGGGGAAAATGGAAGGGGAAGTGGGGAGGAGTGGGGTTGGCCATTTCAAACCACACTGATGTAGTGGTATAAATCCTGCAACAGAGGTGGATAAGCTTACATAAGGGTCGCTCCCAGTGTGGAAAGGATCATTTTTAGACCAAATATTAAAATCAACAATGGTAAACACTGAGACTATCCACATGCAGAGAACATAACTTTATTTGTGATTTGGAGGTAACCACACTGTTATTTCCCACACTTCTCATGTAGGCATAAATGTATATAGCACGGTCCTTTCTGTTATACCATTGCTTAGTTCAAAACTGGTAGATTTAAAAGGTTTGCAACGATTCACAACTTTTGCAGACTGGCACAGATGCGAATGATGAATTTGGATGCTTGTTGCTTAACAGTTCTCAATAGCTCTTTGTTTGAGTCAGGCTCTGGCCACAGTTGAGGCCCACTCAGCTCCAGTGTGCTTTCCTACACCTGAATACTAATGAAGAGCTTGTGATCTTAACCTGACTTTGACTTTAGCAAGGAGGAGACAATGTCAAGCACTCTATTGGTCTGAGGTAGAGACTTGAAGGAGGCTGTCTGACACAGGGCTGCAGAAGATCAGAAACAGAAACAGTACAGGGCGAGTTGACGTGAACGAGTGGAGAATGTCAGGCTGCAATGAATCGATGCAATGCACCGATTCTGTTGTGGCTTTAATGATTATGTAATGATTCATTTTTATTATTATTATTATCTCCATGAACAGTTCGGGGAACACCACTTGATCCTCTATGTACTCCAGCAGCAATTAAACTTGTGTTTTCTATTTGAATTACAATAAAAACAAGTGGGAGAGAGGGGAGTTTGGAAAGTACTAGATTCTGAACCGCAAGTGTGTAGAGCTGCCTGATCCCCTAGAGACTGGAGGCGTAGAGCTCTATGGGGAACATTTGTGATGTTTTGCAACTGGAAACAGGAAAAATGTAGGCCTATCAGGGATCAGAGGAGGCTGAAGCACACTATGAGGAATATAAAAAAAAGAGTAAATCTCCCACTCCTGGCTTTATCTCTGTGTGTTTGTCCATTTGTGTGTTGCTTAGAAACATACCAGAATCTCTTTTAACATGGTCTTTTGACGTGGATGTCGGCTGTTGGCCATGCTGACTCCCACTCACTTTTACTGCACTCTAGAGTATGCTTTATACTCAGCGTTTGATTGAACAAATCTTGATTAACGGTTAGTGCCAGTACTTTCCAGTTTAAACACAGCACAGTAAAACATTCGGTGTGAAGCGTAATACTTATCCTAAAACTTTGAAGCCTAAAATGTAACACAACAAAAGAAAAACACAGTTGATATTGATTCAAATAAAATTAGAAGTTCATATCATATGACTACAAAACCAACGCAAACCTCTTAAATGCATAATGGGAGCAGAATTTTAGGTAACAAAATAGTCACACTGCGTTGTGAGCTGTGGATTATAGCAGCATGAACTACAAGTTCTTGTTTGTTTACCAACTTAGCACTGATCTATAAATCATTCAAGCATAAAAAAGGCAGCTAACTATGTTAGGTTAAAAGTGTGTTATGGCTGCATATAACAGAAAACTTAGCAAAGAACTTAAATTGTATCTTAAAGTAAAGCATCTGATTGGCCACAGCCTCATTTTCCAGCATGAATGGAATGTCCTAAGAAAAAGAAGGTTGTAGAACTATTCCTGAAGACTACTTAAGACTAATTATTTATTTACAAGAAAGCTCGCTTAACAAGGACAAGCTATGTTGAGGAATAAAGGTGGTCATACAAAATATTGACTGTATAAACCCTCTTTTTGCATTATATACGATGTCCATGTATGTTTGCAGATATTTTAATTAACCTCTGCTCCCTTTCCTCAGTTTCCTAGCAATATCCATGTATATAGAAATGAGGGCTGGCTCTAAAGGATCTGTGAGCTTTAATGTAGTGCAAGAGAAACACTGCAGCAGGATAAGCAATCACACTCTTGTCTCACATGACATTTGATCTTGTTTTTCTTTGTCTCCCACCAGCATCTAACAATGTTTTTATGATGCATCTGGAAAACTGGAATATGTGATTTTATAAAAGAAATTATACTTTTCAAGCAAAGCCAGCATAAATTGGAAGAGGAAAAACTGTAGGAGTTCTTTGAAGAAAAGAAAATCTATCCAAACTAATTAAGGAACCGACTGGAATAATACTATCCTCTCAAACAAAGATTGATTAATCAGCGCAATAGGCGGGTGAGACTAGAAAAAACACATAACTCAATCGCTGTTCATAATTTGATACTATCAAATAAAAACCTCATTACATCTAATAAACTCAGTAAGTTCCCAAATCTCCTCTGAAATTAGAGAATAACTGTGCCCTGGAATAATGCATAAAAAAGATCAGCAGTGAACTGATTTAAGAAAAGAAAAAAAAAACATCATAGGTCTCAACATTTAACCAAAACCATAAACTTAGAGAGGAAATTGGATTCAAACATGGTCTCTGATACAGAAGTCCTAATTTTATTCAAAAACCTATTAACGTGATCCACAGGGCAGTTTCAAATTAATATTTTGCTAAAACAAAGGTAAATGAAAGAAATACAAGCATTTCACAGAGCAGAGGGAAAAGCTCAAAGGAAATTTCTTGATGTGTGACAGACCATGCAGTCTTTAGGCAAAGGGCTTCCTCAGCACAGACCACCAAGCGAGGGCACAGAAACGTACCAACTCCATATGACAAATGAGCTCATATAGGCTTTTAACCTTATGAAAATCATTCCTCAACTAAATTCAAAGCCCATCCACCAAGCATCTATGAATCTATTTATTCTCAATCCAAGTCCTCCCTTCTAACAGTTCATCTTTTTTCATCTTTATTTAAATCTACAAGTAAAATGACACTATTGAGTTTTAAAAGATTATCTTTTGAAAGTTTGTTCTGGGGCCAGATAGGCAGCATTTACAACAAAGTCTGCACAAGGTCAGGAAGAACACACAAACTTCACAGAGAAAGGCAGCATCAGAAAAATGATGTGTGGCTCTCTTCAATTTCACTACATTGATGTCATTGAAAATCTACCAAAATAAAAGAGAAATAATTTTTGTATTGAACAGCAAAATATGATTAAACTGACAAAAGTCAGAGTCACGTAAAGCGCTGCATCCCAGTCTACCTAATAAATCATCGACAGAAGAAGCAAGATAAATGTAATCCCAGTGGAAGGAGATTTTAATTACACCTATCTGCTGCATCACTTTCTCCCCATCCCATTCATTCATTGTCTTTCAAATAATGTGTCTCATCAGTGCTGACAAAATCATTCTCCATCAAACAAGGAAGAACAGCATGTCCTTTTATAGCAGCGATGTAATTTTCTGTGCTGCTGAAGAATGGTTTTTCTTTCAATCTTTGGAAACTGAAATTGTGTCATATGCATTTGCATGCAACAGAAACTTGTAGTGAGTATAGAATGGTAACCTTGGAGATAATTAATAAAATCAGCTGGTTTTTAGTAAGTCTTTGAGCTGACTGTCCAACAAAATGCTTTTATCTAACTATCACATAATATGTAAATTGAAGTAGGATGCCTTCTGATTTTAAGCAAGTTTTACCAATTAGCAGGTAACTGGAAACTGGGTAAAAAAATATGATTTTTAAAACTATTTTTCCGCATTATCTTTGTTTAGTTGTATTCAGGATTATTTGAGTGCAGTGTCTCTCACTTATATTGTCTCTGCTTATCAGAACTCATCTTGGAGATGGCATCATTGTAAAACATCCACAAAATCTATTATTCACACCTTTGAGGAGTGCAAGCAAAACTTTCATGAAAGGTGCAATATTATTTGACTGGTATACTGCTATGGCTACAGTTGGACATAACACCAATAGTGTCTGGGATAGAGCTAGACCTTAGAAATCTAAAGAGGACTGGTTTTTCATATGCAGCAAAGAAGTCCATCACTCTCAGCAGGTTGATGATAAACCACAAGAACAACAATGCACATACGCAAGCAGCTCATTTCAGGTGCTGCTCATTCACACCCTGACACGATAAATGTAGAGATGAGCCTTCAGCAAGAGAGCAACACCTTGAGCCAGTGGGGCAGTGTTCGTGACTGCTTTTTCCCAAAAAAGTCACGAAGCACTTAAGCTATTAAAGTGCCAGAGGTTTTAAAATGCTATAATTATATTGTAAATTTTTATATGACATACAAAAAGCAATGCTTGAACTGATTTATTGTTACTATGTTGTAAACTGATAAACGTGTTGTTAAAACAAGACTGTGATATTTTTAAGAGCCGTTTTATGACATCACTTTGTAATTCATGTTTAAGCTTGTTTTAGTGCCTTGTGTTAAAAGGCATTCTTTATTTTACATGACGCTTAGTGTTTTAAAACTACAAGACTATTTCTTTTAAAAAATATTATTTTATGAACTACTCTTCGAAGCGAACTGAAGTTATGTGTATCACTGGTAGCAATGTCATGATTTTCCAGCACTGTGAAATCGAAAATGGAACATAAGCAGTGAACATTTGTGTTCTCAGATCATATTTCACTAAAGATTCTCATATCTGATGGGTTCTGGTGAATAATTCAAGATGAAGATAAATCAAGTCAGAAGAGTAGTTTTACCGAATGACTTTCAAAGCATACATTAAAAACATGGATCGAGGCTGTTAAACTTTGTCACAGTCTTTAGATTTGGATCCTTCAGTTTTGGATTCTTGCTTTGAGATCAAGTTTGGTTAACTTTATTGTTATTTTCAAAAACGTTATATTTTTCATTTTGATATTCAATGTTATTCCTTAACTTTGTTGGTATGACAATGCTGACTGTCAGTTTCGTGTTTTTGGTTTCTGCTGTTCTTCCTCTTGTTGTTGTTATTATTGTTATTTTTTTCCAGTGTTTTTCTTTTCCTCTGTTTTGTCTGCATCTGTCCTTCTGTGTTCCCCCTACATTAACTCATTCATGTTTTTCTTATCTTTTCTTTTTTTCCATATTCCAGTGTCTCCTTGTTTCAGTACTGTCAATTAGTTGCAGTGGATTTGGCTTCCTTCCTGTCTATTTCTCCTCACCTGATACTGCACCTGTGTAACCCCCATCTGTAACAAATTCCCAATTACGCCTCTGGATCTGTAAATGTGTAGCTCTGTGTTCCCCAAGTCATGTGTTTACTTGTGCACAATCCTTTTTGTTCCTTTCAGATTTAGTCTGCCTTGTTCTTCTTTTTCGATTAAGGTTGTTTTTTGTTTTGAATTTTTTTTTACTTGTCAGCATTTGTTTCCTCATTTCAGCGTTTAATTATGAAAGTTGTGAAAAAGAAAGGTTTTAAAGGACACCTGTGAAAAACTAAATACAACCACAAATCAGTAGCTTACATAATACCACCATTGCTGACAATTATCTCTTCGAGTAACAATTTTCTCCATGACTATCAATCTCTCACATCACTGTGCAGGAATGCAGGCTGACTCTTCTTTATTATATCTGTTGTATTATTGTAGGGTCTTTACATTATAATATAAAGCGCCTTGATGCAAATGTTGTGATTTAGCACTATTGTTTCAGTTCACTGAGGTTTATGGACATTTATTTATTAATGCACAGCTCTCTTAAGGTCATGCCTCGGTATTTCAATCAGGTTGGGGTCTTGATTTTCACTAGAACCCTGCTACACTTTCTTTTCTTTTGCAGCCATTCTGCTGAAAATTTGCTACTGTGTCTGGAATTGTTCTATTGTACCACCCAGTTTTGGATGTCACACGGAGATGTCCTCACATTTGACTCTAGAATATCAAGGTAAACAACGTAAGCTGCAAAACAAGCCCAAATCATCACCCCTCTGTGGTGGTGGTGGTGGAGGAGGAGTGAGGATTTCTCTAACATATTTTTCCATTTTGGTCTTGTCTGTACAAAGGTCATTGGGTCTCGTTTATTAACAGTGTGTATGCATTTTAGTAAAGATTGTTGTTGTCATTGTTGTGATGTTTCCCAAAAGTAAAGTATAAAAGTATAACACTATACCACCAATGCTAAAACATCACAAAACTGAAAGTGCAGGTTTTCACCTTCTTAATTTACACCCATTCCACTATACCCCACCTTTTATTTTCTTAAATAATCTTATTTGTCATTAAAAATGACAAATGGCAAATGAGATTATTTGCAGCATCATCACCATGATAAAATGGGTCACAAGTGGTTATCAAAATCTCATTGTTTTCCCCTGCATTGCACTAAGGGAAGCATATCAATCCCTAGCAGTTCTTTGCACCCATTGCCAGAAAATTCCTCAAATGGCATTTGGATAAAGAGACTATGCTGTGAGGAGTTGCATTATCATTCAAGATTGCTACAACTTATTCACTCACAAGGTGAGAGCAGTGAACACTGCTGTCCCAAACCATGAAAAACAGAGGCCTCAACATCCCTCTCTCTTCGGGTGGTCTTTGATTCAGAACATCCGTAGAGTTTATTTACAGGATGTGCTTGCTACCAGTGGAAAATGCAGCCAATAGCATGGAGAGTATAAAATATTTTCTCATTACTTCTCATTAAAAACAGAATCTTTAATGAGAAAAGTGTGAACATGAAACTAGAAATTATTCCACTTGATCTTATCTTTATCTTCTGGAACTTGAAACTAATATGGTTGAAACTAAACTTACCTATGTCTGACAAAACAATATTGTATGAGAATACAGTGTTTCAAAGTGGATGGCAAGGGCCAAAATGTTCAGTTCAAGAGGGCCTCGAGGTGGCTATGTCCACCTTTAATATCCTCTCTGTGAGTGCACTAAGAAATGTGAGAAGTTGTTTTGTATTGTGTGAGCCAATAGTCATACGGTGATACTGGTACCTACTACTGTAAGAGCCCTCTGCCCAGTCATGTTCTTCTTGCATATTTTAAAGATGTTGAAGCTGGCCTTGTGAATAAGTGAATATTCTACATGCCCCCTTTGCTTCAAGCATCATTATTTTCTAAGAAAGAAAATAGGAATTTTTTTATTGAAATGTTTTTGGTTATTTATAACACCATCCTATTATAAAATATTACAAAACAAACTTACACATAATGGAGTAGTTCCTCGTTTCTGTGAAGATGTTTCATTGTAATTGATTTTGTATAAGGACTATGTCTACACTGTGACTGTGTAGACAGTCTGACATTGTTATTTCTAAATGATTCTTAATCTGCAGTTGCTGGTGCCTGGATTTCACACTGTCTAATCACGTTGTTTGCCAACAAAATCTTCAGTGGCAACCTTCTGTTAAGCACTAAAATCCTGCCTCAGTCCTGCCATCACTATGTGGTAGTTGTTGGCTTCTGTTACACAATTTCAAAAAGAAAGTTGATAGATTGAAAGTCCCATATGGTGCCTGATGAAACAACATCATTACTCACAGTTTGTTCTGCCAACAAGGAAATATAGTTGCTGAAAGATAAAACATATGCATACAGTAACATTTTGACTTAGATGTTCATGCTCATTTTTAAAAAAGAAGAAGAAGAAGAAGAGGAAATGCAATTTATCTATATAGTGACAATTCACAACAACATCATGAGGTGCTTTATACTGGGGTAAATATAGGGTATATAAGATAGAGTATCATACAATGCACAGTATACTGAAGGAAAACCGATGACCAGGTGATTCTTCATGAGCAAGCAATTGAAAACTGCAGGATAAAAGAACTGCCCATCAATAGGAAGACACCTACAAACAAAGGTCAGGAAGGGGCAACCTTAGGGGAAAGACGAGAACAAAAAGTGGGCTTAGGGAAACCAAAGATATCACACATCTGTCACACATGTATATCTATATACATAATATCTATTTATATAGATATTATTAGAAAAAACAGATATTTCATTACAGCAGGTCATTTCTGTCAAATTGGGGTTTTTCTGTTATGTGACACAGTTCTTGCACAACTATTTATAAACGAAAATATTTACATATCTAAATGGCCTGTATTTGTATAGGCCATTTAGAGATGTACATATTTTCGTTTATAAATAGTTGTGCAAGAAGTTCTAAGAAGTTATTGCGCAATGACAGCTAACATAGGCTCCAGACATCCAACCCGCATAAGCCGAATAAACACTCAAGACAACAGGTGGCTGAGATAAAGTGTTAAAACGATAAAAGAAAAAATAGAGACCTAAAATCAAATCAGTGACCTCTGACACTTCTGTAATTTAGTGTTGCACCAATGCACAAAACTGCTGGCATGGTATAAACCTTGGTTTGGGAGTCATGGTTGGGGTAATCAAATTTTTTATTTTATTCACTATACTTAAGACCCCAAACACAAAATGAATAATAAATATGGCTGATTAGAATAAAAATATTTATTAATAGTTTTACTAACTGTTAAAATGGCTTTTAAAATGAAAAAAAAAACACACAACAGAAGATAAAAAGGGGAAAGATAAGATAAAGTGTGAAATTACTAATGATGATTTATAATATTTTTAATCTAGTATTTGCTGCTAAGTCCATTCAACATATTGCTCATTATTACACAAAGCAGAGCAAAGAAAAAAGGGAAATCCAGTATGTACAAATTTCTTTTTAATTTCCCTATAGAAACTCTGTGTCCTTTGCATCACCTTCGCTAGTTAATTTGAACACTTTTTTTCTTCAAAGGCACTTACACTACACTTGAGATGGGTGGTAATGAGATAAATTGCAGGACTTCATTTAAGGCACTTTTTTGCCCTTTAATCTAGTATGTGGAAAGAAGCGTGGCACTCTGAGGGGATCAATAACCCTTTTTGTTGTAGACGTGTTTCCAATAATGAGACGCAAGGAAGCATGGAACACAGGCTTAGACTTAGATATATATGCAGACATTTTCTAATTAATCTACAGATTGCTAGCCTCATTATGCTATACTACTATATGAATACCCTTCATTTAATTCATAATTAGATTTTGTTTTTTTCCATAATGTAACATAAAAAGTACAGCTTGAAGCCCAAGTAGGAATCTGACATCTAAAAGCAATGTTCTCCATTGGCTTCCTTGTGTTTGTGTATGTTTGTATGTGTGGGGGCTGAGACTGAGGTAAGGAGTCAGAAAACAGTGAAATAAAGCCAAATGTCAGTTCCAATTAAAACCAGCTAAACTAAACTGCATATTTTTTTCAGGATGTGTTTTCAACCTTGCTTTCATTATCATACGCTACCTTCAAGCAGGTTACCCTTATCTGCATTCATCTGGAATGATTCCTTAAAATAATGATGGCTGATGAATTATTGAGTGATTTTAGCTTGCTATCTATAATCTATAAGGGCACATTGCATTGTACGCAGTGCAACTTAAACAGATGTGAATGCCGTTCTCTCTTTGTTAACACTGCAGTCAAACATTTAAACATATTCAGTGAATTTTTCCATACTATTTTTTTTAGGCAAAGAAAAAATAGAAATAGAAAAATGATTGCAAGTTTAAGTTGCATCAGAGTTTCAAATCGTACTGACCTGGACTTTGTGTTCACATTAATTTGTTTAAAAGTGAAGACTTACATCAGGTAAGGAATGCATATGTCCAGCTCCATAACCTGCATTTTGAATTTTCAGGAACAAGCTGTTAAACTCACAGCTGAACTATGAGCATCACAGCTGTAATAAAAACTGCTTCTTGTCAGATTAAAGGTGCTGCTTGCATGAAGAATGTATATTTCCATATTTCATATTCTCAAGACTATGAACTATATTAAGTGGTGAAAGTGTGTTAAAACTAAACATTATGCATTAGTAATGTTCACTATCATGAAATAAACTAGGACCCGAAATAAATTTACTCAAATCGGAGGAAAAGAAGATGAAGATTTTTTTTTTTTCACCAGTGGTTCTTGTTAATATGATCTACGCAAAATAACACGTTTGAGTGGAGTAAGCTGTTTATATGTAGTCCATCTTCATTTCTATATAACACATATCTGCCATCCTATTCGTTAAGTTGTCCAGTGTGAGTCCAAGGAAAGGAGTCTCTAGTAGGCTACACTTTGAATCATTCTCTGTCACTCATTTCCTTGATCTTGTGATATTTTCCACCAAGGTCAAGTAAAAGTAGGTAGCAGGTAATTTTTTGCAGCTGATCAACCTGTTTTCCTAAGGGCATTATGGAACAATACATCAAACAAACAAAGTAAAAATAAGAAACATATAGTTTTCCTGTTTTTATTTTTAACTGGATTGTGTATGGTAATCTCGATTTCTCTATCAGTAAATACAAAACATCTGGACAGTTCAGTCATTTAAAGCTTAACTTTAAAAGAAAGCAAGTAATGCGCCCTTTAAAATAGGTCATTACAAATCTAAAATTGTCCTCCCATTAATTATTTTCATTAATTTCGAAGTTTGGATTAAGTTATTTGGGGATGCAATAGCAGCAACAGAGTCGCTCAGTTTCTCTGGAGTACTAAGTGGTTATTACTGAAACTCATTTAGATGCAGAGCTTGGTACTCCTGCTGGTCTGCATTTGGCAAAGCTCATTCAAGCATCAGGAGGACTGCGGCTGGATGGAGTGAAATGTACCGGCCTGTTTGGCACACATACAACCATATAAACAAGCTGGCAAAAGATTTTTTTTTTTTTTTGTATAATCTAGAAACAAATTAAATATAACAAAAATAACACAACGCCTTTAGAAATGTGGTGCTAAATCGAAGATACATTATATTAATTATACAAGACATTACATATTTTATATTTGGCCACAGACTATGTCTTCGGGTGCCCTACAAAGTGAAGTTCTTATGCATTGCCGGAGAAATATTTTAACTAACCAGCCCTCTATTTATTGCTGAGAAGACGCACACAATGCTTAAGCCAGTTAGGACCTGGAACCTTAGTATCACGATGGAAGAGGAGTTTAACTATAAGTCAGGAAAATTGTTAGAAGTGTAATAGTTTGTTTGTTTTGGGGGGGGTTTATTTGTTTGCTGTTTTTTGTTTGTTTTTTTCTGACTGCTTAAGTGTGGCCCTAAAACTTCAACATCACCTTGTGTTTTCCTGAGGTAGGTGCAGTGTGAATGTCGAATGGAAAGTATGTGTAGTTCTGCATATCAAGCTATAAAAGCTTAGAGTTTAGCAAAAAGTATCTTATATATTGTGTGTATACCCAGGAGAACAAGTGCAGAACCAATAATTTGTCTGTTGAAGTGAAACTAAAACTATGAGCTTAGAATTTGTCTTGCAGCTCTGACAAATTCAGAGGGATCAAGGTTGTTGTGTTATTTGACTCTTTTTTTCACTTGGACATTCAGACTCAAAAATTGGACATTTAATGACACGTCAGCATTCATTAAACAGTTTATTAACTTCAAAAGAGGTTTAGGAATCACTCCCGAAAACTACTTTTTCCTCTTGATCTTGAAGAGAATAAACTCAATGGTGACAAACTGCAAATAAAAGCTCACCCCAACCGTTCGCGGCAGATGGCCCCGCCCCTCCCTGAGCCTGGTTCTGCTGGAGGCCTCTTCCTGTTAAAATAGAGTTTTTCCTTCCCAATGTTGCCAAGAGCTTGCTCATAGGGGGTCATATGATTGTTGGGTTTCTCTCTCTATATATTATTGTAGGATCTACCTTACAAAATAAAGGTGACTGGTGTTGTGACTTGGCCCTGTATTAATAAAATTGAATTGAACTGAAATTGAAAAGAACAGTCACTGACCATTGCATACTAATCTAATGTTTATCTCCAGTACGTTGTACATATGATAGATTTGCCACTATGGCAACATGTTGGGCATGCCAATCATGCACTGACTTTGAATACAGCCGAGAAAGATTTTTATTTACAGTTACAGTTAAATAGAGTTTCCTTTGTATATATGAATAGCTTGTGAAAGCTGAACTATTCAACACAAAGGACAAATGCATTCCAACTGAACCCAGTATTTCAATACAAATGGTATGTATTATTATTTTAATAGATTAAATAAGAGAGACATGATAAAAGTGTCTTTTAAAGAGAACGCCGGTAGAATTTAATCCATCAACAGAAGTTAATTGCTTGGTGATGACAAATCACCACCAAGCAATTAATCTTTAGCAATTTATAAAGAAAGAAATTGAGTCAAAAAATCAAACATTATAAGATTCCCCCTTTACTTTTCTTACTAAAGTACTTTAAGCCGAGCTCTATCTGTGCCACTGTCTTTTACCCATCTTATTCTTTTCCTTGACCAGCTTCTGATGCGACTCTCCACTTTTTTTGTACTTTATCCATTCATTTATTTTCTTCTGCTTATCCAGTTGAGGGTCACAAGGAGGCTGGAGCCTATCCCAGTGGTCATAAAGTGACAGACTACCAGTTTGTTGCAGGATGAATTGCCAATTAACCTAACCCACAAATGTTTTAGAACTCACACCGACATGGGGAGAACGTTAAACTCTACACAGAACTTTCTTGCTGAGAGCTGATGATGAGAAACGCTGTGTTGCCCACTTTAGAGTGTTTTATTTTATTTCCAGCTATGCCTAGAAGGCAGAGTTGAGGCTGGTGGTTTGAAAGTGCACTTTAATGAAGTTGCTATGTGAAGACCTGTGAGACATCTGTTCGTGATGTTGAATGCTCTGATAAGTCTCAGAAGAAGGTTCTGTTTAGGTCATTTTGTGACTGAACCTACAAAGGCACACTGCTAGTTTTCACTACTGTAAAGATGATATGCAGCTGTGCATCCCTTTTAACCCCAATTCAGTTCAGTTCAATTCAATTCAATTCAATTCATATACCAAACATATAGCAAATCACGACAACAGTTGCCTCAAGGCACTTTATTTTGTAAAGTGAAGACCCTATAATAATAATGGGCATGAGAATGACTCAGTGCATTCAGTGACAGTACCCATAACATTAAACGATGGATGGCACTGCAGCTAAATATGAATAAGACAGAAGTGTACACTGATGCATCTACAACAATCACTACAATACACCTGAGCTCCTTACCTGTTGTGCCAGTATTACAAAAACCTTGGTGTCACTTTTGACACCTGACACAGCAAACAAACATGTTATTTAAGTTGCCCGCTTGCGTTTTATGCAGATTAGGAGACTCGGTAAGGTCAGCTCAATTACATTTAAAAGAAATCCAGAGATAGCCATAGGTGCTTTTATCTACTGCAATTCATTATATGCATATTTGAGCCAGCATAGTTTAAACAAACTACTGGTCACCCAAAATCCAGCAGCAAATCTTACTAAAACCAAAAAAAGAGAACACTTCATTGTTAGCTTCCTGTCACTGTGATCATTTTTAATTTATTACATTAATTAATTCAAAATTACTACATTTTTTTTAAAGATTTGCTTTAAATTGACTTGTTTGTTTAAATCGAGTTTTGCATAATGATAATAAATAAACTTTGAAATCTGAATATTTTGGTTTTTGATACAACTATGACCTTGACTTTAGATTATCAAATTCTAATCAGTTCATCCCTTTGTCCAAGTAACTGTTTGTTCCACTTGTGAATGAGATTCCCCAAAGGCATTCCTAAGATATCTTATTCTGAGGATGGAACATACGGACGATTCACAGCCTGAAAATATAACAGCTCAGCACAAAGCAGCATAGTCCTGTTCTGAAGTCTGGCTATTTGTGGCCACATGCTTCCACAGTGGCTGAAGTACATACTCTCTGGATGGAAAGTGACAGCCCATAAAGAGCCTGCATCATGATGCAGTGGATGATTAAGAGGCAATGACATTTAACATGCAGTCCTCAGGAGTTTCACAAGGACACAGCAGTGTCCTCTCACTCCTTCCACTAAAGGGGTACAACAAAGCTCTCATATCTACTTCCTTCCCTGTCCACTTCAACAATGTCAGTTTGTTTGAGTGTAAGATATGGGATTGTCAGTATTCACCGGGAAGGGTAGTAGTGTGATAGAACTGCAATTTCCAAGCTGTGGGTTCTTTCAGAATTAGAAATCATTTCTCCCCCTGTGGAAAGAGGCCACCTATTGTACAAATCCCTGCCTTGCTGAACCTGAGCTAGCCAAAATAGTACTGTACAGAGAGAGGACAGAGATTTTGGAGCTCTTTAGAAAAGAATACCATATGGCTGCTATTAATATCAAATATGTTTTCACAGACGTGAGTCAAAATAAAGAAAGAAGTGGGACTAATGTGTTCATAAGTGCTCACAGCTATTTTTCATTTTAGTTCAGTATAGATGGAACAATAGATGCAAGTTGCATTTGAAAAGAAGTCAGAGTCAGCCGAGCACTTCTCTTTGAATAGGACTGCATCTCTCACACAGCAAAAGAAAAAAAATAAATGGACAAGTTTAAGCAAATAGCAATGATTACAGTTCATTTCTGTTGTTTGCAACAAGCGAGATAGAGCACAGTCGACTGGACACATTGTCACAAATAATAATGCTGTTTCACACACAAGCATACAGCATTACTTAAAATGTTTGCCCATCAAGTCAGCCGAATCAACAACATTAAAAAATAATGCAGGACTCTTTTTTTTCTGAAGAGCTAACAGTTGTAATTTGAAAGTTTTCACTGATATCACATGTTAGTCTTCATCAGAAAGCACGTTCTTAATTTTCTGAATAGTCACGACTTATTATATGAGTCACTTAGTTATTAAGTGACTCATAAATTTGGCTTCCCTGAAATGAAGACAACGTGGTGCACCTCTGTAAGGCTTTGCCATAAAAAAAATCTAATTGAAAACCTCCACTGGACTAAGACTCACTCGAGCATTAAGCTCCAAACACATCTGGTTGTCCAGGCAGCACACTGGTTAAGAAACTTTGTAATGGCTCTAGGTCACTTATTTATAAATGTGTTATTCTGCGATATTTACGGGGATAACAAAATTGCAAAATCTGTTCATAATTGTAAGACAGTTTCTTCAATACCTTAGCCATGTTTGAAAATGCAGAAAAAAGTTCTTTCTTTAGTAAATGTACAAGCTACCTGCTGTTTTCATGCATTTTAATTTAAGACGAATTTAATAAACTCACTCTAGTAACAGCATGCAATCTGTCAGAGTGACAATGATAAATAATTTGTTCATTTTGTACAACTTTTAAGAGACTGAAGAAGCAAACAAAATTGCACAGTAATAATTAAAATAATTAATAATATTTCTCCAGAGATACTTCTATTCTCCTTAACAGTCTTTCAGACCTGTGCTCTTGATGAACATTAAATAGAACATACCAATTCAAAAGAAAGCCCAAACCCTGAAAAGAACTGACAGCTGTATCCTTGAAAAGGCTAAACTAATCATTGCATTCTGACAGCCCTGAAATGCCAGACGTTCTCAGGTATTATTTCTTTTATGCTTTTGTGTCTATATAAATTAAAGAGCAAAGTGAATGTCAGGCTTACAAAAATACAAAATGTGTTTTTACAGTCAATAGAGTGGGTAAAATATATTAATTAGGAACCATTTGGCAGACTGGCTATTGTACCTGCTATTTCATCCACGGCACATTATCCGAATGGGAATCCATCATTCCAGAGAGAGGGGAGAAAAAAAGGTGATGGTCAGTATATTTACATGGTCTTGTTGCTCAGTATCCTCGTATTTATTAGGGAGCATGAAAGCCTCACTGTGTTGCTCTCTACAACTCGCACTATTCATTACTCCTCAAGTTAGAGAATGTGGATAATTTCATAAAAGACATTTCTAACATGAGGTTTAGTGCCGCAAATTTTCATTCACTGTTCTGGAAATGCTACACAGTAAAGAAACAGAACAAAAGCTTATTTTTTCTTCCCATCTCACATTAGCTTACACTCCTGTGGAAAAATGTATAAAGTATTAGGATAAATGTCAAAAGTATTCTGGTGAATTCATGCAGTTTTTCACAGCAGTTTTGTGCAACACACCATTTACAAATTCATAAGTTCCAGTGTGTAATTTTTAAACATACAGCAAAGCTTTTAAGAAACAGGCTGTTTAAGTTCACAAGTGATCCCAATTTTATTTTACATTAAACGATAATGACCCCACAGCCAGGATCATACAAAGCTACAGCTTTAGCAGCAATCACTTGAAGCACTAATTTACTTTTTTTAATTTAATTTAATTTTTACAGGGTCTGACCTTTCCCTGAGCTACTGCAACAGTTTTTCTTTTTCGGTTGTAGATTTGTTGGTGTCATTGGAATCAGTGCCCTGTTGCTTGACCCAGTTTCGGTCAAGCTTTAGCTGTTGAACAGATGGCCTCACATTTGACACTAGAATAATCTGGTCAACATACGCTACTTCATTGTCGACTCAATGACTGCACGGTGCCGAGGCCCTGTGGCCACAAAACAAGCCCAAATGATGACCACTGTGCTTGACAGTTTGTATGATGTGTTTCAGATGATATACTGTATTTGGTTTTTATCACATGAGGCCCTATGCACTATGGCCAAAAATCTCCACTTTCGCCTCATCTCTCACAAACACATGTGTTCAGGTTTTTCCCTAATTGTACTGTCGTGAACTTTAACCTTTAAAATTTAACTGAGGCCTGTAGAGTCAGAGAAGTAGCTCTTAGTCTTGTCGCAGTTTCTCTGAGCATTGCACAGTAATGGTGTTTTACATTTGAAGCATTTAAAAAAGGCTATTTGGATGAAAGAATTGTTCATTCAAGGGTGCAAATGACTTTTGAACTAAATGATCTAACATTTTACCCTGATTCCTGCCTCGGGTAATACAAAAGACATACCACACACTTAATTTCCTTATTTCAAAAAAAATACCCAAATAATTTTCCCACAGCCGAAGCAGCTCAGTAAAGAATATTAAAAACTGTTATGACCCTCTGCAGGAAGCACTAGTCATACAGCCATACAGTTTACATGTCCTGTTCTCAAACAAACTAGATAATCCACAAAAAGTTGTAACTGTCGAAGAGCATTAACCTTTTCTTGTGAAAAACAGAAGTTTTGTGTCAATAATTAGATTATTGCCACCAAAATGGAAAGCCCCTTTGATATCGCAAGACAGGTTTAGATACTCTGAATGACAATGGACTCAACAACTGTTCTCACAATTATCTCATTTCTTCTTATCCTATACATTTTTACCATTATTTCTTTATAACTGAATTCTGTCCTGCATTAAAGTGAAGAATGAAAGTTTTTGATTGTACTTTGTGAATTAAGGGTCGCATGTATTATGAAAGAGAAATATTTTTCTTTTTAATAGACACACCATATAGTACACAGAAAAAGTGAAAGAAAAGAACTATTTACACAGCACTGCACATAAGAAAACATATGGACTAGTGTGAAAAACATGAAAGTTATTGGCATATTACAGGCACTATGAACTAGGTTGTGATTCACTGGAAAGCCTGTAGCTCCTGATCCTAATGTTCTCCTTTGCAGTGTAAAGAGGGAAAAAACAGTGTTTATCCAACAACCATCTTAGATGTCCATAGATGTCCTAAATCATTTTCAAACATTATGAAATAATGAATGAATGAATAAATGAATAAGCAAAGGTATTTTTGGTATACACGAGTTTTAAAAAGTATGTTTTGAAGTATCACTTTGAGCCAAAGCAACTGAGAAAAAAAGTGTAAGATGCCTTGAAGCCAAAAGCCAAGATTACGCGTCACCCTTTCCTTGAAAGTGAAAGTGTGGAGTGAATGCACCGTGCCAGATGTGGACATGGGATCAAAGTTCACCTATCTCTCCCTTCTAATAAGTTTTTTTTTTTTTGACTGAGGAATTTGTGCAATCGCTTCAGCGAGGCTAGTAAAGCACCAGGAATCAGAACCCAGGGGCACTAAGTCAAAGTCACCCCTCAGAGAAAAGAGACAGATTGAGTCAGTATCACTGTCAACCTTTATAAGGCAACAGACAGGAACCGTGAACATCTTACTGAATCTGTCTCATCATTTCAAAATCATTCCTACAGAGATTGTCGTGAACTGATTAATTTAAAAAGAAATAAATTATTATGAAAATTGAGCAAGAATCATGTCGTTAAAAACACCTCCACATATAACAATATCGGAGGTATTTAACAAGGTATTTATGTATGATATGTAATAGGATGGTCTAACAAATGACCAAATCAAATGACATTGGACGTTTTAAGTTATAGTTGTGTAAGCAGGAAGCTAAACACATTGTTTATAATCATATTCACCAATTTAACTCTCATTATTACAGTGACAAATATAGTTGCTCTACCATGAAGTCATAATCAAAGGTTTATGTTGTTAAATGGTGATTATGTGACCGTTCATTTCAGGACATTTTACAGAGTAACACAAGTAATGTAACAAGTTGTATAATGAATTCATTTCTCCTGTGAATAATTAACTAACATACTGCATTACTTTGAAAAAAAAAGTGTTCTGTGTAATATGTGCAATACTTATTTTGAGTAATGAATCTCAGTCTCATACTTTGATGAATCTCAAAGTGGAGCCAATGAAAACCTAATGAAAATCGATAAGTGAATCTATAAGGAATCGGATAGATAAGTGATATCGATAATGGAATCAGACTCACTAAGTTATTATTAATTTCCATCTCTAAATAACAATTCTTTCCATGTAAAACAGTGGAACTGGCAGTGATATTTTTAAATGACCTACACAATGGATGCTTAGTAGTAAGTAAAAAGGGTGGGTTCACTAAAATATATAATATTGTAACCTGATGTCCAAACTATTTTGACATGAATAAAGATGCTCAGAGTAAGTCTCTTGTGGTGTTCAGGTCCTCAACCCCTGTGGTACAAATATGGGTCTGAAGAGGATACAGTAACACATCACAGTGCACCACACCATCACCTTGCAACTACATGCATTGGTTTAAATTTGGCATCTTGACATTCGTGGGTATTATTCACATGACGTCCTTGATTGCATTAGCATACAAGAGAAACACTCTAATCACTAAGCCATGTGGACTTCAATCAGAAGAAAATGGACATAATAATAGTGTTTTTTAATAATCCTTTTTTTTAGCATCAGATGCAAAACACATGAATTTAAATCATGTTTCAGACTACTTTGAGAAACAATGCACGAGGACATTACAGCTGCCTGGTCAGGTAGAAACTTGTGGGGGTTTTTGTGCAGCATCAGGGATTAATACCACCCCCACTGAGCTGAGTAAGTACCTATTTACCCAGAGAGCAGAAAGGCAGTAACCTAAATACTGCTTATTTTGCAGTTCTGTGTGGACCAAAATCCCTGCAAGAGGGCAATGGAGGGAAAAGGGGAAACAAAATAGAAAGCAACAGAATAATGTCTTCTTTCTCATTTTGCCTGTGGAGTCCTGCCTCTGAGTAGTATTGCTTGTGGTTACTGTGATTTACAGAGCACTTCCAGTGAAGATCCATTAGCAATGAAACAACATACCCTCGATCCAGGAAGTGATTTATGTATTCAATAAGCCTCTCTGGTACTCTGGCTTTCATTCCTTGCTTTGCCTCATTTCACATTCTTTTTTGTGACAGCAGCCGTATGACAAGTAACGGTACACAATGTAGGAAGTGCAATTTACCAAGTGATGCGATTGTATTCTCACCTACGTAGGACACCACTTATGTAGGTGAGAATACAATTGCACCAGTAGCCTTTCTCTAATAAAATGTTGTGTTAGTTGGTTTGCACTGATAGCACATTGTGTCTCTGTGAATTTTAAAGAGACTAGTCGGCATCAATACCTTAAATTTGCGAGGTTCACCTATGAGATTGATGTTGTTGAACTGACTTTTTTAAAAACTATACGGTGCTTTAAATCATCATCCATATCGATTGAGATTATCATCTTCATTTTGAACACTGGTTAATGCTGTTTTGGATATTGCACTCCAGTGACTGAGAAAGTTACAGAGCCCCGCAGGGGACATGGGAGAAAAAAAAATATTAAGACGGACTTTTGCGAGATCTCGCAAAACAAACTTGGGACTCGCAAAAGTTTTGCGAGATCTCGCAAAAGTTTTAGCCGCATTCTTCGGAGGCCGCCAGCTCGAAGCCGACCGGGAGGTCGAGGCACGATGTGCCGGGAAAGCGGTGTTCCTCCCGGCTGTAGTAGGTCTCGACCTCCTGTTAGCTTCGAGATAGTGGGTGTCAGATCTCCGAAAACGTCGGAGCACTTTTGCAAATATTTGATGTCTTGTAAACCGAGCAGATATCTGACGTTTACACAACTACATTCACGCCTCAAAATATCTCAAAAGTGTATTTTGTGACCCAGAAAGAGTAATATTACAACTAAGTAGCTGCCGCCATTGTTGGAATTCAACTTTTGCGAGATCTCGCAAAAGTTTTGCGAGATCCCGAGTTTGTTTTGCGAGATCTCGCAAAGGTTTTGCGAGATCCCGAGTTAGTTCTCGCAAAAGTCCGTCTTAATTTTTTTTTTCTCCCATGTCCCCTGCGGGGCTCCATAGAAAGTCATACAGCACTTGATCAAATCTGTTCTCTTTATTTGTCTACTCTAGTGTCACAAAGGCTTCATTAAGTAATAGCTTTAGTGCTGTCAGCGTTAATCTCGTTAAAATGACGTTAATGTCATAACTGCATTAATGCGCATGGGGCTGCACGGTGTCAACGCGTTAGCACGGTTAGCTCGTTAGCGCCGTCCAGTTTTTGATCCATGAGCCACGATAACTTGCTAATGGAGATTTGCTGCGTTAATGCAGTTATGGCATTAACGTAATTTTAATAAGATTAACGCTGACAGCACTAAATAGCTTATTACCCGTCACTGCAAATTAGTGAAAAAGAAAATTGAAAAAGAAGTTGCTCATTACCATAAAATTAGGTAAACGTAAGTCATATGAAGTACAGCACATCAGTGTTGGTCAAGTTACTTGAAAATAGTAATTAGTTACTAATTACTGATTACTTCTCCAAGAAAGTAATCCCGTTACTTAACATGATACACAACCTGAATACATAATAAAGCAACAGACCTTTCAGCCCAATTCTATTTTTTCTGCATAATCCATCATACAAAATTGAATCAAATGAAAAAGTCTCTTTTTAAAAATTGTTTTATTAGTTAGTTTTAATCTTTTAACTTTATGCACATTGCATCAAGCAAAAATTTAATTATATGCAACAGTCTTTGACCTGAAGACAATTATTTAACATTTAAACCTATTTTCTCCATATTCCAGCATATAAAATAAAAATAACTTTTTGTGGTTACGCTCACTCTTTCAGGTAGATGCAAGTAAAACACAAGAAAAAATAAATACAATCAAAGATTCAGCAGCACTAAGTCCTGTTGCTCTTAAATCTATTTTCACCTGTTAAGCAGGAGTGGAGTCGGTGGAGGTTTGCCCGATGCCGGTCATGTCAGTGGGGGGATCCGGGGGTTTCTCTGTGAATTTCACATTCCCGTGCTGGCTTGCTTTAAATGCTGCATGGTCGTACTCTCTCCCGCACTCCATATTATCCATTGTTGATCTACACTTGTCTGTTGCTCCATGGATGTCGCACACTTGTACATTATTATAATGAGACATTCTCACAAACAAAATCACGGTTTAGTAACGCAGTAACGGAGCGTGCTTACGGGAAAGTAACAGTAATCTAATTACTTTTTTGCAATAGTAATCCCTTACTTGGTCGTTGTACTGGTTGTTACTTGAAAAAAGTAATCGGATGACGCATTACTGCCCATCTCTGCAGCACGTGATGTATGCATCATTATTTTTTAGTAAAAGTTAAGTTTGAAAAAATTACACAACCTTGCTGCTTTCATAGGAATTAGGAGGGTGAGCAGAAGCCAGGTACTGCTTATCAAATACAGTTGATTAATTCACCAAAAGTATGAGCACCTCAATAAAAGCTGAATTTTTGGCAGTTTGCTAGTCTGGAGCATTCAGGTGTGTGTTAACACAGTGTCAAGGACAAAAGACATCAACAAAGATCTTAGAGAAGCACTTATTGCTGCCCATCAGCCTGGGAAGGGTTATATTGCCATTTCCAAACAATCTGAAATTCATTACTCCATGGTGAGAATGATTATTCACTACTAGAAAAAGACAGCTGCCAATTCTCCCAGGAGTGGAAATCCGAGCAAATTCACCCCAAGGTCAGACCCAGCAATGATCAGAAAAACTACAAATACATAATAATGGATTGGATTTATATAGCGCCCCACAATGCCACTATTCATTCACTCTTGCATTCACACACTGGTGGAGGCAAGCTACGGTTGTAGCCACAGCTGCCCTGGGGCAGGCTGACAGAAGCGAGGCTGCCATATCGCGCCATCAGCCCCTCTGGCCAACACCAGTAGGCGGTAGGGTAAAGTGTCTTGCCCAAGGACACAACAACCAGGACAGAGAGCCCGGGGATCGAACCGGCGACCTTCTGGTTACAGATGTGCTTCCCAACTCCCTTAGCCATGGTCGCCCCAAGATAAGAGCTACATCTCAGACTGTACCACCATCTATTAGGTGGTTAATATTAACATATATGATAGTGCAATTAGAAAAAAAAATGGAACTAATGTGGCTTGTTTGAAAATGGTTTCCAAGGAGAAATCCTCTTCTCTCCAAAAAGAACATGGCAGCATGACTTCATCTGAACAAACTTTAAAACCTCTGGAACAATGTGCTTTGGACAGGTGGGATCAAAGTGATGATGAAAATGTACAGTGCCAGTATTCTGGAGTCAAATGTAAGGTCATTTGTCTGACAGCTAAAGCTATGCCAAAAACGGTGTCTAGTAGCAGCAGAGATGGGCAGTAACGCGTTACTTGTAACGCGTTACTTGTAACGCGTTACTGTAATCTGATTACTTTTTTCAAGTAACGAGTAAAGTAAGGGATTACTATTGCAAAAACGGTAATTAGATTACCGTTACTTTCCCGTAGGAACGCTGCGTTACTGCGTTACTAAAACCGTGATTTTTTTGCGAGAATGTCTCACGACAGTGACGTAAGCGAGTGCGCCGTTAGTGACAACAGCTGTGTGCAGATCAACAATGGATCATATATCAATTGTGGGAGAGAGTATGAGCGTGCAGCGTTTAAAGCGTGGAAGTACTGACCTTACTTTGAGTTTGATTCCATAAAAAGTGACAAAAACATTAGCGTCCGTTGTGCGTGGGAAGAAAACTTCTTTTTACAGCACAAAAACCCCCTAAACAAGCACCGAGTGCGCAACGACGTAATGGGAAATTCAGAGAGAAACTCGCAGATTCTTCAACTGACCGCAGCACACCTGCAGGATAAACCTCTGCCTACCGCAGTCCTGCTTTACAGGTGAAAATAGAGCAAAAGGATCGCTGAGTCTTTGACTTTATTTATTTTCTGCTGTGTTTTACTTGCATCTATTTGAAAGAGTGAGTGTAAACACAAAAAATATTTTATTTTATGTGCTGGAATGTGCAGAAAATAGGTTTAAATGTTAAACTAATTTATTCAAGTCAGAGAATGTTGCATATAATTAAATTTTTGCTTGATGCATAAAGTTAAAAGATTAAAACTGATAAAACAAGTTAAAAAAAAAGATACTTTTCCATTTGATTACATTTTGTATGATGGATTATGCAGAAAAAGTAGAATTGGGCTGAAAGATCTATCGCTTTATCACCTCTTCAGGTTGTAAATCGTGTTTTTAAAAAGTAACTAAGTAACTAAGTAATTAATTACTTTTGAAAATAAGTAATCAGTAAAGTAATGGGATTACTTTTTTGGGGAAGTAATCAGTAATTAGTTACTGATTACTTTTTTCAAGTAACTTGACCAACACTGAGTAGCAGTGATCAAGCAATGATTCTAATCACACCAAAAAATCTACAACAGAATTGCTGAAAAAGAAAAGAAAGTGTTGCAACGGCCCAGTCAAAATTTCAGATCTCAACAAGACTTAAAGGTTTTGGCATAATTTGAAAGAACTGTTCATAAATGGTTGTCTGCAAACAGCAACAATGGGAAGAAAAGTGGTGATAATTCCTGCACAATGATAAAAAAATAATCAGGTCTCATCTTATCTTAAAAAACCCTCTAGTACCATAGAGCAATAGTACCCAATAGAGCGTTTTCCTCTGATTTACTTGTGGTTCTTAGGGTATCTAAAAGTATAATTGTCACGGTCTGCAGGGGCAAACCGAGCGGAGCAGACACAGGCGAGGAGACGGAACTGAACTTTAAACAAAAGGCAAGCCTTTATTATGGCTGAAACAAGGTGGCATGACAGCAGGGACAGCAGCTAAACTAAACTAGAACCTAAACTGGAGAAACTAAGACTCAACTACAAAGATTGTGAAGATTCTGACTGTGATGACATGGTGGCAGGTAACACAGATGACATGACAATGAACAAAGGGAAACGGAGCACTTAAATACACATGTGAGGTGACCAGGAGAACTGGAGACACATGAGGACACAGCTGACTCGAATGAAACATGATGACAGCACAGGGGAGAGTAACACTGGATACGCTAACATATGAGACTTTCAAAGTAAAACAGGAAACATGACAGACACAGACTAGACACTGATCTAAAACTTGAGAACAAAACTCTTAACCAGAACAACATGGAAACTTAGGATTATAATGTTCAAAACAGGACAATTAAAGAATCAGAAAATAAACCATAATACATAGAAAACACCAAAATACAAGAAACTGAAAATGCTGTGTCAAAATGACCCAGAACCATGACAATAGTGGGAAGCAGAGCCTTCGGCTTTCAGGCCCCTCTTCTGTGAAACCTCTACCAGAGGTTTCTTCCTGTTAAAAGGGAGTTGTCGCCAAAATGCTTGCACATAGGCAGTATTCTGACTGTTGGGTTTTTTCTGTTTTCTCTGTATTATTGTAGGGTCCTTATCTGACAATATAAAGTGCCTTGAGGCAACTAGATCTAGGTGCTAAATAAATAAACCCAAATTGAATAAAATTAGAAATTCCACCCGCTGCTTTGGCATTTTGGTTCCATTTTTGTTATAATTTCAAGACTTGGTAAGGGCTGGACTTTTTCTGTTATCATTCACACATAAAACCTTTTGTTTTATCATGACTTTAACCCACACACTAGCAAAGGCTCACAGTTGTAACCTTGTGTTTGGACCATATATGCAAAAAGACACTAGACCTTCTTTTTCATTTTTTGAAAGGTTTGTCCTATCTAGGCAATAGAGTATATGGAACCGATTTAAATAACTTAATCACCCTGTCAGCATGCACTTCACAGCGGCTGTGGCAATCGGCTGATAATGTTACTGCTCACACACTCCCAGCAGAGAGTCACTCATTTCCCATTCACTTCCCTGTGTGCGGTCACAAATCACACACAAGGCCATCTTCTAACATGGAAGATAATCTTATTTTATGAATTATGCTGAAATTTGTTTATCCTTGCTATGTATATGAGTTAAAGTAATGCACAAATATTTGTAGTAACTCTCAAACATGATTTGGTGACTTCTGACTGTAGGTGCAGCATGTAAAGGACTTGAAATTGCCAGAGTAAAAAGAATGTAAATATTCTAATTACCATCACGTTAGGGAACCCAATAAGCCTCTAAAAATCAAACCACGGCAAGGATGCACGAACAATAACAGTTCAAAAGAGAGGTCACTTTTATCATCACTCTACACAAAGCAATTAACTGTTGGGTCATACACAATAAACATAGTAAAGAACAAACGTGACAGCCTCTGTTGAAGTACAGCAATTAATTATTTTCATTATCTGTTGACTTGGTGGTTATTTTGCAATCATTCAGTTAATGCCAATCACAACTTTGCAGAGCCAATAAGGCCTTTAAATGTGTCATTTTTGATTGGCAAAGGAAAGCAATTAATCAGCTCTTTTGAGGCACTGTATTGGTTTTTCCTCAAGAAATAAAATGATAAAACTTTTTTGTTAAATGGCAAATATTATGCTAACTAGGCACTGATTTGGAACTGATTTTAAAAGGAAAACAGCAGAATTGATCTGAACTCATTCAAACAAGTTAATTGTGAAAGTTTTAGAATAATAATTATTTACTTTTAATACAAGAATGCAATATCTAGATTACTCTTTTTCTTTTGGCTCATCACTTTACAGGTTGCCAAAACAAGAAGATGGTACAGTATGGTAGCAACCTGTTCTGTCACATCAACCCTCTGCATGTCCTCATTTACTACATCGTGAATCTTCTCTGTGGTCTTCATTCTTTTCTCCTCCCAGGCTGCTCACTGACACCTTATCACATGCATGTCTTTTCTACATCCACAATGACGCAGTGCCACTCCTGACACTCACTATACTTCTACATCAGCACTCTCAAAGTAAATATCACATCTGTAGTACTCTTTCGCAACATGAAACTATACTGCTGTTCACCAATTGTCACTTCTCTTCTTAACCCAGCTTCAACAGTCTGTCATTTTCATGGTGTGGCTCATCAGCTTTATCCTTTTTTGCTACAGCTCTGCACATCACCCATTTTATGAAAATCAGTACCAGTCATCTTTCCTTTGCTTTCCTCAGGCATCCCCTCACTCTCCAGAACTGTGTTAAACAACCTGTTCAAAAAATCTACACCTCATACATGAACAACTATGTCATTTGGACCAACCGCCTTTTTGCTTTTCTTCTTTAGCTGGCCTCACTTCCCCTGTAGAGAAATGGTAAAGATATTTTGTTCCTATATAATCTGTAGAAATCTGCAAAAATAAACTTTTTGTCTTGAAAACATTTTTTTTTTTTAAATGTGGAGGTTGCAATAGTAAAAGTAATCATAAAACTAAAACTGGCCACATCATGACATTTCTAGCTGGGAATATTGCAAAGAAAGCAGCACACAAGTGAGAAGGATAAAAGACAGAAGGCGGTCCATTGAAGAGGACTGGAAACGGAAGGAGCAAATGCATAAGAAGTGGCAAGTGAGGGCCAGGCAGCTAAATTCTGCTGACTACTCAGGTTTCAAACAGCTGGGTAGGGGAGCTCAGCACTCTTTAACATATGGTATCACTGAGCAATTAATCTACAGAGGGAAAGTATGGAAGGACAACAGAGAGAGGTAAAAAGAACTGGCAGAAGGGGTCAAGAAAGTGAAAAATCAGCAGAAAAGATTTGAGGAAGAAAGAAGGCTGCTTACAGTAACACCCATTAATTTTCCCAGAAGACAGGTGCAGGGGATATTAATCCAAATAAGAGAGGTAAGCTTTGCCAGTTTTCAGCTCATGCTACAGCCAAAGCTCTGCATATTCCACCCAGCCAAAGACTTTTAGATGCTTCCCATTACAACCGAGACAGGGCTGGATTTTAATGGCCAAGTTGCGAAGGAGGAACCAGCCTGTTACTCACTACTAAGTGGCTTCCAACCCAGTTCAACATTAAGTATAAAGACTTTTGATGGCTTTTCCTCATAAATACTTGGAAAGACAAACAGGGGCAACACTTTTTTTCTGGTGTGAAACAGTAACAAACTTAAAAGCAGTGAATACCTGTGAATATTTAGCTGCTAAGCACCTACGTCTGAGTTCTTTCCTTAAGTGTGAGTGGAAAACTTGACATTTTTCTTTAATAGGACACATTCTTGTTATTATAGTCACTTGAGCCACTTGCCAGAAAAATTAAATGAAACCCTGGATATGAGCACAGAGCTTATTCCTTTAAGAGCACAACACATCAAAGTGAATAAATATAGCCTGACTGTCTTCACTCGTTTAACACTTAACTAATTGTATTTCATTCACCGAAATATCCATGAATTGGATAAATACAAGCATGAACTACGGAGAGGAACACAAAGACAAGCATTGCACTAACTACTGAGCACTTACAAGACTTTTCCTGTTTCTATTTCAAGAGATTGCCGTGTTGTCATGAAGCACAATGAAGCTATATTAGCTGCTATATCCTCACACATCATTGTTTACACATCAGTTTAAGTTTGAGGTGATTTTTTAAAGTTATCGAGTTTGTTTTCTATGTTATTCTTTATTTATTGCTAGTTTGAGTTTCTAATTGCTGTTTTAGTTTATGTATTGAAAGTCTACTATTTCATATATATTATTAATACTAGTTTTTCTAACATTAAGTATTTTGTTCCTGTCTTATCTATATTCTAGTAATGAGTCTTAGTCCAATGCTGGTTTCTTAGTTCTACATTTTGGCAAATCCAACACTGAACCAGTTTGACAAAACTTAGCAAGCAGTTTGCTAACTGTAGCATGGGAGATGGGTGGTCTCGTAGGGTGTCTTGCATTGAAATCTGCTGCAATGACCCGGTTACTGCGTTCACCAGATATCAATACAATTTCGATCCGCTCCTCACGTGTTAACCTCTTCGACATGTCAATGGCTGTGAACAAATAGAAACTTGTAAATAACTCATGAAAGAGTAAAGTTACGTTGAAACCAAGCACACCATTGTTTTTCTTGTGACATTACCAATAAGTTTGATGTGTCACATGGCCCTCTTTCTATTGAAAAGTTGTATCCAAGATGGCCGACTTCTAAATGGCCACCATGGTCACCACCCATCTTGATGAGTTTGCCCCCTCACATATACTAATGTGCCACAAACAGGACTTTAATATCACCAACCATTCCCATGTTATTACGGTGTATCCATATAAATGGCCCACCCTGTATATTATTAGTAACTGTATTAGTCTATGTTGCTGTGTTCGCTTGTCCCTGATTTCTTATTCAGTAATTTTCTTCAGGTCTATGTTAGTGTCCTTTAGCTATTGCCTGTTTTATCTTGAAGGTTTGTTTTCTTTTGTGTTTAATTTTAGTTTTACTTCCTGTCTTCTCCCTCCTTTGTGATTCTGTCCTCTCCCTGATTGCTTTCCCCGGTTGTTTTTCTGCCCTCACTTGTGTCTTTTTCTCTAATTAGTGTATACATCCTCCAGTGTCTCCCACATCTAGTTTATCTGTTAGGTTCCTCTAGCTGACCTATGTCACTGTGCATCTTGTGTTTTTACCTTTTGGACTTTGTTAATGCGCAAATCTCATCATCAGCCTTGATTAAACAGATTGCTCTTGTTTGTTACTCCGTCCTGCATCTGGGTCCTCTCCTAATCACTATCTCTGGCAGGTAATAGAGAAGTTGGTGGAAAAATAAATTTCAACTTAAAGGTGTTTCAAGCAAATTAGTTCATTAGTTGATCAGTTTAACCAGACAAATATTTAGATTTGTCTGTGTTATGTTTTTTGATCCACCTGAGATTTCTTAATTTATTTAATAAGGTTAATAACATTTTGATTCTCAAATGGTCACACAAATAATAAAATACACAAATCTCAATCATATAAATGTAACAGCAACTGCAATAAATTATTATCATATGATTTGTCTGTTAAGTATCTTTGACAGCCCCTAGAGTAGTGTACTGCAAAAACACTAAATATGAGAGTGCAAGAAAGGAAACGCAAAGGCAGAAAGGGACATCCAGTTATTTTAGCTTCATGGAGTCAGTTAAGAGTGACAAACTTTACCTAGTTTTAAACTTAGAGTAAGCAGGTCATGGCTGTGGTCCCCTCATATTTTTAAGGAGGTGGACTGAACTTCTGCAGAGTGGAATTTGCTATGATGCACCGACTGGAGTAGGCAGATATAATCAATAGAATTACATGAAATGGCAGCCTGAATCACACCACACACAACCACTGTACTGAAAACCCTAAAGGTTTGTCTATTTAAAGCTCAACTGCCCTGACACAGAAAAAGTTGCACTGCTTTATTTACTGTACGTGCATGATTCATGCAAACTGAAGCATATGCTGCAGAGGCACGACAGGCACTAAGATAATTTTAACGTTCTATTCCACCGTGTAGTTCAGAGGCGCCTCAGTTAATGAGACTCAGTCTGTCTGGTTCTGAGTCTGACTTTCAATCCACCACCCACTGAGTTCACATATTAAAATTATACCACTGGGGAAGAGTTCAGTCAGTGGAAAACAATGTGTCATTTTCATCCATATCAAATGATATGGATACAAGAAGAAAATGTTATCTTTGGGGATATCCATTGTCATTAGGTAATTTAAGGGCGAAGTGATGTATCATTTGCCTCATCGGGACCTCCTGACGCATACTAATGCAAAAACAGTTACGCTTCATTTCACAAATTCTCTCTGCTCCCAGCAATACCTCAGTCAGAATTCAGTTTACGAGTTAAAAGTGCAAACATAGTTGTAAATATCAATGTGAGAAAATGTCACTTGTGGTATCACAGGAAATTTGTTAAGTTACTTTCAAGTTTGTTTTCCACCCTTGACCGGTCCTTGTACTGATCATTGTGGTAATTATCAAATCTCTGTGCTGATGTCTTCTCAGAAGTCTGCATTATAATTACTTTAAGCAGCCTTTATTAGAGATAATGGACCTTCAGAGTTCGATCACATTTAATTACAACTGACAAATTAGGCTCTAACTATATCTACACTCTACCTGGGAAAGTGAATATCAAATACAAGAACGACTGCTTCCATGTGTTGTGCATTTCATTGAATTAAACGAGGATTCGGGGAAATAGATAAGAGTTAGTCAGGAGAGGGGGGCACAAAAGCAGAGGTGTGGATATGAGGCCTAAAAAATTGTGCAGCAACATCAAAGCACTGGTGATGGACAAAAGCATCTGAACCGTACAGATTTGGTATTCTCATTAAAATCTGCCAAAAGTTTTAAGTCTCCCCACTTTTCTTCAAACCTTAATGTGGATTTGGATGTGTATGTGTATTTGCATTAATAACTAATATATGCAGTATATATGGACACAAACTGGACATGTTATGACACAGAGCTGACTTTAGAATGTGTCATATGAATGATGATGGTGGTCTAACTTCTAACGAATACATATACATCTTTCATGGGGCTAACAGGATTGAACTGTGCATTTGGAAACCACAGCAGCTGCAAGGTTTCACATCACACTGGTTTAAGTTGAATTATGGTTTAGTCCCTGGTTTTTCTTATGTCACAAATCAAGATTGCAGTTACAGGTCACAAACAAAATTCCCACTCTCAGCAGATTCATCTGAAACAACCTTCTGCTATTTGATCCTGAACATACTTCAATCTGCACAACAAAGGTGAACAAAAAGACGTCACTTTGATTTTTGAGTGAAGGAAACTCTAATGTTTATGGCAACAACAGGCAAGAAACATCTCAGTCTTGTATATTCCCGTCTGTGCATCTATTCTTGAGCAGATTGCATTACTAAAAAAAAGATTTAAATGCAACTTGATACATGATAAAATTTCATTTACTTTTGGTTCATTCTACTTAATTGTATTGTATAATCCAGTTTTGTATAGTTTTCCTGATACTGTGTCCATCTCATGTAACATTTTGTGCATATTACCAGTGCAGCTCTCTCTTTATGGAAGTAAAGGCGATTTAGATGTGTTCTGACTTGGAAGCCTATTTACCATTTCCAGAGAGAGGGCGTTTGTTTGCATGGCACTAGGGAGAGCCCTAGTGGTAAAATACTGAACTACAGATTTAATGCATTATTTTTGTACACACACAGACACACACATACAAAAGGCAAAAGTGCCTGGCGCTCATGCTGGTACACAAAACATGACGATAATAAAATATGACATACATAAGTATTTTTGTCAATAAGGTCATATGAACAGAAGCACTGTATTATAGTGAATTAACATAAGTCATTTGACCTTGAAACAAGAATATGCTAGCTCTTTAGTTATGTTAAAGTTATGTTAAAGTTCAGAGAAATTTCTGTAAAAGTCTGTATTTGTTTTTTAAATATTTCATCTCAGATTCTTCTGTTCTGTTTTGGGACCCGCACCTGAAAGCATCTCTGTGGTAGAATGTATATTAGGCTACATTGCCAGAAGTGCTTGTTAATATTTCTGATTTTAGAAAAGCAAAATGACTTTAACTCCATTCCCTACAGCTGCTGTAAATATAGCCAACAAAGACATACACCTGAGTCTCTAGGTAATTTTACCTCATTTTTTCAACAAGAAAGGGATGGTTATAGGCAGGGCTGCACATAAGTGGTCCGCAGGAGCGCATTCGGGGTCAAAATAAAAGACGCGCACCAGATAAGAAGTTGGAACGCGCGTTTGCGTACAGTATGATTATGACTGTTATTAGTACTGAAGGAAAATAAAGCTACATTCAATCCGCCCTGCCAGTGATATGATTCACTGCAGCTCAACTGTCAAAAATGGTATGTGTGCAAAGTCAAACACTGTATGTGAGTAGAGTAAATTTGAGTATGCTCACCTGTCAACATGACAGAATAGTTTTTGCTGCACTGGTACCTGTCACAGCTGTAGCACTTTCAGTGGCATCAGAATGGCACTTTGGGTCTTAGCTCATATAATCTCTAGCTACTCTGATGGGTGTTGAGCTTGCTGCAAACTTCTGCAGTAGTGTCAGAAATGACACTTTTATTCATGGACCTGAACTGGCAGGTAACACAAACAAGAATATGCTTGCTCCACAGTTTGCTGATGTGTTACAGAACCGAGTCAGGTCAAAGAAGTCTTTGACAAGAGACAGCTTTCTATATTATAAGACACATTACTTTTTAAATATTTGCTCGAGTTTATGCAAGTTAAGGCCTGTTGAAGCTTTCAATGGTTGCAGGTGAATTCACCTATAGTAATATGCCAAGTGTGCCCCAGAACCCTGCTCATATACTATGTGTCTCTGCTAAAGTCATGCTGCCATACAACAGGGGTGTCCAACTCCAGGCCTCAAGGGCCGGTGTCCTGCAGGTCTCACCCTGGGTCAACACACTTGAATCAAATGATTAGTTCATTACCAGGCCTCTGGAGAACTTCAAGACATGCTGATGAGGTAATTTAGCCATTTAAATCAGCTGTGTTAGATCAAGGATACATCTAAAACCTGCAGGTGCGCATTCGCTGTCAAAATAAAAGACGCGCACCAGGTCATGGCTGTGGAATTTCTCGGAATTTCCGGGAATACGCGCTTCTTTTGCAGTGGAAGAACACCAAAGTAATTGCTTACGGAGCTTATTTCTTCTACGGTATTCAAAAATAAGCAACTTACTTACAGGAGAGATATATTTCGTGGCAATATGGCAATCATGGATGTGGCTGTCATGCTATTTGAGCCGAAAAACTTTTAAAATGAAAGAAAGCTTCAATTTTGTAATCAGTTGCTTAGTGCTGCCTCTGGTGGCTGCACACAGCAAAAGCTGTTGGCTCACAACCATGCAGTCTATGAAAACAAGTTACTTTACACATTTATAACCATCTGTTGTTTTTCTGAATTACCATCAACCACGTCTGTGTCTCCATGTTAGCATGTCTTACGGAACATGTAGTAAATTAGGATACCAAGATAACAACTACACACATGGTTACACAATAAGTTGCTCTGACCTCTTCGATAATGCTCGACAGGTAAACTGATTTTCGGGGTAAAAAACGATGGAGGGACTGATTTGCTCTCCAAATAAAACCTTTTATTCCATTTTAATCATCTGGGCTAAAACTTCTGTCGCTCTCAATCATTCTCTTCATCTCTCTGTCAGAGTAATATGAGAGGATCATTGAATCTAACAAGGTCAAACAGATGAAGAGAAATAAGAAACCAGCCTGGAAGAAAAAAAAACACTGATTTTTTTTTAATAGATTTAGTTCACTTTGCATTTAATTTTAGAGAATAAATACTCATCTTTTTTCAAATCAAATAATATCCTAAAACCCCTTTGTTTCATATCACTAAGTGTTCTCAGATATCCAGCATGAGAATGTGGAAAGGTCTTCACTTCTGGTACTCACAAAAATGGTTTCACTGTATTACCTACAGCTTTTAAGACACAAGTGCTTGTCTGTATAATCAGTAAAATTAATAAAAACAAGCAGACAGTTTGTGTTGAGTTTAGGACAGACAAGATTTCTTCATTACTACATACACATCAACAGGGATGAGTATAAAATAACAGTTACTGGAAAAGAAGGAGACTTTGTTAAGTAATCATGAGGCAAAAAGGCTAAATTCATCCAGGATTGCTGAAAAAGCAATACTGCTCTATAAAAGGAAACAATGATTTGAAGGCATCTTCACTCTTTATGTCACCACTGACTGCTTACCCACAACAGCATTGATCAGAATATAATCAGCAAAGCATTCCACGTGAATATCAATAAAAGTAGGCAATCTATACCATCTCAGTGTGTATACAAATATATTGCAGCATCCCTGGTGTAGGCCTACATGCACTCATCTTCAGTCAGTCCCACTTTCAGTTCCCGTGCAAGCAATTATGCATGAAGAGTTCAAACTAACCTGCTAGAGCCTTTCATGCCACAGTGAAATATGAGGAAAGAATTCCTTCAATGGGAGTTTTAAACATTTGTTTTGGGGCCTAATATGGTGTCCTAACATGAGGCTGACAAAGTTCATAAAGATGGCTAAATTAAACCCATCCCATTAGAAAAGTCAGCAGGATTTATTTTCATTTTTCCAGAGAATAATCGTGACCACCTTTCTTCTTGTCCTTGCTAAAATAATTCTAATAAGTGTCCTTTATACTATTCAAGGCTTGGTCTTTTATTTAACCTGTAAATTTATATACTATATATCCTGTATTTACTGGGCCTGGATCACTATCATTAATACTCACATTTTAACTTTCAAGGTTGGCAGACATGTTTTATATTGTTATGTATGACCTGGCTTAGTTTCATTACATATGAAAACTTCCCAAAAAAATGAAGGTAATTGTCTTCTATAGCATGACTCCAGGGCACAATGATGAGCCACAGTGATATGTTCATCTTGAACACCGTTTCTGAACCATGACACGATGGCTTGTGCGCTTAAACCTCTGAATGGGAGCGGTGATGCAGAACCTCATTATGTGTCAGTACTTTAAACAAACGTGGCATTTTATTCATTAAATGTGCTCATTGAGACCATCGAGATGCTTTAGGGGCAGTAAACAAGCATATACTCACTATCTTTATAGTTGAACTTCACAAGAAACGATGCCAATACTACTAGCAGTTAAGAGACTGGATTTTGTTTAAGGATTTGAAATTGTAGAGTAGGTGTGCTGAATCATCGGCAAATGATAAAGTATAAAAATCCAGCTGAGCATATAAATTTGACTTCAAAGTTGTTCATTTGGGTTTGCAAAAGCCAAAGTGTTTGTGTTTTCGACATTAAAAAAAAAGCCAAACATATGGTTAAGTATTTGACAACAGTAATATACTATAATAACCACCTATTACTGTTCAAAGGAAAGGTCTCTTAATGCTAACCAAGTGAATTTACTTTTTGAACACCCAACAAATACTGCAGTCATGAATGATTCTCTCACTTTGCATACACGGAGATATACAGTTCATCAGTCACATCATCATGGATGCATCGTCATGTTAACTTGGGTTAAACTGAAAACACAAATACCCATTCACTGTATTTAAACCATTTCTTAATTTAAAGAAACTAGTTTAAACTAAAAAAAAGAAAAACAATATTAGTCCACCAAAGATAACAAGCATTTGTTGTTATTGGTGTTATTATGTGATCTGCAAACAAACATTAAAAAGCGATGCACTGGTTTGATATTGTATGGATTCGGATATTAGCAGATATTGATCGAGCCCATCTTGTTCAAGCTAACGTTCTATAAAAGGAGATTAGATACACAATGTCCTTATACTGTACATGCTCATATACACTGTGGTTTATACTTACCCATCTGACAGGAAGAATTTGGTCCTCTCAGTACAGACAATAACGCTACGGGGTTGTCTCTTCTCAATTAACTCTGATTACCAAAAAAATTGTGATCATGGGGAAAAAAAGACATTTTCCATATTTAGCGTCTCCTATTGACATATCTACAGAGAGATGTGTGTACTTACTTTGGACATCATCAACAGAGGATGGCAATAATCTTTTGTTCATTTCCCTAAAGTCAGGAGCTAAAAAAACATCAATGGTGTATGCAAAGAAATCAATAAGTGGATCATCAGTGGATAAAGAACATCAGTCTGTTATAGAGTACAAACATCAAAAATCTGTCCATAGGAATGCCACCACTGTGTGCATGTCCTGCACACATGGGAGCAGAATCAAACCTAGAACTCAAACATGTCATTCTGCTTCTTCGCTAGCTTTGCCACCTCCTGTCGGATCGCTTGCACAAGTGCAGAGGTGGAGAGGCTGCTCAGGGGCATACTGTCCATGTCCTTCAGCACCTGGGGTAGACTTTGCTGGGATGATGTGCTTGGGGCAGGTGGTGGCTGCTCCAGTGTCTGGTTATACTGCAGAGGCAGCCTGGTGGGGCTCCCCTGTGGGTAGCGAGGATGAGGAAAAGCCTCTACGTACCCAGGCAGGGGCACCTGAAAAACAAGATGAACAGGACATCAGAAATACAGAAACATCATTACTACTGCCCACTAAAGATGACTTTGTTAGAAGACAGAATATTCGTTAGTTTTCCATCTTGCTGAGTGAACAGTTTCTCTTGAACCACTAATTTAAAAGAATGGGTGATAACGCAAAATATACAAAAAATGGACCAACTTAACAAGGAAAGTAATGAGTGTGGAGCTCTACAAAAATATTAAACTAAGATGCAACTTGATTCAAACATTGCTTCGAACAAAAATCTACTCTTGCATGAAGACACAAATTTTAAGTGTCAGCATTACACACCACAAAACTAAAAAAAAAAAAAGGGAAAAAAAGCAAACAGTAAATTTTTTAAAAAGGTGTTCATTTAAGAAATGTGCTCAACTACCCCAGTGTTTTGTTGTGTCCACTCAACGCCAGCCATAAATTCAGTTCAGCAAATGGTTTCTAAATGACACTGGTTCTGCAAAAAGACACTGCATGAATGCATTTGGTTGAAACAGGCAAAGAGACAAGAAAAAAAAAAAGACAAAAAACATTTCATACAAACAGGGAGAGTGCAGGGAGGGAGGGACACATGGGCCACACGGGTTGCAATAACACATCTAACAAGACAAATGGAGCCTTTCCAATTGTAATGAAAAACAAAGAACATTTAGGACTGTGCTTAACAGCTACTAAGTTAAGTGAGTCCCAGTCATCTTCAAAGTTAGAGACTGGGCAGAAAATGTGTTTTGGATCAATGTCAGTTCCATAATGAGACAAAGGACCAAAAAAAAGTTTAATGGGGAGGGGTATCCCAACTACGCGACTTTTTATTATTAATTCATGTCAGTTCAGTACCACGCTTTATGGCTCTTTAGGCTTGAATTGAACTTATGGAGAAGCATTTTAATATTATCTAATATATTTTATCATATTAATAGTGTGTTTCAGGAAACTGTATGAAAATAAGAGAAAACAAAAAAAACAACCTTACATGTATGTTATGTTTGTAGCCATTCTCTAACCTCTTCAGAGTCTTGATTTATTCTTAATCCTTCAAGAAATTCATTTGGAGGAGTTTATTTTAAAGATCTAATTATTAGTCCAAGGATCTCTTGGAGCTATGGGACAACAGCTTAAGCCAGACTGTCCTGTTTAATTCCGACATCTGGTAACGACATTCTACCGCTGTACATTAATTATTCTGCAGTAGGCTCGGGTGCTTCGGGCAAAATGAGCTTCCTTACAGAATCTGCCCACTGTGGCGGCACATCCTCAGGTTCAGGTGGATAAGACATCCAAGAGGGACTGTGGTAGGAGGTGGGCGGTGTGGACACAAAGTATTCTGAGTAACCGGGCCTCGTGGCTGGGATGGCATAGACAGCCGTGATTGGGTTTCCTGTGAAAAATAGAGAAGAAAGAGTGGCGCTGACTCATTTCATTTGTGGGTTCATACATTTCAGCTTTTCACCTCAAGCATTTTAATTTGTCCAAATATTTTTCCATTCTTGACAAAGTAATGTTGGCATTAAAGCACACTGGAACACACTGTGGGTTGCTTTTAAAATGCAAAGTCATCTCCTTCTTATGCTTACCTGAGTAGTTGGACACAGGCTGCTCTGCAGTGATAGATGGAAGTGCTGCTCTAGTGGTTGGCCCATATGGGTTGTTGTCATGTTGACTCTGCATTTCAGCGACAGATGTCTCTAAGCTCCTTCCCTTAGGCCCCAAGTCAGAAGTGGAACTAAGTTGGACAGAGATTGGAGAGGCAATAAACAAAGACATGCTGCAATACTACACCACTAGATGGCAGACACATGCTGAGTGAAAAAGTGGGCACCTTATTAACATTCTTCCCATCTCTCAATGCACTGCTCCAATATTAAAATTTACACAAGCCCTAAAATCGCACTGGCCACAGTACATCACCCAGTGACTATCTAGTCCCTGAATATGCATTTAAATATGAATAAATGTTGAATATCTTATGGGTTTTGGGAAATACAGGCAGCAGCATTACGGTCTGTCTGCAGCTGTGCTCGTGTATATCTTCAGCATTACCGTCTTAGAGAAGTCCCAGGAGGGGGCCCAGTGCGAGGTGGTAAAGGGGGAGGAGAACCCATGGCCTCAGGAAGCTGGGTGAAGCGAAAGGCCTTAAACAGATTGTGAAAGCCATTTAGGGTTAACGTTTCTTTATTACAGGTATTAGAGAGCACAAGTGATTCTCAGCCAACTTACTGGTTTAGGCAGGCTACACTGATACATATCTGTACCATAAGATGGCACCCACTGGAGGCCTCCCTGTCCAGAGCTCATTGTACCCGGTGCACTGGTCACCACATCTGCATAAGGGAGGGGAGGCGGCGCAGGGTTGTAGTGGTTTGGTTGGTGGTGGTGGGAGTGCCTTCCAGATGTGGACTGCCCCCCTGAAGCCAGACTGAAAGCCTCCTCTAGCAGCAGGTGCATCTGCTGTCGCACTTCATCAATCGACGGTTGCGAGCTGAGAGTGGATGTCTCTGAGTGGCCTTTCAAGCCCCGTCCATACATGTATCCCCGCGGTCCCATGATACGATCAACATTTGTCTCCTCAATCAACTCTGGCTCAGTCTGAAAATGTTACCGTAGAGAAACTATTGTGAACTGAGACTAAACATACTTTTGCAAAGTCTGACAACTTGTACATTTGGTAGAAAAGCCTATATTTATCTGTTTCATTTTCTTAAATAACAACAACAACAACAACAAAACACAGTTACAAGCAACATACAAACAAGACTGATGAGATATGCAATTTTGGCACAAGTTTAACTCTCTGAGGCCTAAGAAATTATCTGTGGTGACCCAAACCCTAATCTCAGGTTGACAGTTAAGATTTTAGCAATCAAGTCACAAAGAAATGATCATTCCAACTGAGACACATCAAAGCCTATTTTTTTCTCAAAATACAGGGTTATGATTAGAGCTTAGGCTAGGGTTAGGGTTGTCACCAGTGATGACTTTAGCCCTCAGAGAATAAAAGCATCAGTTTCACGGTAGCTTTATGCTGATGGTTTGTGGAAAGCATGCTTTGACTTTCAAATTTTTGTGATACTTTTAAACGTAGCCTTTCCACACTGAATTGTCAGGATGCTAACAGATACAAGTCCTGTAATGTATTTTGTAACTCTGTCACTTGGTTGCAAACAAAGTGCTGACTGAGCTAGAAGAGGCTGTTTAACATACACTTGAGTGTACTAGATTAATTTGCTGTAATAGTTTAATCCAATGTTGTTATGAGTTTGGTTACAGTAAGCTTAGGAGAAGGGCCACTGATACTTTATACATAACCACTGTCCTCTCAACTCTATGTATTCCACTCTCAGCCTTAATCTCCTCCATCTTTTCTTACTTTCTCTTTAGCCACATGAAATCAGTCCTCATACTTAGTGATAAATTAATATGAGTTGAGGCTGTCCTACTTCCTGTGCGACTACAGACTAGTCATGGGAGACCTAGTGTGGTGCACCTCATAAATCAGCCCCTCTTGCAACACAGAACATCAGAGAAATATATCTGCAATGATGGAGCCTGCAGCTACACGAGGCCCTCTGTAATGTACAGGGCCAGGAGTTCTGAGAAAGGATCTTGTAATTTGTACTGGCCATTGTGCCATGTTTCTAACAGAGCTGAAAGGTTGGTAACAAAGACTTCACACTGTTTTGCTTGCGATACCAGCTAGTCATCTCAAACACCTGATCTATTTAAACTGGAAGCAAAAAGCTGCCAGACCAGATTTGAACCTGCAACAGAAGAAAAAGCAACAGAATTGCATAAAACAGTAACATTCAACATAGGCGCCCAAACTACAGCTATAAGAGCCAGTAGACCCTTTTATTTTTCTCCCATGAAAAGTCAGATGGCTGTCAGGTCAGTGGAAGTTCAGAGAAATATTTCCAGCACTGGCTCAGAATGAAAGCCCTCTTTAGGAATGGTCTGCCTGATTGCTCTTAGAAGCTCCCATACCTGTGTTCGGTCTTCATGACAAAAAAAAGCCATACACAGAACCATAATGGACCAATAAAACAGTAGGGACATAAACCAGTCTTCCTGAGATGCATTATATATCAAAACGACAGGACCCAATAAATCTTAGCTCTTAATTATAAATGAACCACTTTTCTACCTTCAGCAGGCTGGGGCACACTTGAAACCACACCTGAGTTGAATATAACTCATTTCTAGCTCTGTTGCTGCATGGAGAATAAGGCTGAACTCCAGCAGGGATTGATTTTGATCTTTTAATTCAGTGCAAATAGGCAACCTTTTCTTTAATTACTATTAAAATGAATGAGAAACACGGGCACCGTTGAACAGTAATACATCAGAAAAGTAAAAGTCACTTGTGCAGTCTTCTACACACAGGTTGCAAATTACCTCGTATTAATACATTTAATAAATACCAGCATTTGTTTCAGTGTTGCTAAAATGCTTTGTTAAATAAGTTTACACATAAATATCTTCTTCTGTCTTTAAGCAGGCTTTTACAAATGCTATACTCCCACATGATATGATCTCTTAATGCAATTCAGTGTAAAATGGCTGCGCAGAAACGCCTTTTAATGTGTTCTAACACATCCCTATGTCTAACTGAAGCCTTTCTCTTACAGGAAAGCTGCGTTCTCAGCTCTGGAAATACTCTGTTTGGTTCAGGTGAGGGTGCTGCCTGGGTAGAGCTTGCAGGAGGCAAGACACACGGCGTCCACTCACCCGATGTAAATTCTCCAGGTAATTACCTATTGTATTCTCCGACTGAGTCAGACATGCGCTTCTCGCATACAGCTCTGCGGGATAATGTCGAGAAAGGTTCAGGGCTGCAGTGCCAAATGTGAAAAACTGCTTTAGTCTTGTCAAGCTGCTCTTCCCCCATTTTGCTGGTAGTCTGTACAAAATTTCCTCTTGTCTTAAGTGTCCCCCTACAGCTGCACAGCAGCTTAACAATGTCCACAGAAATACGAAGGGGAAAATTTGCACTAAAATTAACTGGAAATTTTAAAGACATGCATTCTGTTTGCCCAACACAGACAGATGAACCCTCATTATAGTTTTAGCTGAACTGTGGAAATATCTTTTACTCACAATGAAGCCTGTGGATTTTAATTCCCCATCAGAGGATCGCTTCACAGGCAGCAAGGACAAGAGTAACAAGAAGAGTTAAAATTACCAAATCTTTAATAAACTGGTGCATATTTTTTTAAAATAGACTTGAACCTGTGTAGAATTATCTTTTAACTGCTAGCTGGATGATCTAGTTGGGCAGACAGGGTCGGTGTTGAAATATAACTCACATCATAGCCACTGTTGCGGATGCCTCTCCTGGGTCTCTCTCTCATTACAAGCAGGTCCATCTCTGTTCCTCCGGGGCTCGGACTGCTTAAGCTTTGTCTGCTTCGATAGGCCGCCTGCCCTACCTGCGAGTGCCTGCCAATTAGAGTAAAGAGTGGATTCAGTGCAAATCAAATCTGGTTTTGTTATTAACTTAAAACATTTACTCTTTCAGTTTTAATTTCCCCGCAGTGGCAAGTAGTGATGGGTGAAGGAAGACAATAAACCTTACAGGTTTTATTGAGCCAGACATTATGAACAGGGCGAGGAAAAGTATACATGCTACCTGAAATGTTAACAGAGGGATGAGATGTGATATGTTAGAAAATCCCAAGAATATCAAAGAAAAGTTCTGGGACAGATTTCAAATAATTGTTTGAAAGATTTATTTTTTTCAGAGTAAAATGGTCATCAAGTGAACACACAAACCCACTTTCTGGTTTGAACAATTCTGGTTAGCAGATGAGTGTGAGTTATTCTGGTAAATGGTCTGTATTTGTATAGCGCTTTACTTGGTCCTAAGGACCCCAAAGCGCTTTACACTATACACAATCATCCACCCATTCACACACACATTCACACACTGGTGATGGCAAGCTACAGTGTAGCCACAGCCGCCCTGGGGCGCACTGACAGAGGCGATATTCTGATGTCTAAATGTAAAGTAAAAGTACTACACGTTTTTGTGCATCTGTATGGTTGAAACAGGACAGAACCAGCATAGTGGTCCATCCAAAACCCTGAATTATCTCCATTAAGGAAGCTCTGAATTTGGATCAGTCTAATCAGAAAGGCCTAATGGGACTCCCACTACCTACTATGGCATAAATGGATAATAACAGTATTAGAGGAAGCACTTTCACTTATAGAGGTAAGCTAATTAGGCACAGCAGGGGTGAGCAGAGATTGCTAGCGGTCCATGATTAAAAGTCCAATCAACCAATATGAAGAACATGATACATGAGGTGGGTCAAACTTGTAAGCAAGAATGGATCTTTCTTTGCGTTGACAGTCAGTAAAATCTTGTTTCCAGCTGCTTCCCTACTCTCCCCTCACCTTCTGTGAGACTTGACATAAGTAGAACCTCGCTCATCATCAGGCTCCAGCGGTCTTCCATGCTCATCGGCAGCCCTCTCATGACCGTGTCGCTGTCTCTGTGCCACAGCCCGGCCACTGCTGCTGCCATTGGTGGACGGGAAATCATAATAGCCCTTCCTTTTAGCTTTCAGCCTCAGCTTGTTCCTGTAGTGTTCAATGTCTGACTTCTGCTTCAGTGCCAAGTTCACCTGCAGAGAGGGTAGGCCACAGGATGTAGCAGAACAGAGGACAATCAGAACAAATGCAGACATGAGGTTATTCTGTATGCGGTTACAGGTTTGTCTTAGAAGGCAGGTGTGAATAGAAAATGAACCCTTATTAAAAATTCATTATGTTGCTTCAGTATTACAACTGACATGAAAAATAAATTAAAACCCAAGAATAAATTATTGAACCATCCACTTCCAGGTTCTTCTTTAGACTCACTGTAAGTTTTCTAAAAATGTTCTACTGGAAATCCTTCTTGGAAATGACAGCTGGATAAGGTTCCTATAAATATCAGATGTTGATTAAAAATGTGCTTATTTGTGGGTAGCACACAGAAAGATGTGACCTTGTGCCAACTTTTTCCTGGCGATTTTAAACTTAAGAGAGAAGTATGCAAGGACAGAATTCTGTCTTCCAGCTTCTATGACACGTTTTTTTTTGTTCAAAAAGTATCCAACTGAGAGGATGTGAGCATTTGCATCACCTCTCCATTGACAACAGCCGAGTCCTGGCTGCGGTCAGAGGATGCCGGATGTGAGTAGTTGGTCTGTGCTGCCACTGGCTTTATGGAGATAAGCTGCAGGGAGCCAGAGGAGGTGTCATATGGATCTGAAGAACAGAGAAGGAGGTTCACTCACAAAGAGACTACAAATACCTCTAATCATTACATTGTCATTCAAAGAGGAATAAACGGTCACACTCTCTCTTTGTCTGTCTGTCTGATAACCACCCCCGCCTGCCCACCCAAGGGCTCCTGTCACCTCTTCACACTTGGGATTATGTCAAACATCAGTTGTCTGTATCAGCAAACGAGTTTTTGGATGGAGACAATAGATCACAAAGATAGATTTGGCTTCCAAACTTGTGGCATTGCATCTCTGTGATAAATGAAGAAAAACTGACTTTGCACTTTAGTTCCTCGTTCAGCATCAGACAAACTAGATTCCGTCCTAGCTTTCCCTTAACTCAGCTGATGAATTATTCAAATCTAAGCATTAAGAATATCATAATCGAGCACCCCTGATCTAATTTAAAGAGTATTAGATTAATTTCACTCACATCCACCACATATAGAACATTTAGCTTCAGTGGACGAGAATAGAAGAGCAAATAATTCAACATCTAAATGGATTTCGCATAAACTGCACAGAATGCTCAAAGAGCATGAGAAGGCTGACTTCACATGGTCATTTGGCTTTTTTTATGTTTTGCATTAATACATGTGTTCAAGCATGTGTTTGTGTCAGTGTGTCACAGCATCTGCTAGTCTGACACGGTATATTATGCCAGCAGACTCTCTGTTTCATGTAATATTGATCAGATCTATCTATGCTTATTGCTGAAGAGGTACCTACTTTAGAATATAAAAATAGCTGCAGTGGAAATGTAGTAGACATCCCTCCTATGCAAGTGTTTTGCATAGGAGAGAATGGAAAAACATCTGTCATACACCTGACCTCGTCCGCAAAGGAGCTATAGAGCAAATTATTTGTATTTGCATCAGCGTGTAACTCTCACCGTCCCTCTTGCGAGTCTCCTCCTTTGTCAGTTTCTGCTGTGCTGTGATTTTCGACACCGTCAGGCCCCTGCCGGAATTGGGCTTCTCTGATTCGTTGCTGATGACGGAACCATCCTCACTTGGCAACTTGCTGCAAGTAACCATAGCAACAAGAAAGGCGGTGAGCTCTCAGGAAGCTGGGCTCAGAGCCAGGTTATGTCATCCCTCGCTTTAACAACCTCACCTTCCTCTCTCGCTCACTCAAGCCTTTGTCCTGTTACCACAATGTGCTATTACTGTATTTTTTTATTTTTTTTGCATAGCAAAAAAAGGATAAAAAAGATGTGTGCTCATGTTAAAATCATCACCAAATGCTGCCTGCTCTTAGTATATCAGTGAAATCAACAGTATTCAATCAAGTATGTTCATTTTGTTCACTGAGACTCATTCGTTTTGCAGTAAAATGAAAGCAAACGATAGAAAAATCATCTTACTGACAAAAAACTTTACTACCATTATTATATTTGAAACATGTAATAACAAAATAATCATCTAATTCTCTTGCTAAAAAAAATTGGCAATATGAAGGATTTTTGGACATTTATCTTCCCGTTTTGTGTCTGTACTACATATGCAGTGTCGATGTATGTGCAAAGTACACGTCAGATTATTTCCAGAGTGAAGCAAGGCTGGACAAACAATTGCTTCATCCAAACTGTTGTTTTTACTCGCTTCAAACGCCGTACTCTACTTGGAATTAGAGCCGATCAAGCCTCGGCTCAAAAGACCACGAGGCTGACAGTGACATCAAAGCACTATGGTCTATCCCCTAATTGTCTGCCTAAAATTGATAACAGCAAAGAAAGACAGTGGAACAGTGGCTACCCTCCCCGTGCTCTTACTGAGGCAGTGCTGCAGAGCTAGCCCCACTCTATAGTCTGAGGCTGCATAGAAACATATAAAAATTTATAGAGGTGGACAGATTGTGGTTACCCTGTCGGTGTGAGAGAGTTTTAGGTTTAAGGCTATTAGAGATACAGTATACACGGATGCACATAATCATGTAATAAAATTAAAATAAAATTAAATGACATGATTTTAGATGTTGACAAAAAAAACGTTTTGGTTTTTACAAGCTATGTGTATTAGTTGATGCATGATAACTATTTTTTTGAAATGCAACAGTGTGGCATTTTACCCCCTTCAATCTAAGTTTAAAGTATATCTAATATTCCACTCTCTTGTTATACTGAATGGAAAGTCAATCAGAAAATAGCTCATCCGGCTCATGATCAATCACAATTGACAGGTTAATGTAATAGATGAAGTACAGAAAGAATGTTATGTTGTTTCTTGTCATTCGTTGGCTGAAATTACACAAACTAATGACATCTAAAATCCACGGAGGTTCACAAACAGTTATATCTGCAAAAACTTAGGTAGCAATTCTTGTAAAAATGGAAAAAGCACCAGTGAAATTACAAATATGACCATAACCTTGGGAAGTTTCGGTGAAGCCCCATTAGCAGATCATTGTGTACAAATTTCACTAAAATCTAACCAATACTTGAATTGTGGCATTGCAGAAGAGATAATCGAGCTAACAGACCATCGATGGATGCTTCGATATCCCATAAGCCATTCTTTTGGATGAGCTAAATTAACAGGATGGCAAAGTAAGTCAAACCACAGTATTCCTTGTCTATCGGTTTACATTATTGATGTGTCTAAATTTATGAAAAAGCTAAAACTAAAGGTTATTTTTTGACGTTACCAAACAGTAAACAAAAATGAACAACCTTGAGCTCTCTGGATAAGCGACACTTGGGAAAATCTTGAAGCACATGCTTCCTGTATTTTGGCACCATAGTAATAATATTAGCAGGATTTTAATTAATACTGGCAGTTTTACGTCTGCCTAATTAAATTTAGAAATTGGAGAGTATAATAGTCTTATAAAAATGAGTCACTGACACTGATGTTATTGGAACTGTTTTTAAAACCAATTAGTGTGATGGCCTTGCGTCAATAGTTGCTGTTTGGCCTGCTTTCTGCTTCCTCCTTTTTATTTCTGATACAAATCCCTGACTCTGTTTTCGCACTCACAGACTGAATTCACGTGATCAGGAGTCTGTATAAGCTTCTTTTCTCTGAGCGTGGTTCTCTCTCCTCCCACCTTGAAGGCTGGTGCCTTTTAGCCACCCAGCAAGATTTACATTTGCTATGATTTGATTGATTTTCAGCTATTCTCCTGGGTGGCCACCTTCATTTGTTCATTTGGTTTATATTTGTTGAGCTGCTATTAATAAATGCTGACATGGCTGAAATTGCTTCAGCATGGCTCGCCCTTCTTTGTTGTATTCTGAACCGACCAGGCAAAACACTACCAAATTTGCAACAGAAATGAACGAATGAAAAAAAAAAATGCTACAAGAATTCCAAACTAACCTCTACAGCAAATGTTCTGTGCTCTGAAAACTTGGAGCCAGGCTTTGTTTTATAACAGATGAAGCGAGGACAGACCGCAGGGTGGAAAAAGGTAAATCATAGGCTTGGTACGTCTTAGGATAAGTGCATATAGCTGGTTAAAAACCAGGAAAATCTACTTAATGATGACATATGAAGACTTTAATAGCTTTTTGTTATTCATTAGTATCTTGATGAATAACAAATTAAAAACTTTTGCTGCCTCAGGAGTGTTTAAAATCATTACGGCAGGACCACTAGTCCATAGATTCCCTTTTCTATTACATAAATTTTGTTCGATATCATTATCTTGCATGGCCTTGAAATATTATGCCCTTTTGCATTCCCTGATTAAATAATTTAGCATGATTTAACATGGCAATTAATTACCGAGTCAGCGCGACTGACTGTCAGATGGGGAAAAAGGTCAATTTCACCTGCCCATGCAGAGAACTCTGCTTATAGCTGCCTATCACTCAGCACTGGAGTAAAATGAGGACAGAGTATAGGACAGGAAAATGTATGTTTTATCATCCTGCCTTTCTTTATATAATTCAGGCACTTTGCACATGAGTAGTGATCTCGTGTGATAACACATATATTGTAAAAAATTTTAAAAAAATCAATTAAATTATTTATCTAGGAAACACGTAAAACTCAAAATCCAACCCTTCACAAATTTTCATCTGGCCCACCTTTTAGTTTACGTACAAGCTAACAACCTTAACCTATATCACAAAGATGCAAATCCAATGCTGAAGATAGACAGTTGTGTAGTACAACAGATGTCTTCGCTGAGCATAAAGAGAGGACCATGTGCATCCATTTCCCAAGAAACAATCTCATATACTTCTATTGTCATTTTGAAACCACATGCCAGCAAAGTTACAGAGCCATGTAGAGAGTATAGAGGCTTCAAAAAGTCACTGCCTAAAAAGAGGCAGGCAGCTACAAAAATGTGATTTTACAAGCCAAATCCCAAAGTGATGGAGCTGTAAAGGCAAGCTTCATAATAGAAGATACAAGCCCATTAGTGAAGGATATTCACACGCAGCTACTGAGCTGTCATGTCGAGGTCTGTGAAAAAGACAATACTACACTTGTAAAAATATGTGCACAAAAAAAAGGTTAAATTATTTTGCTTTTATCAGGATGTCTCTTCCTTATTAAGTGACTCACACCAGAATGTAGTTTGTTTGACTAAACAAATGATGGTTAGGCAACATGTGGAAGTTTTAGGGGCTTTCTGTGGAACAATTTATGTATAAGAAAGCTCTACGGGACATAAACAACAATATAATTCAGGATATTTTTTATTATTTTTGATTAAATAAAACCATGTTAGTGCTCTCATTTCCCAGGCTGGCCCTAGTGAAATTGAGTTTGATACCCCTGCTTTACAAACATCAGCATGCTGACTGAAGTATACAACTCAGACAGCTGGGAGGTTGAGCTTTGTTGTAGCTTTGTTTTAACCTTATGTGATGTGACCTTTCCTCAGCACCATCATCATATCGGATCATGATTTATGTCCTCAGAGTTCTTGGTTTAGATCACTAACAGATGATAGCTAAAGCTACATGGCCTGTAAAAACTTTATTTATTTTATTTTTTATTCTTTTGTGAAAAGCACAGAACCCTGTGGATCTCCATGATCATCTGTGTGTGAGGAAGACTCATTAGTTATATGAACAAATAAGGATTTATTGGATAAGCGTGACTGAAACCAGCACAATGCATTTCCTTTAATGTCTAGTGTCATAGTAGTTATTCTCAAAGCTAATGCCAAGAAAAACAAACTGAATAAAGATCAGCAGTTTCTAAAGCTGCTCTACTTGATCATACATTTGCCAGCTCTGTATGGAGGCTAGGTTTTTTTTTTCTTTTCTTACTGGTCAGAACTTTATTTGTAAAGGAGCTCAATAAGTCATTACTACTGATAGTTAAAGGGATACAAGGTTCAAGAGGGCTGTGATAAACAGAGCTGTGCTATTCCCTCAGGTCTATTTTTATGTTCTGTTTCTGTTTGCTTTCTCTAAGCCAATCAGCTCCCACTCCTTGTTCTTTAAATCCCGCCTTGAAAATCACCATGCATCCCTTCTCTTCCTCTCCATCTCCACCTCATTTGTAATGTCCAAGACGTCTCATTCAAAATCTCCATCAGCCATCTGCTTACTCTGCTCCACCACCAGCTTCAAGGCTCCAGGGGGTCCTGTCACTGTCTCCTACTGTCACTGGACTCTGCTTTATGATGTCACTTCTAATCAGTCTAACTGCCAAAACACTTCAGTTTGCATGGTCCATTTCTGCTTATTGTGCTTGCACTACACTCTGAAACAATTATGACACAATTTTTAATTAACATGTCACAGGCAAGTTTTCAAATATTTTGGGGGGTTTGTTTAGACTATTTGCACACTCACACACACAAAATCTGTAGACAAACAGTTAACTGTTAACTAATGAACATATAATCATTGCTATCATCTGAGTAACATCATGCATTTTTTTAACCTCAGATTAATACAAGTCACGTAGGTAAAAACCATTTAGAGTGAGTGATACCTTTTGTGTTTGTCAGTGGTGAGACTTTTCTTGTTGGCAGTTCCATCTTGTTGCAGAGCCTTTTCTAGTGAAAGTGGTGTGTCCCGTATTTGTAGAGACATCACTAAGGTATCCTGACTGACAGGCAGTGTTTCCTCATCTCCTCCTTGTTGGCCAAGGTGCTGTTTGGCATAGTCAAAACCTTGGACTGGCTGATAGACAAGTTGGGTGAAAATGCAGAGTGACAAAAAGTATACCTGAAGTGAGAGTGATTTCTTTATCACATACCTCTTGTCAAAAAAAGTAACCATTTCAAGCAACATAGAACTATGCTGCCCAGAACGAGTGTTACAAATATCTCAGTATAGCTAAAATACACAGTGAATATTTTGATGTCCAAAGGATTTAGGAAAAAGAAGTGGGGATTACTGCACCGCTGCGCCTTTAAAAAAGATAAGCACAGATTTAACTGAGGCCCTTTTTCATGTTCTTCCAAATTCTTGTCAAATAAATGACTTGCAGTGGGCGGTGACAAAAATGGGATTTGCAGACTTTCACAGAAATACAGCAATAAAGTTATATATTAAAAAATATTTGAGGACAAGCGAGGAAAGGTACAGGCTTCTACCTAACACTTGAAGCCAATATACTAAAAAAAAAAAAACCAGTAGTAGCCAAAATACTTCAGACCCACTCACTAATACATACACATACGTTAAAATATTTAGGACCGCTCCCATCACGGTGTCATAAATTGTCAGACACACATCACTGCCTCAAAGTAACCCAGACATGGTGCAAAATCCCAAAGTGTGACACTGCTGTGAACATTCATCCTCTCTCTGCTGATAGAGCACAAACACACACACACACACACACACAGAGAGAAACGATTTTCACTGAATCCTGTCTTCTCACTAACTGAAACCCCTCCTGTTGCTGGTTTCAAAAGAGAAAACTCTAACAAGGGTGTGTGATGAAACGAGTTGGCTGGCTGACGCTGAGTAATGTAGAAGAGCTAGCACAAGAGACTCATTTAAATTTTACCTATTTGAAGCTATCTTTGAGCAACTGAGGGTTTTTACATTACTTATTAGAAGGAATCGGATATTCTTTCACTAAAGATTTTTCATAACATTGAGTATTTCATATTTTATAGAATTTAGCTGGTATGGTGGGGTTTTTTACATCATGCAAGACCTGTGTGTACAATTGGCGCTCTGAAAGCAGTGCTGAAGTTGCTTTTGCAGTCTAATACGAAGACTTTATTGCTTTCTCACTAATGAAAGTTCATAAATAAGACAGTGGGATACGCTGAGTTATACTTTGCATCTTCATGTATCTACAGTGATGTATGTCAGTAAACTACTGAGTCCAAAAATGACACGCATGCAGCTGGAGATATTAGGTAATTACAGAAACTCTGAATGGAGCAATAACTAAACCACTTTTCCATTTTCTCTACACAAACTAAGCAATTGTGAGCATACACACAAACAAAAGTGCTCATTCTGCTGGTAAACCATTCTTTGCAAGCCTTAGTCTTTCAGATTTGTCATGTGGTGACTGCTATACTGTAACAAGTACAGGCAATGCCATTCTTTTATCTAGGGAAATCTCATTGTTGCAGGTTTGATAGTCAGAATTCCTGTTGTATCCTTAGTTTCCATCAGCACAGCAGGATTTATTACAATATATAATAGCTGCTGTCTGCCCAAAATCCCATTCAAATCCCACTGCTGGCACAGCTGAGCCTTGAAAATGAAAACACAGATCAGTAATGAGGAGGAATACAGAGAAATAGATACCTGGTGATAATAGCCCACATCTCTCCGGTACGCCATCTAAAAGCCAGAGAAAATGTTTTAAACATTATATGTGTGATTTGGGTTTGTGTTCAGAATTGACTAGGATTCTGCTAATGCGTTAAAAGAGGGCACTGAAATGGGATAATGCAGATACTGTGGAATAAAATACAGAAAACACAAAATCCGAAAGAATAACAAACAAAACGTCGCTAACATATCCCAGCATCACTGACCCTGATCACGCAATGACAGATGGCAGACATCACACAATCTGTAGTCTGTAGCTACTAAATAAAGTGACAGACAGTACGTCTCTTAATGTTCTATCAGGAAAAAAAATCCCTGAACTCAAGGTCTTCACGTCTTTGTCTAGCCAAGAATCCAAGCCTTCAAATTAAGACAAGCAGCAAATGGTCACGAAGCCTGAAAATATATTTAAACAATGAATTGATTACCAAAATATAGCTCAGTACATGAATAAGATAAATACCTTAGCTCGAGGGTTAAGGTTACCGATGGCATCCGCTTTGAAGTCATTCTTATTCTTCCTGCACAGCACAGCTGTGATGATGATAATAATGAGTGTTACTACGGAGATCGGGGCCAAAACAGCAGCGATTATCCAAAGGTTATTAGGAGGGTTCTTGACGACAGCTGAAAAAAATTTAAATAAGTTAATTGTTTTATTTTTTGTTGTTTCTTTGTTTTGTTTTTTTGTTTGTTTGTTTTTTACCTGTCATTACTTTATGACATCCAGTAGGCTCTAAATGATAACCATTTGTCCTTTGATTTGCTCATTAAAATATAATGAAGTCCTCAGCATGTTGTATTGACAAAACATGAAGAATCATTCATTACACTGCAGCACTGCATACAGCTCAAGCTGACATACACTGCGCCTCATTCAGCTATTGCAGGCGACAATCCAATGCATAGGAGAATGCTGCATGCCCCCTCCCACCCCTGCCACCCACAAACTCTGTCTCACCCTTTTTCCCCCCTTGTCTCTTCTCTTAGCAGCAAGCTGCACTGTAGCCCAAACAAACAATGTCCCGCTGGGAGCATTTCAGAGAGATTAGACAGCAAAGAGCTTTCTCAACCTTTTCTTCTATGTCTCTCACCACAACACCAGCTTTTCTTTTCCAAACTCGGCATGAATCATGTGTTTTGGTTCGCCTGTCTCTGTGTTTGTGTCACTTTTCCTAGCTGTCAAATGCTAGAAGGATGCTTTGCTTACGTTCTGCTTGCACCTGGACAAAGTAGCCCAGGGTGAGCGCCATAGTCTGAGAATCCACTGTGTTCAGGACCTTGGCAGCTGATGTACCCAATAAAGGAATGCCATTGTGTTGGACATAGTAGGTCATCTCGGCCGGATTCTTCAACCCTGAGATCCGGCGGATGTTCACCATCTGATTGGGTATGAAAAGGGATGTGTGTGTGTGTGAACTGCTGTACAATCAGCATAAACCTATTCAACGGCTATTACAATGTCTTATGCGCCAACTTTAATTTCACAAAATACAACAAAAATAAAATCATGCATTTAGGAGAGTTTCTTAAGATGAAAAACTGTATGAAAAAAGAAAGGACTTGTTGGGTAAAATATTCAACCTCTGACTTGTTTTGATGAGCAATTACCACATGATGAGTGGAGAAGCTACCTAATTATCAGGGGTTGACCACAAATAATCGTGCAAGTATGTGCAGAAGTGCATATCAAAGTGTACATCTTGTGAAATATTCATACTGTTGGGAGAAAAAAGCCCACGAAACAAATTTGACTAATCTGACTTCTGACATGCCAAGGCAGTCAGGCAAAACATCAGAATAAGAATCTTAGATGACTGGCATTCCCTACAGGCTGCAGTGCCAGTTTCTTACCTGGACAGTGTAGCTGCCTACAGTCGTTGCTCGTCTAAAACGAGTGCCCTGCTGGCCCGCCAACACAAACAACTCTGCCAGGCGCTGTTCCATTAGACTGGCGAAGCTTTGGTACTGTCCCTCCAGGCTGGCATTATCCACATCCTGGATCACTGCAAATGTAGTTGAAATAAAGAGGATGGCCAGATTGTTGTGAAGAGAAAAAAATACATGGTTGGCAAGGGCAGAAAGGAGTACAAAAGAAAAGACAGAGGCACAGTTGGAAATGTGTGTGTCTGTGTGTGTGCGGGTTGTAATATAGTGTAGCTTGCTTCGGAATTCAATTCAGCTTTCATTATTGGCATGACCATACTTAGTTAAAGTGCTGCCAAAGCACTGTTAATTCTGATATGAACTTATGAGACATTCAGAACCTTATTATAAATAGGAAAAAGCAGAAAAGCTATAATTCTGGTTGGATCTCATCTTCAGTGTGGGGCTGACTTTCAACTATTCAAAGTGTCACTGGAGTAGGTGTAGAGCAACAGATTGTGATCTGGAAGACTCGTTCAGTTTGACAACTTAGAGATATACAACATCCAATGAGCCACAGCATTAAAACCCCTGACAGCTGTTGCAAATACTATTGACCGTCTCATTATAATGAAATGTTCTGCTCGGACAACCAGGGTTCTGCTCCCTCCCTCCAAGCAGAACATTACACCCTTGCACGCTGATATGCCTGATCAGGAAAGGTTTTAGAAAATCAACAATATGTGCATTGTCAAAGCCTCCAAACTCTCCTAAATCCCAATCAGATAGAGCGTCTGCAGAACGTACTGGAATTACCCCAATTAATGGATGCCCCACCCACAGCAACCCACAGAGCACAAAGGATCTGTTGCTAAACACCATACATGGCATGCCCACATCCCAACAGATACAGTAACAGCTGTTTTAGCACTATAGTGAAAATCTGCACAACATTATTAAGCAGGTTGTTTTAATTCTGAGGCTGATCAGTGTATTGCTCCTCAGCCAATTTAGTCATTTAAAAACACCCACAGAGAAAACATTTACTAGGACTCATTTTGTACTTTATTTCTCCTCTGGAATGAGACAGTTCATCAGTTCATTTCTTAAAGTTCCCATGAATATTTTCAAAACTGTAGAAGTAGAATGTTCCAGGATGTCGTTGGAGGACTGGGAATTGGTTGCATTTGAATACTGGTCATAAGTAAATGGCGATTCATAAGTAAATAATCCACTCACAAAGCAAGAGCAAAGCTCTGATTTTAACAGTCAGTAAGCAATGATATCCCTACCTGTAACAACCCAGAAGTCTCTGGTTGCTATTGAAGTGTTCAGATTGTGATATTCCATTGCTGTAATGACAACAAAAAAGTTGAAAGCAAAGTTAATACCAATATACGATTTCCACACAGTAGTGTAGCTTACATTTGCCTTTGCACGCTGAGATTTTACGATGAATGCTCAGTTGCACAATTGTATATGACCTGAATATAATCAACAATGCAAAAACAGCCCATCATATATTGATGCAAGTGTGAATGTATCATTTTGGTGGTGTTAATTTGAGCCGAACATACCAACACTTTTGAAACCTTTCAAGAAAAATGTACAGCAAGCCGTTGAAGGTTTGGCACATTTTGTGTGTTGATATCTCACTTTAAAGCCTCATTATCACTGAATGTCAGACAAATACAGAAGCAAGGGAAGCTTTAAGCAGTCTGAGCTCTGGTTGTCTCTGTGTTCTCTTACATCTATTTCCTGCCTGATTAAGCTGTTGTGCTAGAGACTGGTGCAGTGTTTTGGGGAATGCTGTATCAGTGGTCTGTGAAAGCACACTCACAGAACTGTACACTCAGGCATGACAGGAGAGACGGGTGGGGGAGAAGGGTGAGAGGAATAGTAAGGGCTTTAGCAACAATAATGGATAGGGCTGAAAGGCTGTCAGCAAAATCAGTTCAGTGCTGTCTATAAGCTTCAGTCATTTGAACTATTAATCAGCAAGGTTTAGCAAGGTTTAGCGTGAACCCCTGCTGTTTTCTGATGAGAACGTTGAAAATCCCAAATGCTCTCCAGCAAAAGCTATTATTAATTTTCCCTACTTTGTACCTTCACATGTTGAAAAGTTAAATGATCTAGTCTAAAATGGTAACATTTCCAAATAGCTTCAGTCATTACATTTGAGAAAGGTTGTTGCAAATCGGGGGATGTAAAAGAGCTGAACTCAGCAGTCCAGACTGCACGTTGGAACGTATGAGATCGCGGGCCTTTGCTGTCAGAGCAGAGCCTAAGGTGGCATGAGAATCCCCCACAGTTAATTATTTACTGCAATAATTGGCTTTGAAGTGAGGAGGCAGCCGCTGCTGGCATATGCTTGCACCTCCTGTGAGCAGTGTAATATCACTAACTGTGAGGCTACAAAACAAACAAAATCACTGTTACACACTTCTGTCTTTAACCCCACTGTCTCTCTGGCATTTTCCTCCATGTCAGTATCTGCTCCCTCTGTCTCTTCTTTTTACCGAGATTGCCTTCCTCTCTTTCTGTGCTCAGCAACTGAAACAATATGCCTGTAGGCAACTTGATTTTCTAACTTAATTCAGGCTCAACACAAAGTGGTTTTTAGTTTAATGCTCACTACTGGAAATCCTATCTATCTTGATTTCAACAATGTGAAACCCAAGACTGCTATCTATCCTCAGAGGCACTTAGGTCAGATCCCAGATTTGTCAGATTGGAAGACGCAAAGCAAATGTTAAATATTTAATCTTAGATTGTTTTCTTTCTTCTGCACAGGACACACCAGGCTACGAGCAGGGAAACTGCTCTTTCTAGACAGGCACATAGATGCTTTTGAAACATAAGATCTTCATTTAGTATTTTTAACTGTTAGAGGTAGTACCCCTTTTGTTTTGTCTCAGCAGTACAACCTTTGGAACATCTTACTTCTTAAAATTCAGTTTTAGAGGCTTTTCTCCTTCCCAGTACATAGGAAGTACTATCTTGATTAGGCTAACATGAGTGCAACACTGTTGACACTCTAGATATTATATATTTTAAAAAAGACATGGTAAAAAAACTAAAAGATTAACCAACAGAGAGGTCATAGCTTTATTGAGCTCATATGGGATGGAGAAAATGCAACTATCTTTGACTCATGACACCGAAATCTCATATATTTTGATAACAATTTCCTTTAACTTGTTACTAAGCATAAACCATACAGAAAATTGATGTGGACTGAAAATATAGAGGCTATAAAAGGATTCAAAGAAATTAGAAAATCCACAAGAAAAGGTGAGGATTCATTACAATCACTGGCATGCTATTAAATTACTTCCTATTGGTGATGTGAATGGAAAACATTATTACCACTATTTGACAAACATTAACAGTCAGTTCTGAATCTTTCTAAGATCCAAACAAGTTGAGTCTAAAGGTTAGAAAATCTGTTTGGTCTCTTCTCACAATGTCCTTAGCAACAACAGAACATGAAGAAGACTAAAAGTTAAAATAAAATGTAACTAAGACTGAACTCAGGCAGAGGTTATTGCAAGGAAGCCTATAGTCATATATAAAGTATCAGCTCTGGTGTGATCCTGACCATGACCATGTCCAAGTCCAATGATTAACAATTTCTCAAACTGACCACAGTCTAGAAATATTCAAGCACTGAACCTGGTTAGAAACTATTGCAATCAAGCTGGGAGTCTTGTTTCTGCTTGAATAGAAAGCTAACCAGAGGTGCAGTTTCAACACATCAGCCTCTTTAAATCCACAGCTTGTCCCGTGGCTTCCTCTGTATTCCTGAAGTCTGCTTGACCCAGTGAGTCTTTAAATAGAATCTCTCCAGACCTGTTTGAGCTAGATAACAGGTTTGCTTACACTGGATTACATAATGCAAGACACTAAGGCCCATTTTGCACATATAATCTTTAAGATAATAATGCTACAGGTAAAGCATGAGCAGGACATCACTGCTCTCAGTGTCTGCACAGGATGCCTTCAGGTTAGGAAACACACCTTTTGTATGAACTTGTAATGAGCAAAACGTAACTCCGACAAGGACGAGAGAAAAAACTGAAAAAGTGCCTCGCTGTACGACTGCTGAACACGAAAGATCATTTCCTCTTCCATGCATTTGGCTATTATCTGCAGGGGTTTCAAGCAAAATGTGCGATGTAATATGACAGGTTGACTTCAGGGTACATGATAGATTATATCTAGCTGTTGCTGACTTGCTTCTTCTGGTTAACACATTCTGAAGGTCCCATTGCTTTTGTTTACACAAACTGCAGCGCATCAAGGAAGCACAAATCCAGAAGCCAGTATGTGAAGTGTTGCTGATGATAGACATAGACTGAAGCACAAAAAATCTCCAGGCGATTTCTGGGTAAAATCCTGTTTGTGTGTGCGTGACTGTATCAGAGTAGTTCTGTTGCTGAACCTTTATTGTACATTTACTGTGAACCGGGTCAAGCAAAACAACACAATCCCTCCTTTAGGGATTAATAACGTACCATAAAAATAAGTCTCATTATATTGCATGCATCTGAGGTCTATGTCGACCATATCTCCATCCACTGAGCAGTTACACAAGGGATAGTAACAGGCTGCCATAGGACGCTACTGGGATTGCTGTTTAGACTCCTGCTGATTCCCTGTCACTCTTTATTTTATTCCAAGTACAATGCTAACACAGATGGATGCTGACTATGCCCTCAAAGGAGGCTGAGATGAAAGGCAGAGGCTTAGTTGTGTCTTTTCATCAACTTTCTTTAAATGACTCAAATGTAAAATTGTGATTGTAATAGCATAAGAACAGTCAAAAACATCCAATTACTGAAAAACTGGATGTCAGTCAGGCTTAGCAAAGAAATTTATGATTTTTGCCAATGCCTAGAGAAGCTTTTTGAGTCCATGTGAATGCAAAAAGCTCAGAATGCATTAAATTAACTAGGGCATGATTTCTAGCATAGTTAATCAATACTAAAGTTTCAGTGTCCAAACAACTAGAGCCAAACATGAAAGCCCTGTGAGACACAACCTGAAAAATCTGGAATCTCTTTTGTATTTAGAGAACAAATCATTCCCAGGAGAACCCAAGAACTGCCTCTGATGCTTGTTCTTGTAGGGCCTGTTGCATCACTCATGACTAACACTCACTTAAGAATGCAAATTGCAACTTACGCTCAGCAACGATAAGTGGCGGATAGAAGAGGAAGTAGCCCACTAGTTCAGCTGACAGCTGACCAAGTAGATTTGAGGCAGCAGTGCCATTAAGAAAGCCAGTCCCATTCTTTACAGTATAGACCAGTGACACAGCAGGGGATCCTGCTGCCTGAGAGACACTCAGCATCTAGGAAAAACACAAAAGTCGAGGTCAGAAAAAGAACAAGGCATAGAGAAGTGTGGGTAATATGAGCAAAATGCTTAGGATTATACTGTATACTGTAATCTGCAAATTCTAAGAAATATTTTTCTAAATGACAGGGGAGGCACGGAAACAGTAACTGTCTTTAATGATAAATATCATCAAGAATCTCGACAGCAGAGAAATGTGTATGTATAAATAAAAGAATTCAAAAATATAGTAGCTTTATCCATGCATAAACATAAATTAGTGTTAATATAGGGTGCACTTTAATGTGGCAGCACATTAAAATTAATATAACCAATGCCTCTCCAGCATAATTAAGTAGTTCTTAAAAAAAAGGCACAGCCCAATATGCTTAGGGACAATTTTGCTCAAACTGCACACAGTTTGCAGCTGTTTGTGGCTGCCACATCACATAAACCACATGGTGATACTGAAGTGTAACAGGGGACAAAATTAAGTTATTTATCATCAATATCTATCCTGACAGCATGCGGAACGCCTACGCAATTCCAGGACCAGAACACAAAGGTTCCCCCGCAGTACCTGAACAGAGAGTCTGCTGTTAGCGTTAAGCACTTTGGCCTGCGCTTCGGAAAAAACCTTCTCAAGCCTCTGTTCCATCATTTGAGAGAAGCGACAGGACCGAGGATCATCACCTACTCCCACAAACTGTAGCACTGCAACATAAAAACAACACAAACTGACAAACTGCATTCTGAAAATCAAAGAATTCTTCAAAACCCTGTAAGAGTGTGTTTTGCTATCTTTGACAGTATATAACTATATTAGGAACATTTAGAATTTGACTTATTTGTGCTTATTTTATAAGTACCTACATGCCATATTGCTATTTCTGTCTCTGATGTGGTATCACAGAATTTCTTTTCACACTTCATACCCTTCCAGTGCACAGTCAAAGAAGGAACATATAACGGCAAGTCTCAAGCAGACTTATTTTTTTCTTTTCAACCTGACTGAGCACTGGCTGACCTGTTTTCAGCTGGAAGCCTGTGGCTGGGCTGGGTCTCCATAATGCAACCGGGAGGGGCAGGGCTGTTACCATGGGGAGGTACTGCCGCAGGTCTGCAATCAGCTTATCACGGCCATAGGATGCCAAGCCTTCCATCACTACAGACGGAGGGTAAACTATATCCCCTCCAGTCACGTGATAAGCCACTGTCATGTTGGGAGAACCAAATACAGTCTCCACCTAAGAAAGAAAAAGAAAAAGAGAGTTGGATGTCTTTGAGAAGCCATATTGCTTACATTTTACCATTAATTACAAAATGATTACCTCTACAAATCCATGATTAAAGAAGGTATTTTCAACATGTCTTCTATGATGTGCTAAGTGTTATGAAAAAGTTTTGAGCCATACCTAGAGCCCAACTAGAGCAAAAGTTCTCCAGGCTTTCAAAATTTATTCAGACATTGTTAGTCCAGTCATTATATCTAATAATTTTCAGAGGATTTCTTTTTTACTTAACACATACCTATGAATCATCCAAGAATAAAAAAGTGACCTAAACCATGGGATGAACCAGTGTTCTGTCTAGAAAACGACAACTTGGCAAAGAACCTATTTTAAATTGTGTCTCTAACCACAGCCTGTCACACACACACACGCAAAAACACAAATTGTTCTAGTTTCCTAATACAAATCTATGAAAACTACCAAATATTACATAGTTTGACAGGAATAAAATTCTGTTTTTGCACCAACAAAGTGATTTCCAAAGAGCTACTAGCCAAAAACTCAACATATCTCAGCAGTGTCTCCTTAAAATGTTGAGGAAACTGGACAAGTAGATGACAAAAGAAGTGGCAGGCCTGTGAGCATATCTATATCAATATCAGAAAGTTATGTACTTAAGGAAAAGGCAAAAATCCAGATCTGTCACAGGACCTTGGAGATGCATCTGGCCCATCTATTTGATTCATCTACTGTTTGCCAAAGCCTGATTAGAAATGACCTCACTGGAAGGGTGACAGTCAAGAAGCCACTCTTAATGAAGAAAAATGATCCCTTCTACACTTTTAATGAAACTTAAACATACAGTATATTAAGATAAAATACACTCTGATTTCTGAAGAAGAAGAAAGCAAATATGCTAACCCACTAAATGTAGTCATAAAAAATACATAAAAATACATTACAAAATGAAAAATATCCAATACCAAAAAAACAATATAAAAAGCAAAATAAAATTGTAGAGAGAAAAAAATCATCCAAACAATAAATTACAGGCTAGGAATAAAATGAATGAATGAATGTCTGCGTTTAGAACCTCCTTAAAGGTCTGAGTGGTTCCTTTCACATTCCTAAATCAGAATAAAAGATACTTTATTATAAGATGATGCAAATCACCATAAAGCTGTTATATGCAGCACTGCATACCAGTTTGCATCATTACCCACAATGCAACCACAAAAAGTAAAGTGACATCTCAAGTGGGCCTTTCAGATAGCCACTGCTTTTTGCCTTTTTATTCATCTTAGTACGGAATGAAAATCACTTGCAGACAACGACTAGATGTCCAAGTCACTGGTGTGCTGCTTGTGGAGAAAAATAAAATCAGAGGAATTTTGTTTCTAAAGGTCTCAAAGAACAACAATTTGTCAGAAACATTTTTCTGTGTGTTGTATAGGGCCATTAACACATGTAGAATAAAGTTAATGATGTTCAAACATTCATATGTTATGTCTGCTGACTTACTAGTAAGACAACTGAATAGAATAGCTTGTTAATGTCATCAGCCACACCTTTTACTTCTCCTGCTATAACAAATTGAGATTTCTACTGTAAAAAAAAAAACTAGAACGGTTTTTAAATTTATTTTAATGAATCTTACCATATAGTAAAAATCACTCAAATAGAAATTGCATACATGCTATGAAATCGTTCACAGTAAATCGGAAGATGCACTTGTTATCCAAGTCACTAATGAGAGCATCAGGAAGAGGAGGGAGTGATCGTGGAATACAGATATGTGGCGAGAACCATGAGGGCCTGAGGGGCTGCTGAGAAGAGAGACATGAGCGAGACTGTTAAATAGGTGAGTTTGGGACAAAGACGCTTATGTTCCTGCACCTCTAACACAAGAGGACTGGAATCAATACGTTCACGGATATAAATGCAAAATCTGTGTGTTTGGGAAATTGTGTCTCATTACAGAATAAAATTTATACAGTATGTGTTTGTCAGTAAGAGTTTGACTTCTTCATGAACTCTGAGTACAGTGAAAGTGGAAAAGGGAATGATGGCAGATCTAGCGTGCGTGCATGAGAGGTGAAACCATTCAAATCCGTTATCTAAACCCATCTGAAAGCCTGTGCTGACAAGGAGATCCACTAGCCGAAACACTGAGAGCCTAGTCTCTGTAGCTGAGAGTCACCACTCTGCTTCCTCACAATTCAGCCTTGTTACGAGCTCTGTGAAAAGAGCCCTTTATTATCACTTCATCCTCTTGGGCTTCACCCATGTGAAGGTGTTATTAAGAGATTGCATTTCGAACACACACACACTAACTCAGTCTCAAAGAGTGTGACAGACTGCAGCAGACCGAACAGATCCCACTATTGGCATTCAAAAACTCTCAAGTTGTGGCAGAATCCTAACTCCATGAAAGACACGGAAATAGTTCACTATTATTTTTTTAATGGTCTTAGTCCTGAGGTTCAGTTCATTTAGTCTATTTCTCGTGATCTTTTTAGCATCAGCTCAGCACATCACTCTCCTCCCAACCATTTATAACCTATAATTAAACACAGAAGCAATTTCCCCAGCCAACAGCTTGCCTCTCATTGGATGAGAAAGAAGTGCTACTAAAAGGAAACCAGGCAATGCTGAAATGGGTGACAGGAGTGCACTGAAGCAAGACACCTTCAGAGACTACAGAGAGCGAACATGTGAGAGCACTGACCTTCACATCGCCAGGACAAATACACAAGGCTCCCTCTCAAATATTTGATACTTCCAGATTGAGAAATACAACACAATAAGGCATTTCATTGAGCTACGCATACACAAACACACACACACACACAGGTGCACTTTACATTTCCTGGAGCAATGACTGTGACTGTGACAGTGCTATGAAGACAGATTTCTCTGTATTCACTTCCAGACCTCAAAAGACTGTTTTTATAACAAAATATATTGTTTGCATGTGCTTTATTCGTATATTCATATGTTTACCATCTTACTGACATCATCACAAGAGCAAGTCTTTGGTAGATCCTCACAAGTAAACATTTCTGTTCCTCACTTGGTGCTTTTCTCACACTTAAGTCACATTGAGTGAAGGTATTGGAGGCTTACTGCAAGGACAAGGTGGCTTTTGGCAGTACAGGGACTATGACTGGTTCACAGCTAACCTATCCACACACAAAAAGATGATTGTGTGAAATATGGATGGGTTCTGCAGACACTCAGGTTGTGTCTTGTAAATATCTACAGCACCGATACAGTCCTAACGTGCATCTTATTTTTAATCCTGGTACACTTAGTCAAATATGTGACATCACTCTGTGCCTTCTGGGACACATTCAGTCAACCTAATTTCTATATTAGTCTTCATTTCTTTTCACACAGCCTACATGAGGGTCCTCGGTATGAGTGTGTAACACATGCTTATAAACCTCTGGTTTTCTGGAGAGTGCACAACCGGAAAACAATTCTTCAGTGTTAAAAATGTATTTATTTATTCAGTTATTGTCTAAGCTGAATAGTTTTTTAGGGTTCTTGAGGGTTCGAGCTATTTTTTTTTAAAACCAAACCTCTGAAAAAGGGAATTTGACTCACATGAGCTCATGGCAAGCTCATAAGACATTAAAACTGTGTCAATGAAACAATCACAAGGTATCCACACCCTAGAAGATACCCGACTTTATCTTCTGTTCTTCTCTAAATAGGACTGTAATTTCCAGAAAAATAAATATTGTTTTTCTATTATTGTTAAACTGGTTGTTAAACTAGAGAAGAGAGACCATAAACGCATAATGAAAGTGTTAACTTAAGTTGCAATTCAAGAGAAGCTGTAAAAAAAATACATTTGTTCAACCATATTTGAAGAAATCAAGGTATGTTATCCATCTATAAACATGAAAAAGATGTTGTAGCACAATAAGCAATAACTGGTGAAAGTCTGACCTGTGCTTGGGCAGAGGTATCATTGAGAGCTTTCCTGAGGCCTTGACTTAGTCCCCTTCGCAGGTTTTGCCTCTGAATGCTGTCTAGCCTGTTTCTCCTCACATAGATGGAAACAACTAAGAGACAGACAAAAAGGACAAGACAGGACAGGCAACAGACAAAACAAGTCAGAGCAATGAATAAAAAAAAAACATATCATTATATTATTTTTCTCTAAGACTTCTCCAAAAAGTACTGTTTACCTGTTTTCACCCACATTCTCTCAGTGATGTTGCACTGCTGTGGTGGAGTCTCTGTGGTAGTGGTGAAAGGTGAGATGAAGACAGCCGTGACCCCCCTGGGAGGGCTCGTTCTTAGGACAGGCGGTGTGAATGTTCTCCTGTTGGACTGAGTCCTGACGGTTGTGGTTTTCCCGGTCGCGAACGTGGTCTGTGGTGTGGTAGTGGTGGTTGACTGCGTAGTGACTCTTAGGGAAGGCATGGTAGTGGTGGAGTTTTTAGTTTTTGTGGTTGAAGCCGTAGTGGTGGAAAGCTTAACAGAGGCTGTCGTGGTGTCTTGTCGAGGGGTCAGAGGTGATACCTGAGTTGTCCTCTCGGTAGGCCCAGCAGAATGGGTAATTCTGACTGATTGAGAGGGGCTTAAACTAGCCTCTTTTTCTTTGGGGAAAGTGAGTCCAACTGTTTTGGAAGTTCCAGCGGTTAATTCATCCGTCTCTGCTTCTGTAAGAACAAATGTCTCAGTCACTACCGGTGAGCGATTAGAATCTAATAATGAGATCAAACTTGGTGATGATGATGGAAATGAGGATTGCTCAACATTTAGAGAGACGGCTAACGATGCAGTGCCTTGATCCATGGTTGCTTTTCTTGTGGTGGGTCTTATGTATGAGGATGAAGATGGCGATGAAAATGATGATGATGATGATGATGGGTAAGAAGGGAAGGATGAAATCAGGTCAGCTGGGAAGGTTGACGCCTTCAGGATGGAATCAGTTGTCTTACTCTTGCTGTCAGTATCAGAGATACTATGCACAGGGCTATTTGAAAGTGTGACAGCAGAATCAAATGCAGATTCAAGAGAGGGAACAGCTGTCAGCGAGGGGCTGTTCCTGGTCTTATATATCAATTCAACATGAGCAGCTTGGGAAAATGCTGCAGAATCAGTAGTTATATGAGACAGGGGCAAAAAAACATCTTGCTGTACATTAAAAGCCACAGATGACCTAAAATTAGCTGGGGACAAGCTCCATTCCTTATAGTCGGAAGTTGCAAAAGATGGATAGGCACCAGTTGGATGAGCTGGATATGGATCACTGGCAACAGCTGTTGAATCAGCAGAATTCAGCATGTACGCATTACGCTCTTGTCCATCTTCCAGCTTTGGATTTTGAAATGAGGGACCAACTGTTGGTAAATTAGATTTTACCCTATCAAAGGTTATAGATGTGCTTTCTAATTTAAAGCCACTGCTTTCAAGAGCCATAGGCTTGGTGGTTTTCCACTCTGTATATGGTGCCATTAGTTTTGTGCCCAAGCTGAAAATAGCACTCCATGTCTCCATGCTGTTTTGTCCATCACTGGAGGAAGTAGTTACAGCAGGGGAAACATCGGAGGGCATGTTCGTTTCTCTGTCCAGGTGAAAATTAGATTTATTGCTATTCACACTAGTGATTGGTCCCTGAGAGTGAGAAAAAGAGTTTGTTGTTTGTGTTAAGGTCATTTCTGACGGTTCATTATGACCCACCAATGTCACATTGTCTCTGTGAAAAACTCTCATAAGAGGTTCAGCTGTTACTGGTAAAAAGGGGATTTCAGTAGAGATTTTTCCAGAACCTGCAGACCCTTTAGTCAGCATGAAAAAATCTGTTTTAGTCCCGAGAGATGGGAAGCGTGTTGCGAACACTGATGGAGTTTCTTTCTTGTAAAACATAGCATCACTGATCAGAGAAGATTCATTGTTTCCATTGAATACAGGAGAACCTTGCAATACTTTACTATTTTCTGCTCTTGTGTGGATCTCAGTCACTCCCTCTGATTTTATATGAGCAGAGGTTTCATCAGAGGACACCACTGTCTCTTCAGATTTTTGAGAAGTTAAACTAAGTGTATACAATTTATGGAAAAAATCAGGCAAAGGCCTTGTTTGAAGAGGTCTTTCTGAGGGAATTATTTGCGGTGATGAAACAGATTTGGGTTGGTTTGCAAAATATATCGCACTTCTGGAAGATAGCTCATCTATATTATTATAGTTTGGGTGGTACGTAGGCTGATTGAGGTGTGAATGGCTTCTGGTTTTATAAATTATGTCATTTGCAGATCCTGAAAGAGATTCTATCTTATTGCTAGAAAATAAAGTTTTTGAGGTTGTGTAATCTATGTACGAGTGAGTTATGCCCTTGGAAGACCCAGTTACAGATTCCTGAATATTTCTGGGTCTCAAATTTAACAAATCTGACTCCAGTGCAGACGATGTTGTTCCTGTTCTGGTGCTCAAACTGGGGATAGAACGAATAGTGGAATCAGGTTTCAGCTGTGTGAGTGAAAGTGAGTTATTCAGGTGAGCATGAGTGGAAACAGATCTGAGCTCTGCTGCCGTTATCTCTCCCTGGTTGTAAATTACATCAGTGGCAGGGACTCTGGGACTGCTGTGACCCGCTGCGATCAGTAAATCACCAGGATTAGATACATGCTCTGAGGACATCATGCCAGAGTGGCTACCTGTTAGCTTGGTGATTGCAGCTTCAGAGAGCGTCACTTTACCTGGTGGAGTCTCCAAGGAAACTGTAAAAAATGATTCACCTGGTGTGATCGCCATTACTGGTGACACAGTGGGAGTCCCAACATGCGAGCTGAGTGATGACATGACGGCATGACCTTCGTGAATAAAAGTGTGACTTTCTCCTGCTGTCTTAACTTCCTCTTCCATGTATGCCGTTTGGTTTAGAAGCCACTGTGTGATATGACTAGAAATTGAGTAGCCTTTAGGATGGGCAGACAGCAGTGCTGATGTGGGATTTTGTGAAGCTCCCTGCTGCCTTTGAACAGCTTGACTCTCCAGTTTAGAGGGAAATGAGGCGTTCATTTCAAGATTATTGGCGGGTACAAAGTTCATACCTGGATTTTGCATTTGAGTAGGTCTGTACAAAATTTTTAAAAGATTTTGACTATAGTTAGGAGTAGAGTATAGTGTATATGTGCTGGTTGCTGGTGTCTGGATTTCTTTGGGTGTTGCAATTCTAGTGTATAATTCACTCACTGGGTAGATTCTGTCCACTGATGAATGTGTTGTTACTTTATTGCCTTTATCAATGCTGGTTTCACTTGAAGAGTGTGGCCGTTTGCTTATTTTGCTTTGTCTCTCCTGTCTTACAGATTGCAGGTCAGCAAGTGACTGAGTGGTGGGCTGCGGGAATGTTAAACTGTCTGACCAACCCTGAGACCTTGCTGATAACGCTGCTGTTTCTGTCTGAAGGGCTTTGTCTATCCACTCAGTGGAAGGTGACAGGAAAAATGAAGGCACGGAGGATGAAAGCACAGACAGTGTGGATGGAGATGGAGAAGACATTATTGGTGTCAACTCTGTTGATGATGGAAACAATGATACAATGTTGTTTCCGTTTGTGAAGGATACACGTGACAGCCTGGATACAGTGTAACCAGCAGTCTGAGGCGGTGTTGCGTGCTTTTGAGACATGCTAAAAGTCAAACCTGAGCTGGCTCCCACATGTGACGATGAGGAGGACATGTCTGAGCCCTGGCTGGAATTATGTGAAGGCCATTGGGTGGTATGGATCTCATCCCTGGTGATAGTTGGCAAGGTTCTACTTTGATCAAGGCTCACTGGATGTTTGACAGTTCCTGCCATCATGGTTAAGACAGAAGAAAAAGCAGGCTGCCCCGATAAGCCCTCCGCATCAGTGTCTGAGTGACTGTCTGAATGGACAACTGGGAAAGGCACCTCCTCAGCCACTGACAGGTCAGCCGATGGGTGAGCAGGAACGCCTGTGACTGCTGGGTCGCTCGGTAAAGGTGAGGAGCCTGAGGCATCGTAGGTGGATTTTTCTGTTATGAGGGCATAAGAGGGAAAGATGGTTCAGTAAGTTACAAACAAAACAGATTCTTGTTCTGCATACCCATGCACATCAGTAAATCAGCAACAAACACATACATTGAGATTTCTACTGCAGTCATGGAGTTATGAATTCATCAACACTAACTTCTTAGAAGCATTCAAGTTTGCAGTTAAAATGTTAATAAATCATTAATGAATTGATGTTGGTCCAGATGCTCTCCTGTTCTTTCTGCTGTCCAACAGTCAGTTGGAGATTAATTAATGAGCTATCGAAAAACATAAAGCAGGACAAGGTTAAAGGTAAAAGCAGTGGTACGGAATAACACATTTCTGAATTTTTAAGCCCTAGAACCTGTATGAAATGCCATGCTGATGCCCTGTCCTATTAAATGACAGTGTGAAAAATCAGACTGCCACTGCATTGTGCGTACTCATTCAGCCTGCATGTCAGCACAGTATTACTTTTCTGTAAACAAGACCGATGAGGCCATTACATAGAGACTGGTATGTCTCACTGTCACACAGGATCAAAAAAAGCACATGTGCAAATGGATGTTGCTGTCAGGGGTAATTGTGATATTTTGGATAAGCTATCATTTAAAAAAAAAAAGAAATAATACTTTTAGCGTACAATCTCTTAAGATTGTGAGAATTATCACAAATACTACTTAGTTAGAGGAATATAATGATAGGTTTCTAATAGTCTCAGACAATATACCAAGGGCAAACATGTATTCCCAAAATAGAGGAAAAGGCACAGTCTTCAAAGTGGAACAAATAGAATTACTCAAGAGATAGCAACCATGTTCTAAAGTACAGCAAAGATTATGGCACGCCTAAAAAACCACTTTGGACTTATTGTTACTGTGTTTTGTGCCTTTGCAGAAATTACATCTCAGTAAAAGAAAGAGAGAAGCAGCTGGAGAATATTAGCTATCATCAAGATGCTGGAGGTCATTAATGTGCTGAAGCTGAGCTGTTTCTCATCCATTCCTGTCCCTACCACTTCTTTTATTCACGGCACATCGTCAACACATCCATACAGGGATTATTTTATCCATTTATGAAGCTTAGCATTCCTGTCACATCTTCCACCCCCTCAACATGCTTCCCTTGCTAAAGTTCGTCTAACTAGCAAACCCCTTAGTGTCTGAGAGACATGGACAGAAGACGGAGTTCTGGGGACTGTTTTGACATACCCGAGTACTCAGAAAAGCAAAAAAGATACTCAAATAGTGTCAATGTTATTTTGCCAGATCTATTTTTCAATTTCATTTCTTTTAATAAATACATACTTGAGGATAGAATAAAATATAAGATGAGTGTCCAGCACATTCTGTGAGGCCTTTGAGTCTATTTCTTTTTTTTTTGTACAACACATAACGATTAGCCTAAGGCAGTGTGTACTAACACAGCTGGGACTGAAAACACTTTTTTCTATCAGTAGAATTACAGAATATTAAATGAGAACTGTAATAGAATTTAATACCCGTGCATTTAGCAAAAGTTCCAGGTTTATAACTGTGAATGTAGCCTTAAATGTCACCAATATCCCAGAGAATTGGCATAATGCTTTTTATAATTTGTTTTCAGAGAAGTAAATCACAGAATTTTATTATCTGGCAGTATTAGTTCCTTAAACACAGCCCCCTCATCCTGTATTTGTGATCCCACTTAATTCCTTTTCTCCAATAAATCTGTAACATGGTAAAATGTGATTAGTGAAACTGCTATACAGCAATTTTTAATCCATTCTTAAAATCCAGCGATACAAAAGAGTGGAAATAAGGTAATTGCTCTCATCTATTCACAAAGGAGTTTAACAAAATAAAGGATATCTGTCCTTCCTTAAGGCTACTAAAAGGTCAGAGATACTACCTTCCATTCTTCCATCCTATCCTCTACCCCTCATCCCCAATCCCACAGTTAGCAAGCCAACTTCTTTTGGTTCATGGGATGGATGCCAGTCCAAGTGAAGGTGTAAGTTCCACCTGTGGTTTGCCACCTGCTCCGATGGAGCTGAGCATATGGAAGGATTTTTAACAATGGACCACAGAGGACAATACTTGCAGATAAAAGCCGAGAGGAAATGTGAAAGTATAATAAAAAGGATGGGCTATGAAAGTGTATATAGCAGTGGGAGAAGAAGAAAATGATGACATTTTAGGTCATTTGGAAGAAAAACTGTAACTGCCTTTAAGTCTACAGACTGTTCACACCATCAGGCATCTGTCTCAAAAAACAGAAAATATCAATCAATCAGTGTAAAAAATGAAGATTTGCATCTCGACCAAAACTAGAACAATTCAAATGGGTTATAAATGCAAAGCGGGTGTTTGATTGTTTAGGTTACTTAAGTAAAATGACACTGTATCGACAAAACAGGTTATGATTTTAACATTGTTGCAATTGAAAGACTAAAAATGATCCAGTTAAGATAAAAAAAAAAAAAGATGGAATGTGAACGTGTAAAAGACATCAATCATTAATTACATTTTGCAACAACTTGTTATTTTGGATGTCAGTCTGAAAGACACCAAGTACACGTTTTGGAAATGTGTATAAGAATATACGCCACACACCTGCGATGATACCATGTGAATGCTGCAGCCATAAAAACACTGTGTTGGGTTTACTTATTTAGCTCAGTATCACGTAGTTTAAACAAAGAGCTGGAATTTGTTGAAATACACAGTATATGATTTGTGCAAGGGAATTATTAGGCAGTATAGAGTCAGTTTCTAAAAACATGAACTAATCATGGTTTAGTAACAACATTATAGCCTTCTGCAAGAAGTCAAAACTACAGACATGTGTGATAAATAAAATGTTTAACTATTAGTTAAAAGACAGCTAAACATACCTGACTTAGCTCTTAAACCTTTGACAAGCCGCACGTTCAAACCACAGACATCAAATCCAGACTGAATTTTTTTCCTCTCTTCAGCCAACACTATCTTTGAGCTACCAGGACATAGACATGACACTGCTGGGCTCCTGGTGCTGCACTCATATTATACATTGCTTCCCCTTTTGCTTTAAGCTGTTTTTGTTCTCTTATGTGTAGAAAATGGTAAACAAGTGAGTGTAATTCAATAGTGAACTGGATGGAGGCCTGGGAGCATAGAAACCAATTTGAGAAGCCTGGCCAACTCCTGCCGAGGAAGTGCCTCTTACATTTTTGGCTGTCTATGATAGGAAACAGCATATAGAACTGCTCTGAGCTGTTGTTCTTTTAAAATTATAAAAAATGTATCTATTTCACATACTGTCGCTGTTTTTCTCTCTGTGGAGGTATCATGCTTGTGCAGGGCTGGAAGACGAGTAGAAGGAGCATTTGGCAGTGATGCCAAGCACTGCTGTGGTGGCAGTGTGGATGCGAGGGAGAATGTCACACACCCAGCTCTGTCTTTTTTTTTTTCATGGGGTGCAAACAGCGCAGCAGGATGATACATGCCTCATCTGTCTAGAACAGAACCCAGTGGACACTTAACTCTGCAGCCACGCAGAGATGCGTACAGTGTACTAAAAGAGATGTTCGTTCACTCAGTCATGAACTCGAACAAAGACTTTATCGTTTGCTTTTGGTTCTTTTTTACTTTTTGTTGGTTTGGTCATTTAAAAATAGTTCAGGATAGACCCAAGCACCAAGAGTTGGTTTGTGTTGTGAATTTTGATTTAAATTATGTACCTTATTTAAACAATAACAAACATATTCTTCTATTTACTAGGGTAAAACAATACTTTTTTATACTAAAATTGTGAAAATGCAGTGGGTTCTTTTTTGCATTAGAAAGGTTGGTCAGAAAAATTGATACTTGGATACTCATTAATACAAAAAATTGTTATCATATTATATATTAATTAGACACGCATTTGCATAGGAGCTTATTTCCAGTGCTGAGAAAAATGTTTGACATGCGTAAGTCTAAGTTTTGGATTATTATGTTGAAATTTCAGGTTATTGTCTCAAAATTTTGAGTTCGATATCTCAAAATTTTGACTTACTAACTTAATTAGGGTTAGCGTTTGACACTTACTAATTCAAAATGCTGAAAAAATAACCCAAAGTCAACAACAAAAAAAACCCTTGAAAACTGAATTAGGTTGACATTTTTAGATAACCAGATGTTAAACTACCGATGGTTAAAAAAAAAAGTTTTTTAGTGGCAGAAACAAGCTTCTATAAATTTACAACATTCATGCCCTGATGAACCCATCAAAGAGCGACTAGTCGTTCAATATCTTGCCCAAAGACTGGAGCAGTCAGGGCTCAAACCACCAACCTTGCCATTAGCAGGTGACCTGCCCTACTTCCTGAGCTACAGCCACCCAGTTTTGTACATGCTGATTTTGTAGCCTTTTTGCCACATACCACACATAAAAAAAACAGATATAGCCACTGTCACCAACTGGGCCGCAGAATCTTGCTGTGAAGTCTCAATTTGAGCATCTCGGTTTGTAGAAACTAGGCATCATATGTGTGACTGACACTGCATGATCATTTGGTAGCTATTTGTCATTCACCAGGCAGGTAGCCATCCATTTAACACTAAATGTGACCACAGTTTACTAAATAAGTTACAGTCAAGTGTTAGGTATGATTTAAACTCCATAATGGAGACCATTAATTATTTTTAAAAATGTATTCTACTACTTTGTTTAGCAACCAAAGAAGTCACCACCTGACACCACCAGTTGAAAGGAATCTATTTTTAAGTGCAATAGTAATGTTCACTTAGTGCATCCATCCACCTATAGTGCTTTTTGCACTTTTTTAACAATGTTTTTGCATAAATCTTATTTGTTTAGAAAAATCCACTGGCCCAATCACTGTCCCTTTTTTCCACTGATGAAGTCCTCAGAGGAGAAAAACTATCTCCTGACAATGCCCTGACTCAGGAGAAGCTGAGCTCTCTCTAGCCACCTATTTTTTTTTCTATTTCCTCTCTTCTCCTTCTCTTCACTTCCTCTCTCTGTCCCTCCAGATGAAAGTCAGCCTTTCTACTGACGCTGAGGCTCTTCAGCTTTTTCAGCCTGACATGTCAACACACTGACTTCTGTCCTGATGTAGCTCAGAACACTGTAGTCATGGCTTATGTTGTTGGAGTCTGTCTGCTCATATTACTGCTTACAAAGGCTGTCCTTGTCCCCGTGTCTGAGTTTAACCCACCCCATTTAGGTTTGACATTAGATGCTGTAAGATTAGAAAAATCTGATTGTCATGAGTTGTCCTGATTTTTGAAGATACGAAAAGGTACACAGGATTGGTTTGGAAAATGTAAAAAAAAAAACAATTTGAGAAGCCGTCACAATCACTTTGGGGTATCATAAGAGACTAAAACAGTGCTGTTACATTGTAGTCTTTAATTAGCCCAACACTAATTAATTCCTCCCAGTATCTGCATCGCTATATGGCGTATTGGGATAATGTTCCTATTGAGTGTCTCTATGTTTGTCTCGGCCAGCGCTGGCTTAGTACAACACACCAGAGTGCAATAATTCATGGCTTTTAGCAAGCTTTTGGAAGGTGACAGGGGACACATTCTCTCCACTCTCACATGAGAGATCATATATCTGCTTGCTCAGACCCTCTGGCAAAAAACAGAGTAACTGAATCCAAAATTAACTGATTTCTATGGCTCATTATGTAAATTCGGAAATCAAGGTGCTGCTTCAGCAAATACGTGAAAAAGCACAGCACATTACTCTTGATAGATTTACCTATGCCTTCATTACTAGTGCAAAGGACTTTTTGAGAAATGTTTGACCTAAATATTTCTTTTAAAACACAATTTTCGTCTACTGTAAAATTTAGGAGCAACCTGTCGCAAAAAACTACTCAAGATATTTGATACTTCTAGGCTAGATTACTGTATTTCACTGTGTGATGTCCCATGGTGCATTGAACTCCTCCACTAGACTCTTCCTCCCTTAACTTCCACCCAGCTGTTGCAGGTGGCTGCCCTGCTTCTGCGTGAGGTCTCTTCCTGTTAAAAAGGGAGTTTGTCCTCCTCACAGTCTCCAAATCTTGTTCCTCTTCCTTTTAGAACTGATTATTGTACCGATTACAGTGTACAAACACTTCAATTCATCAATTACACCTATCTAAGACAAGGTTAGATGCCTGTTGCCTCCAGAAATTCTTTAATTCTTTGTGACATAGATTCCAAAAAGTGCTTGAAACATTCCTCAGAGATTTTAGTCAATATTGATACGATAGCATCACACAGTTGTTGTATTTTGTCAGCTGCACATCTGCCACTTATCCTCTTATTCCTACAGTTTTCTCTTTCTCTCACATTGCCAATACCTTACATTGGGTGGTGGTCTATTAAAATGATTGAGCATTGAATGTACACACCAGCACTTCTACACCTTCAACTGTGCTTTCATGTTATCTGAAAAAAAGACAAGCCAACAGAAAGCTCCTTTCAACCCAAACACTACCAAGCTCTACATGCAAATAAGAAAAAATCCTTTTAGAAAAAAAGGAAATTATAGGTTGAATTTTATTTTTTGGAAAATAGGTTTTGGAAATAGTCTTTTTAAATCATTTATGTTTTGCGAGAACAAAAGGCAGACAATCTGATCTTTAAAAGTGGGCATAAAGTCACATCAGTCATCTGTACCACTGCTAGTTCGTAGTGAATGACTGCATTTTAGTTAGTTTGATTTTCTTTCTTGTTTTTGTTGCTACTTTCACATTGCATTATGGTTTGTTTTTTTTATATTATGACACATTTTTGAGTATGTATAGGCTGCAAAAACTATAGTCATCATGACCTTGAGTTGACTTTCCGAAAAGTAAAAAGTAACTAAGCTAGTGTTGGTGTGCTTGTCTTATTTCCAAAAATGTGACTTCACTGATTTATCAGAAACCAAAAACATTTGTTTTGTTTTTTAAGAAGAAGGAATTGTATCAAACCAAAGTGTTCATCTCCTGGGAACATACATTTCAGAGCAGGCGAGGGTACAAGTGTAGGAGTTGAACTGCATGCTGGGGGCTATGACGGGCCTGGGATTACAGGAGCCATTTGGCATGGCAGGCTGTCATCAGATAGTGACGCAGCAGCTGACTGCATATGAGTGAAGATGAAGGTTCCTTCTAAGGTATGCAATTGTACCACTTAATTTAAAACATCCATTCATCCAGCCATCCATTCTAAACAACCTTAGATGGCCCACAGTGTAAGATTAAAAGCTTAAGAAAGGCATAGAAATAGAAAATCATGGGCCTCCTTTGCTAAACTGGAGTGAAGTCACTAGTCAGCTTTCCCTTTATACTATATACTTGCACAATCTGTTCATTATTGTGTTCATATTCATTTTGGTTCTTTATATAGACAGTTTAACATGTGGGCAACTAATCCGAGTTTTATCTTCTGTTTAAACATAAGTAAATGTATCGATTTAATCAAGATTTTCTTGTTTGATTGCTTTGTTGTTATCATCCCCCCTTTTTGAGTGGGGAAACAAAGAGATCTTAATGAAAAATTATTTTTGAAGCCTTGTAGCTTTATTATATTTTCTTTTTAATTTGATTGCACACAACAGATAAACAACAGCAACCAAATGTAATCCTATTTGACAGCAGGCCAATAGCCATCTACAAGGTTGACATCATCCAATAGATTTTATGATCCCCATTCAAAACTATATTTAAATAAATGTACAATTCACCACGTCCTTGCTAACAATAAAAAAGGCCCCACAAAGGTCTACAAAATATATCAGAATCAACATCTGCTTGCAGGATGACCTCTCTAAGTATAGCTGTGGCCTGCAGTCTGCTATTTAAAAGACCATAACATCACAGCAGGTAAAGTTCAGCTTGGTCACCCGTGTCACCCTCTACTACTCTATTCTGGTATCGCTGCAGAGGAGATCACAAGTTTCTGCACTCACTATTTAATTGGGTCCTCAGAGAGACTTCAGAGGAAGTCAAAGCTCGTCCTGCAAAGTGACAGAGCAGTGAATTTACCTGCTGTATCTCATATACCCTGCACTAAACCCCAGCACAACAATATCTCATTGTTCCAGTAGCAAAAAGGCCTGACTTTCTGAACATGTCTAGATTACAGTCAAATCAGTTCTGCCTCTATGATTTAATTACCTGGAGTAACAATTTTGAAAAATTCATTACATTTTTTCAGTGAACTCTGTTCATTTTTCTCAAATCTTGCTAAATGCTGAAACCTGCTGTCCTCCCTTGGCATGCCTTTGCAAGTAATTGTGTTTTGCAAAGCATGAAAAAGGATGAGCAGATATTTAAAAAGAAAAAAGTAATAGTATATGTATAAACGTCAACCTCCTCTAAGCATTTCCTCCATGTGTGCTAAAGGCAAAAATCTTTTCTCTCTGGTTTTTCAGTTGACTAATGCATAAATCTAATCCCCAAAGAACACAATTAACCTCTAAAAGGTCTCATTTGTTTATAGTATAAATACTCATTAACCTAAACAACTTCATTCACGGTAAATTGTCAGACAAGCCGTCTTGCCTCTGAAGTTTTAACATCAACATTAATTGCAGTAATGGTGACTCTGATTCTGTCGCAGCCATAATTCATGCTTTCCATGTCAAACCAACTTGGCTCTCAAGCGTATTAACATAAACACAAAAGCAAAAGCTGAATATTTACAAGGCTCTTAAGTGACATAACAAAGACACTGCACAGACTTGACCTTGATCATACACATGGGATGGTGAAGCCACTCAACCAAAGACCAAAATTTTCATGCTGTTTCATATAATTGGGTCAGGTTTGGATTTACTGAGTATTTGCCAAGGAAAACTACAATTTAAAGGTAGAGAACACTAGAACTGATAATATATCCCCAAAGCAACAACACCAGAACTGTCTTATGAATCCTTTTGATTTCCAAATCAGTGATCTATAAGACCTATAAGAGCAGATGTGTGGACTCTGATACCATTTCTTGACCACAGGGCTGCAGAGGTTAGCCGTAGCATGAGGATGATAGAGGGAAGAGGACAATGAGGGATAACAAGGTAGGATAAGCCTGTTAAGCCTTTGGGATTCCCTCTAAATCCACACTGGAGTCAAGCACAAGAATGTCAAATCTATGTAATGCAATCACAATGCTCTATAATCTGGGGTCACTGCAGCAACAGTCCCCAAAGTCACTGGCTCATGTTGATTCTGTTTTGGGAAGGGATTCTATGGGATTCTATGGGATTCTATGGGATTTGGAAATTCAAGTTTCCAACTGTTATTAATGGACAATGTGTATTTCCAGAGGGAAGGCACTCAACAATACTTAAAAAAATCTAAAGAAGAATTTGTTAATAGCAAACATGGCGGTCATCTTGCTTCTGCTACCACAGAGGCAACCAAAGCTGAACTGAGGAACATGTAAGCCAGTCGTCTTGTTACAGAGACAAATGCACATGAGTAGGAAATGCAAATAAGTGTATAAAAGTGTAAGGAGCTTCTTTCCAAGCTCCTTAGACTACAATGACCTGGATGACTGAGAACCTTCACAGACAAGTGTATAAAAAGCATTTCTTCATGTGATCTGAATATGCAAGAGATGTTGAATCTAGATTAAGATCTCATTTTTACACTGAACTTTTGAAGAATTTTTTATTCACACTAGAGTACATGAAATCTCTGTTTGCCCACAAATCCCCGCTGCATGATCAGGGTTTGTGTGGCCAAAATCACAGGCACATCTATGCCTCCGAAGTTTCTTATTTATATCAGAAATTGTGATGTCATCATGATGCTTAGCAATCACTTTTGAATGGGTTACAACGAGGCATTTGTAGCCTTTATGTGCTTAAAACACCTTATAAAGGTGATGATAGGATTTTAATTTAATAACGTATTATACCGTAAATACTTGAATTATGTTAAATTATATATTATTTGCCATCATTTTGCATGGCAACCACATAAAAACAGTCTAAAATCAAAGCATGTATGTAAATATAAACTCATGTTTTATAAGCAAACTGTTTAACTAACTATTTGAACTCTGGGAAATTTTCAGTAATTTTCTTTCTTTTTTTGCACAATTTATGACAGTTCATCTCATAGCCTTCTACACATTCTATTGAAAAGCCTCATATGGAGGATGCTATTTAAGATGCTTGTACAGATGCTTTTGCCTCTACAAGCCGCTTTGCAACCTGACTTTCATCCCAGCTCCTCGTTACAATATTCATACTATTTCTGATTAGTGCTCTGATCTATGCTGAGGTCCTGTGTTGCTGCTGCTCTTCTGTTGTAAGTGCTGGAAGGTCCCAGAACAACAATATGCAGATGAAATAATAGCCCTATTTTGACTAAAGTAGCCCTGTCAGAAATAATATAACTACTAACTGTGCTTTGTCAATGTCTGTGAGCAGCAAAATGGGAAAAGGCTTGGTTATGCACTGCAGGGCAATTCACCTCAATGTAGCAGTATCATATGTCCATATGCTGCCTTTTAATAAGGAAAGAAAACACAAAATGATTTGTTGAAGCATGAACTAGAGAATGCAAGTGATAATAAAAAAGACATTGGTCTATCATGCAGTTTACCATAGCTGAATACCGGGTCAACCAGTGCATGTTTGCGCTACAACACTGACACTGTTCATCTTCACATCACAGCGAGTAGATGCTCAACCTTGACATGCCACACAGTCGAAGCAAACAAAGGGATCACCACTGACTTCAACAGGCAGAATGATGGATGTGCTCTCAAGCAAAAACCTCCATTACAGCCTGAATTCACCGCAAGGCCACTGGTTGTCACACTGCAGCTGCTTCTGCAATGGTGGCTACCTAAGATCCCTCTGAAATACAAATACTGACAAGCCAGTGAGCATGCTAATGCTGCAGATATTTATAATAGGATCATAATGGTGAAAATCCTGCTGGCTGCATAAACTGTTATCACTGGAGCAACCCCCACTTCTTAAACATACACATTATTAAACAATATCCTTCTTTTGTTTTCAGTGTCCACTCTGGAAATGGTTTTATTTATATCATTACTGGTTATGAAAAGGATATGCTGTTAGGTCTACTGCATGCTATTTTACTCAGGTGTTGCATGTTGCAAGAGAGCTGTAATTGCATATTGCAGATTAAAAAAATCTTTTTTTTTTTTAAAAAGTAAGAAACTTACATGTAATCAAATGATTAAGAAGTAATTACGTAAGACTGTTTCAGCTCAGCAAAAACACAAACATCTAATTAAGCTAGTTAATTACGGGAATAATTATGTGAACAGAGAGCACTTATAAGACATGCTCATATCTAAAAGATACTGCATATAGAATTTATGGACATAAACTCTTTTTACAGGCTGTCTTATGAACTGTCAGTAAATTAAAAATTTAGGCAAGACAGAGAAGGTTTGTTTGAATGAGGAACTGACAGAGATTGAAAAGGGGAAACAGAATGGATAATGCCTGTGTAGGTACTCAGTCATGTTAATCTAAGAAGCTTGGAAACAAAGTGACTAGACCTCTTTAAGTTTCCTGTAGAATTTTCAGCTCTCATTCGAGAAACTTCTTCAGTTCTAAAAAACAAACGGTGGAGAGTCCCAGGTATATAAACCCTAATGGGAGTTTTCCCTTAAGAAGGTTGTTGACCACTAGTGATCATGTGTTTCACAATACGTGCCAAAGTGTGGAGAAAAAAAAAGCGTGGGTCATTATTAGCAGAGGTTTCAGGTAAACCATTGTGAGACCTTGCCTCACCATTTCATGTGACCCTTTGAGATTACCTGACGCAGGTTGCGAGAGGTGCCTGGGAAGAGATCTCGTTCAAAGATGGTCGTTCACAGTGGACATAGATGGCTTCTTTAACTCCTCTTTCAAACAATCTATCTTCTCTGTCCAAAATGAGAACATTAGTATCCTCAAAAGAGTGACCTTTATGCTTTAGTCCAGACGCTTTCTTTCCAAGCTCCTTAGAATGGATAATAATAATATTGTTCATATTTTATTTTTAAGATAGTTTCATAGTTTTTTATGTTTATTTATATTTTTTTCCTTTTGGGTGTGAGGGGAGAGCAGTAGCATATAAAATGTAAATCATGCATAAATCATACATATAAAGCTGGCTCATTGTCTGCCTGTGTAAATCCTAATAGGGTTTTATTTGTGTGCAATAAGAGCAGCAGTTTAGCAGTGGCTGCTTTGGCATTATGAACAAAAAAAGCTGTCAGCTCATTAGCTCAATTGTGCTTACAACATATATGTGTATATATCTATCTATCTGTATATGTATATGTGTGTGTGTGTGTGTGTGTGTGTGTGTGTGTGTGTGTGTGTGTATAACCATCAATACTTTACCTGAGTAGAACTGTTCAATGAATCTAGGCCATAGATTAACTATATTATTCAAAGGTTTTCCCTAATTAGGGAAGATTGAGATGAGATTGAGATTATTCTAGTGGACCAGACGTAGACAGATGATGTTATTGGAACTGTGAAAGGTCAAATTGAACCATCTGCTATTGTAATGTTTTCTAATTTAGACATTTTGGCAGACATTTTATAATTTAAGAAGAAATCCTAATAATCTTCATCTTTTTAACCAACATTACACAGTACATGCACTCAGCAACATGAACTGTAATGCTGAAAGTATTTTCGAGACTCTAATGTTGGGCAGACAGATACTATTAAGCGGACGGATGCTTCTACAGAACCCTTTTTTTTGAGAATGAGAAATAGGACACATCTGTATCAAAATGGGGACATAACTCTGATGTGCATTTAATGTCATAGGATTCAAAGTGTTAGCATGTAAAAATTGGACTGTGGGGTAATTTTTTTCTTATCGCTCTGTCATATTATCTTTTCCTATTTATTCCCACTATTTGCTGCACCACTTTATAATCAGTCTTGATTCGTTTTATAAAAATGAAAAGACAAATGAGGCAATTTTGCCCTGATTTTTGATACATGATTTAAATTTTAAAGGTCTTCTCAGTTACAGAACAATGCAGCCCTCTTCCATCAGTTTGAATCTCAATCCAAAGAGTTTCTGTCTCTTTATATCAACGCCAAGCTCCACTTATTTGTCTTCTTTGCTTACAGACTTTCTTCTTGAATTGGATATTCTGTGATTCTTTTAATGTGATGTCACACACTCCCCCGTCTCTACTACAGTGTTTATTATCCACAAATTGTCTATCAACATCAACTGTTAAGGAGTGGCCAGTTTGCTGACAATAAAATTACTGAGATGTACTGTGTGTATTATAATCTAATCCTGGAGAGACATTTTTTTTGCCTTTGTTAATCATACAACATGCTGCAGTTTCACAGGAAATAAAGAAACACTGAGGTAGAAGCACAGTCGCACTTTTAACTGTATTTCATACAAACTGCACCATGCGGTAAAATGGGTAATTCGGTTAGCTTCTTTGGCCAGTGGATGAAAAACTGAGACATTTACTAATGTTATTTAATTACTGAGTTCAAGTTCTCCTGTGCAATATATGGGGGCTTTTGTTTTGCTATAGTTCTACCTAAAATTAGACAAATAAAAGATGGGATACAGCTGATATTAAGAAAACACAATATCAGCAACTAATACAATGACTTCATAATGTTACAATGTATCATAAGTTTTCATTTTTGGGTGTCACAAAGTGCTAAGATGTACATAACAAAAACCACACAAACACAAATGAACTAGTATCTGAAGCCTGAGAAGGCTATCTATGAAAACTGAAGAGAAACAAAGTCTGGAACTTGAATAACTTTCCCACAGATGAACAGAAGCGTGTGTAAAGGTCTTTTTTATTTCAGACAGTGCAGTTACACACTCAGATTATTCCAGTAATGAATGAGCCTATGGGGAACAATGTGTTTCATTTTTAGACTTTGTGGGTGACATGGTTAAAAGCATGAAGGTTTGGAGATAAATCTAACAAATTTTACAGTAAAGATTTATGAATGTGCGTGCAAGTGAGTAATTTCATCACGTGTTTAAAATGCACGGCATGTTTTATACTTTACACGACGATGTAGTTCAGACCACTTATATTTCAGCACTTAATGGCTATAGTTCAGTTTGTGCAAGTGTTTCAAATCACCTGCAAATGAGACAAGTGTGAACAGTAAAACCACCTCTGTATCCTGTCAGAGCACATTTTTAAGGTCACAAGACAACTGGATTACTGATTAAAAAGATAGACTTATAAAATGTAAAATTTCTCCTTTAATGTTCTCCACGAACTGAGCTTACTCTTGAAGCTTCGCTGATTCTGTCATCTTCACATAAAGTATGTTGCCTCCACTTTCAGCCTGCTTTACTGAAGCTAGAAAGAAAAACAGAGTAAATGATAATTGAGTCTAAAAATTCATGGTATACTGTCAATGGCACTGTGAGTCAAAAACGACCTAAATCAGCCTCAGCCTGGGGACAGTCTGCACTCTAGATTATAAGAAGTGTGAAGAACTGATAACTAATACTGATAAAGTAATACTATTTTTATGAATAATAAGAGGATGTGCATATCACTCTATGGCTGGAAACTGTAAGATTAAAAAATAAGATTAAAAGAAACCCTTATTTAAATGGAAAAAATTTTTACATTGTAAAATCAGAATTTGTTTGCAGTTCTACTCATGTTATGATGATCCAGTTCTCTTGGAAACTGACAGACGATTAATTATCCAAGCCTAGCCCCAATTTCTATATAATCCAATTAAAGCGCACAAAAGAATAGCATACGCAGACTTACACGGCAATGTGAAAGCGCTTTGACAGGTCGGAACGTGAGAATTCTCGGACTAAAACAGGGTCACAGACCAACAATGAACTATTCATTCGTAATTGGTAATAACTGTTGTTGGCACACATTTTTTTTAAATTATAAACTCAAAACAACAACAACAAGCACTAAACTATGCAAACCTCTCTTTGTTACATCAAAATTACACTTTATCTTTATCATACATAGGTTTTTATTAATAACCAATAACTTACTGGTGTGCTAAACACAAAAACTCTTTAGCGTCAGTTTCAGTGACTTCATTTTAAGTTCCAATTTTGATTAGCGTAAGTATGCAGACTGTTGGATATGGTAGCATCAGCACTGTGTGGTGGAGACTTGTGGAGTTCTTCTTTGCCCTAGTGGCCAAAAACTGCAATTATGGTATTTTGCCTACTTCATGCTAGCCATTGTTGTCTCTGGCAACGATGACACCAATGAAAGAAACAGCTACTGGCACACGCCGCACTTTAGTGTTGTTACGGCTAGCTGTGTGCCTCCTGATTTTTGCAACTTGTGTGCGTGACACGTTTTTCATAACACTGTGAGAGGGCTGAGTAGGAACCATGCACGGTTTATGCAATAAGTTAAGGAATTTTGCTCGTCAACATCCGAGGGTTTGACCTGTCTCAGAAACTGAGGACACTGCACACTGACATGGGAGTGACTTCTTTTTCGGAAAGGTAGCCATATCCTAAGGAATACCCTGCATGAATATCACATGGTATTAAAAAACTGCTGAAATTAGTAACTAAGACTTTAAATTGATCACGACGTGATGGCTAAGGTCATCATTCCGTGAACAATAATGTCGTTTTCTCAACAAATCTGAAAGTAGGAAGCGTTTTTGGCGTTTTAACCCATCCATTTACAATATCTAACAAAAGCTAGATGTGACTGACAATTTATCAGTAAACATCTGATAAACAGTAAACAAGATTTAAATCACTCCATCTACAACTACATTGACTATTTATGCACCCATATATCAAAATCTTGGTCTGTTCACATCTTAGTTTGTTTGAGCCAAAAGGTCTTAAAGCCTTTACGTCTTTAAAATTCAAGCATGCGACAAACCCAAGAAATGCTAACCTAAAATAGCTAATAAAGCCCTATCCATTTGAATGAATGTACTTCAGCTCATTAGGTCACTTTTCCACATTCTACCAGATGCTCTTGATTTGCTAGGCTTAGATAAATAACACATCATCCTCATCAGTTATATTATTACATGAAGGCTGGTGACAACCTGTGTAGCTCGGCCCACCTTCAGCCACTGCATGATAACTGTAGCAGCTATGCGAGAATGCAGTACCTGTAAACACTAACATAAACCGCTGAATTTAATTCACTTGAACTTCAGTTCCCCTAATATGATAACCACTAAATTCAAACAGACAGATTCTATCCATACAATTGCATCACATAAGTTGATCTTTCCTGACATTTCCTCAAGGATCAGGCCATCTTGTAAGGCAGTCCAGTGTTATGCAGTGTGTGCTCAACAGTGGCCTTGTGCAGAGCAGTGTGGTGTATTATACAGTGTGTCCCAATAAATCAGACGGCACGCTGTTCTTTCTTAAGCAGCAGCAGAGCCAAGCCTTCATCGGCCATCAAGCTAAACCAAAGAGCCAAAATAGAGAAGGACACAGGAGGGAAAAAAATGAAAGCACATAGGTACAGATAGATACTGGAGAGAAACATGCAGAAAGCTCTCTACACAAACAATACGTCCTGATTTTACAGAACTATACGTGGGGCAATGTGAGGCAGATGGTCTATGATATTAATTAGAAGCTAGTTTGCCCTTCCTAGAATACATCTATGTGTTGTAGAAATGCTGCCTGCATGGCAGTGGAGGAGGGGAAAAAAGGCATGCCCCTTTAAGATTAGATGGAAACAGTCTGAAAGAGAGTGAATTATAGCAGAGATAAATAACAATAAATGTTCTTTGTTCTCAGAGTGATTGGCAGCATTAATAGATTTTAATTACTTCACAATATCCGTTCAGCATTTTCATTTCTTTCATTCCTATAATTTTAAAGTCCAACTGTCTCCCAGTAAAACATCTGCATAGCCTGCAAAAAACGGCAGATGGAGAACGAAACAAAGTTGTTTTTTCTTGTGTGTGTGTTTTACAGCATTTTTGCTTTAATAAATTGAGTTTTTAGTTTAATAACTGGTCGCAAAGACAAACATTTGCAGCACAACAGAATGCAATTAAATTATAAATGCACAGCTGATGCTCAAACCATCTAGAGTTACACACACTCCTGACATAAACATAGATCTCAAGCCCTCCTGACACACTTCCACGCAATATGTTTAAAGTTGTGCGGTAAGTCTCTGCAATGAGACAAAACCAACAAAATAAACAGGTCAATTGTTCTCTATATGGGGCATGAATCAGCTGGTGTTTTTAATGATGTCTTTGAACTGTTCTTTTTCCCAGGTGGAATGATTTTTTAGCATATATCTTTCATGACCAAATACTAAAAACAAGAATTGGGTGCAAAAGTTTGAATTTATTTTGGATTTTCTCTCAAAATTATATATACAGGATCAAATATATAGAACCCCACTAATAATTGGTCACATGGCCCTTTGCACGTTGCAACTCAACCAAATGCTTTTGTTAGCCATCAACAAACTTGGCATAATTCTGGCTGGATATTTCATCACTCTTCTTGGTAGAATTGGTAAAGTTGACTTAAACAGGTTGGTTTACTGGCACAGATCCAGCAAATTTTCAATAGGGTTGAGGTTGTGGTTTTAGAAAATCCACTCCAGAAGCTTGATGTTACTCTGATTTATCCATTCCAAACTTCATTTTCATGTGTGTTTGGGATTATTGTCCTGATGGAACATCAAAATTGTGTCCAAGCTTTAACCGTCTAGCTGTCGATTTGAGGTGAAGTTTAAGAATTTTGAGGTAGCCCTCATCCATTTCCATTTTGTGCAATGTAGCAATGCGACTGGTGGCAAAACTGCACCCAAGCATGATGCTATCACCACAGTGCTTAAAAGCTGGTAGAATTCTTATTTTGCAAAGCCTCACCTTTACTCCTCCAAACGTATACCTCTATTCAGTACATGTGAATAGTAGGGGTGCAACGATACACAAAATTCACGGTTCGGTTCGGTTCGATACTTTGGTTTCACGGTTCGATATTTTTTCGATACAAAAAAATGTTCATGCATTTTTAATTTGTCATTTATTAAAATTATAAATATATATTTTAACTCAAAAGTACAGTTTTTAAATTTAACCCTAACCCTTGTGCGTGTTTTTTATTTTGACAGCGAATGCGCACCTGCGGACCACTTATGTGCAGCCCTGGTTATTTAGCTCGTCATATTGCAGCCACAGAAATTATTTTGTCCATGAAACCATAAAGCTGCACTTTCTTTTTGCCTTATAGTCTCATTTGTCATAACTTCTCCGTTTTGTGGTAAGCTTTTCTTTGGCTGTCACTTCTTCACCCTGACCTGTCTTATTTGGCTCAGCAGAACTGAAATGCTTTTACACACGCACTCACATAAGCTCAGCGATTCTCTGCGCGATCAACCTCTCACATGTTTAAGCTTGCTGCGGGAGATTTCACTTGTCATGTTTGCATAGTAAGCTAACGATTAATAAGACGATGTCAGAGGAATTGGTGCACAAATTATCATCACTCACAGATCAGTGCTGTCGCTCTCTATACACAGTTCGCACGATTGCAAAGTGAAAGCAAAAAAACAAGCGCAAATTCAAACGCGACTTCAATATGTCACATATTGACAGTGGCTCACCGATGCCAATGACATAATTACCCAGCTACATTTCTGAAAGAATGCAAAAGCATTGACATATATTTTTCCTACAATAGCCCGACGGGCAGGGAAGAGATAGATTTTGGTAGCCCGACTGAAAAAAATCGCTAGCTCCAGGACGTCGGGCTAGCGATATTGCAAGCCCTGTATCTGATTGAGGAATCACTCATCTTTGGAAAAGAGAGTTTATTACAGAGAAATGGCTCTTTCCAAAATAAAAGCTATACTATCCGCTTCTTCTGGGCTATATTCTCAGCAGCATAAGGAGAATCATGTGCTAACAGCTGTCTAAATGACTCGGCTAAAGTTAGTAGCATGCTTGCTTTTTTTTGTCTGCTTCCACTTGTCTTTGCACTAGGATGATGTCGGCGTAAATGTGCAGTCATATTCGTTGTGTTCCCACTAGTGCTTTCAGGTTAATCTCGTTGAAATGACCTTAACGCCACAACACGGCAAATCTCCGTTAACGAGCTACCGCCGATCGCTCCGTGCATGGGGCTAGACTGGCAAACACGTTAACGAGCTAACTGCGCTAACACACTAGTTCACACCAATGTAAATGAGCATTGCATGGCACATCCAACATACTGTTTTACTTTAGTCCATGACTCGCTTACCTTCAGGGTCATATGTCACATGAAAACCAAAATAATTCCAAACGCCAGATCTGAATGAGGTTCAATTTGCCTGTTGCAAGTAGAGCTTAACTTCTGTCTCGCTAGCTTGCCCTGCGCTCTTCCTTCTGACTATGCTGTCTGTGTTGAGCGCTCAGTGGATCTGCGCTCGACAGTGCAGCCTAGGCGGAGTAGTCGAACACAGATTCACTGAGCGCTCAACACAGACAGCATCGTCAGAAGGAAAATTGATAAAATAAATTACAAATGTTGTATTGTTCGATACATATGCGTACCGAACCGAAAGCACTGTATCGAACGGTTCAATATCGATACGAATATCGTTGCACCCCTAGTGAATAGTACTCATTGATCAATGGTCATGACAATTTGCTTATTAATGATCATGAAACTGACTTCATGGCCCATTGTTAGTCAGTGGTGCTAGTTTCAGTCGTTACGCAAACATACTGCTTATAAGGTTGGGGAAGCCTGCAGTCAGCTGAGACTGAAGAAGTCACTTGGATGGGTGACGAAACGTTTCTCCCAGTGAAAACACAATGTCCAGATGAACAGAAGCAACTATTTGGGTTTTTGGATCAGTGGTTTCTTTCTTGGTCGCCATCCTCTTAGTCCTTGATTATCTAAAACTTCCTTCACTGTGGACAGTGACACCGGTGTTTCAGCAGTTTTTAGTTTATGGCAGGCTTGAGCCTTGGTGGTTCATTGATTGTTCGTGAACATCCTAACCAACTTGCTCTTATTTGAGGGTGACAGTTTGGGTCTTCTTCCAGTCCTTGGCAAAGTGTTGACAAAGTGATCATTAGTCATTTAAACTAATGATCTTGTAACCTGTAGTAGAAATGGCTCCAAGAGACCTTCTTAGATCTTCACTGAGTTCCTTGGCCTTTCCCATTGTTCAGAGTGCTATCAATCAAATCCTTTTTATGCTGACAAAGAGAAACTACCAGTTGTAGTCAATCATGATCATTAACAAGAAGTTAATAGGCCTAGAACCCTAACTGAATATACAGGGAGGGCCATTTATATGGATACACCGTAATAAAATGGGAATGGTTGGTGATATTAAAGTCCTGTTTGTGGCACATTAGTATATGTGAAAGGGCAAACTCCTCAAGATGGGTGGTGACCAAAGTGGCCATTTAGAAGTCGGCCATCTTGGATACAACTTTTGTTTTTTCAATAGGAAGAGGGCCATGTGACACATCAAACTTATTGGTAATGTCACAAGAAAAGCAATGGTGTGCTTGGTTTCAACGTAACGTATCCATATAAATGGCCCTCCCTGTACTCTTCAAAACCCACAGCTCATGTAGACAGTGTACCAAACCAACAGTGAGTGGTGTTTAAAAAAAAAAAAAAAAAAAAATCTGTAGAAGTTAGTTTCACACTGACCATCCTGACAGCTCCGAAAAGACTAATCTACATGCAAGAAAACAGAAAACACACACAAAAAAGAAAACTGCACAGCTAGAAAGACTTAAAAAACGCAGGCACACAGATAGTGTCACGAGCCACTCAATTCACATTACCATTCATTTTATGAGTAAAAACCCCCCAGAATGTTTTGCAAATAGGAAATGGCTTTCAATCTTACTTTCATGCCTGCTTTCAATGAATTCCTAAGCACAAAGTGATGACTGGCAACAGCTCAGGGATGGCTTCTCATACTCAGAGGTCTATGAGGTTAACCCCGCGTCAAAACCAAGCTGTCAGCACTCATAAGCGAACGGGCGGGCTGTGCTCGCAGGAGTAAACAGAGCTTACGTCAGAAGAAGTCAGTTGATCGTGGAAGGAATACAGAAGCCTTTGCTTAGCTCGCTCTTCTGCATGTCCCTGGGCATAATTTCAGCAGCTGTTGATAAGAAAGCAATAAAGCCAGCACGAGATTCTGTGAATTTATTCAACAACAATCTAACATGAGGCAAAAGCTTAGTCTTTGCTTGGAAAATTACTCGAGACACACACACTGACGCAGCATCTCACATTGACTCTGACTGGTGAGGGCTCTGAAGGGGAAATGTCATTGTTAGTCAAAAATTGGTGTTACCATAGAAATCACATGTTGTTCAGGTTCAGCAGTGAGTTCAGAAAACTAAGTGTTTTTTTTATTTAGTAATCCTTAGAAAGGCATACACAAATATAGCACTAAACCAGAATATATATTGTATATTAGTTTAGGGAAATGCAATCCAAAGCAAAAAAATAAAACAAATGAGCTGCTCAGTGCTGTTTCTTGCACAGTATAATGAGGACAATTTCTATAACAGAGATCAAGCATTTATCTATAATGATAAGGTGAAAGTGTGCTGACAGAAAATTGAAATGTTTTATTAACAAACATGCATAAATCCTTAATTCTGGGCTTTGTAAAAGCCACTTTGGCAGAGCTTTATGGATAAGTTTCTGCAGGCTTTAAATACCTGGATTTAGCCAGTTTACCCAGATCTCCCAGGCATAACCTACTCCTATCAAGGTTTGTCAGATAGGATGAAAAGCATCTGTGAATTGCCACCTCTAAGTCTTTGCAGTTTGATGGCTTTTTTTGTTTTCCTGATAAGACCAGAAAATTATTTTTTCTTCTACCCAAACTCTAGGCAGGCCATCGGTGATGTTTACTCAAGAGTGGCTTCAGTTTATCCATTCTACCATTAAAGCCTGATTTTTGGAGTGCTGCTGAGACAGTCGTCCTCTGGTCTCTGTAGAAGGCTTCTGAAGCTTTGTTCCCCCCCTCCTCCTTTATTTAACCAGAAAGTCCACCAGAACCTCCCCAGCATAGGCATAGGGAGCATGAGAGCAGGGGAACCCCACACCCTTGTGTGAACCCCTGTGTAACTAACCACCAGATATCCAATTTCAGGCGTGCTGAAGGTTCCAAACTTCTTTCACGTCACCTTCACCCCATTGTGCTCCTTTAAGATTTCAATGCTATAGAATGCTTTCTATTAGTACCTACACATTTAATGATGCCCTACAAAAGTTTAAGCTAAAAAGAGAATTTATTAGACATCGAGGTCTGATTTTATAAATGTCTGACGAGCCTCTGTTAGTGTTGGCCACCTCCACACAGTTTAGTTTGCTACTAGGTTTTTCTTGATACATAGAGGATAAAGAAAAAGAAAAATGGCATCAGTATTCCCATCGTTTCCCATGACATCTCAATGATAATTGGAGAAAACGTAATGGACCCCAGTCAATGTTGCATGAATTAATTTATAGAAGACTGCAGTGTTCAAGTTTCTGTGTAATAATTTTGTACTTTATATCCATTATGTAATAGTATTATTTTTTTTATTTGTATTTTATTTCTTTTCTTTTTTTTTGCTATAGCTCATAAAAGGAATGTTTTATGTCCTTTGTTGGACACTTAAATGCAAAAATCTGTCAATTAAACTTCATGTGGTGTACATACTCTCATCAGCTGAATCAAATGTAAGAAAAGGTGGAATTATTTTTTGGAGGAAAGAGTGCAGGTTGCACTGATGCTACCTAAAAGACAGCACACAGATAAATGCAAAAACATCACTTAAATACTGTAAAAAATGCACTTCTATCTGTACAACTCAGGTGCTGCTGCTGTGTTCATGTGTTTAAGAATGGATGTGCTGACTGTGAAAAGGAGGAGGTGGTGGGAGGGAGGAGGAGGAGACTCTGCTACTGTAGCAGTGCATCAGCAGAGGTGAGACTACAGCCACCACTACATCACAGTATGCAGACTGGAAAGGGCTGATGGAGCCACTCTCAGTTTAGTTCCTGCAAAGAACACCTTGTGTTTGTTCTGTTTTCACTCGTGGACACACAAGATTTCAAGGACACCTGTGCAGTCGAGGCAGTGCACATGAAGAGACTGACTGTCTTGTTCTTTTGTTTCAACCACTTTTCCCGGCAAACGGTGATGGCTGAAGGGCAGCTAAGTCGGCCAACCTTACCCCAGCTGCCTCACATGCCAGAGGAGACAAACAGACCTACAGTGGGCAGCAGTATGTGTGTCATTAGTGCTGACCCAGATGCTCTGAAACACTGTCCTGTGACCGCACTGCACTGCATTCCCAGAATAACTCCTTACAGCTCATTACTGGCTGTAATAATGGGGCTTAATAGCCTCTGTCATTGAAATGCAACACAAATAAAATGCCATCAAAGGAACAATGGGGAAGTGAAGTTGAATTGGGAGACAACGTTGAGGATGAGATTGCTCATCCTGAGGAGAAACAGAGCTCTGTGCTCTGTGCAGTGCAATCTGATCAGTGAGACAAAGGCTTCAGGCTCAGGTGAGCGTTACATCACATATGAGCAAACCCCGAGTAGACCAGAATCAACAGCATCCCTAAAATATCATCTCGTGGCAGTGCCGTTTATAAGAGACCTTGTCCAGGGGAGAAAATACTCCCTAATCTCATTCATTGCAGAAGCCCAACAGTGTATCACACTGTAGAGATTTGGATTCATGGCTAAAGGATAGAAGTTCTCTTTTCCTTTCCTAAAAATGATTTAGAAAGCTGTTGAGCAGACCACAGCTGCATCCACACAGCCCGTGAATCACGCACCCAGCAGCGGATTACAAAACGCTGCCCGTGTTAAACAAAAGATCCATTTCCCACTCAGCATGTTCTCATTCTTCCACAGCAGATGTCACAGCCTAGATGTGAAAAATGTGAACGCATAAAAATCACACTCTGCCACGGCATGTTGGAGCAGATAGCGCGACGGCGCGTGCTTACCCTCTGCGGCCAAAGAGCACCGGACAAGAAGTAAAAGCACTGCTACAGACAGCAGACAGTTTGCAAGCATCCCCGCTGCTCCGACTCGCAACCTGGTCCTCAAACACCTCCCCTCTCCTCCTGCATCCGTCCGCTGCGGCGAGCACCCACCGGGGTCTGCCCCGCCGGTTCCCGCCACTCTGGGGTGACCTGTCCGCCCACTCCTCAAACCGGGAGCCATATCCAGTGGACAAGTTGCTGAAGTTTCGCTCGTGAATAATACATTGGATCGCTGTGTGAACGGGAAACAGGGCCGTCCCGCGGTCTCGTCGCGTGTCCAGGTCTGGATGGTGGGGGAAGCGGCGCTGAAGGGAAATTAAGAAATGTGCCCTATCGCCCCTCTCCGCTCGGTCCACCCATCATCACTGTGTGGCGCAGGGCGGCGCGCGCACTTTGCCAAAGGTTTGACATTTAGCTGTTGGCGGTGAAGTGCCACATCCAGACCTGGTCCGGGTGGATGGCAGGCATTTACTTGCGCACAGGCAACATTCAGTCATGAAAGAAAGGCCAGCCTACCGCTGATTGCTTGTGGCTGGATGATTTTGAAGTGTGCCACCTTCCTGGCCAAACTGGGCGAATTAACCTCTCTGTTAATTGTAGTGAGAATGGAAGCGAGAGGGCAGGACGACCTCTTCTGGCGGTAACTCGTTAAGAATCAGATTTCTATGTGGAGCTGCTTAAAAAAATGATGGTTTGTCTTCTTTGCGCTCTTACATGTTGGGTTGATATTAAAAACGACAATAATCACGTGACACTAGCCTATTAACACGTACATTGTCTTTCTTAATGGTTACCGTAATTAATGCGTGAATACCTAATTGTGCGGATAATGGCTGTTGTACCTCTTGATGTCCACAGGATGGCAGGCCAGACCCAGAAAACACAGCAGGTCGTCAACACCAAAGCCCACTGAACACGATTTATTACCAAAAGAACCTCATTTGAACATTAACACGTCTTTCCGGTTGAGGTAATTTAGCAACCATAATCATTTGACATTTTTCAGAATTGTGCTCACTCGTGTTTCTTATTTAAGAATGTGTGGAACAAGCTCCAGGTTTTAATTCGGGAGACACTTTTCTGCCGTCGATGTTTTTCTGCTTTTGACGCATACCCTCCCGTTTTTACCTCCTGTGAGTTTCTACAGATGTCAGCTGTTGATTTTTAATTTTAAATATAATACATTATATTATAAATAAATTACTAAAAATATAGATTTTAAGCATATAGTTAGGACTGGATCAGGTGACCCTGAATCCTCCCCTTTAGTGACGCTGCAGTAGATCGAGGCTGCTGGGAGCTTTCTTCTTATTAACGTTTTATCACTGTGTCATAAGCCATTATCTTTTTTACCCTTTCAGTGTCTTTTGTCCGGTCTTCCTCCCCTCATCCCCAACCGGTCGCAGCAGGTGTCTTCCCCTCACAGACCCTGGTTCTGCCGGAGGCATCTTCTTGTCAGAAAAGGGAGTCCTTCCTTCCCAGTGTCACCAAAGTACTTACTCATATGGGCAAATCTGATTGTTGGGTTTCTCTGCACAATATAAAGCCCATTGAGGGAACTGTTGTGATTTGGAGCTTTCAATCACAGCACAAAAATCTTCTTCAGTAGGTGCAGTTTATTGTGTTCAGGTTCAAATTTCAGTTTCATCCGAACATATTCATGTTTGGAGATTAAATGCAACAGATTAACTGACAGAAAACTCATCTTTTGTCTGATTCCAGGTTCTCATGTCTGATAATTGAGCAGTTTTCTCCTGAAACAATTCTAAAGGATAGTCTTTTTGTTTTTGACAATAAATGTCAAGATGCTACCTTGCAAACTCTACTTTTCCTGTCACACACTAAAACAAATAGAAATGAGTCCAATCCATCATTTATATTAATGTGCATTAATGTGAATGAACAGACCAAATCAGAAAGAACTGCATCAATAGATTTTTTTTTTTAATTCAAAGTGAATCTTAACAATAATACACCATAAAGTCTTATTTTGACACTCACCAAAAGAGTCACCTGGAAAACCCGCTTAATGTGACAAAGTAGAGAAGGCTTGGTCACACCTAAAATCACTGAGAACTAGAGAGGAAACACTATCGCAAACTGTAAAGAGACATCACATCCATAGAGTTAGTTTTCCCAGTCCTCATACTGTAAATATTGCACAGTGCAATTGCTACATGGCAAACTAGTGTAGCACAAAATTAAAAAAGCAAACGAACCAAAAACAGGAGGAAATAAAAGCCACAAAACAAAACAAAAAAAAATCTACAGGTATTAAAACAGTAACAGTTCAGATTTAATTATCAAGTCTAATTGATGAGCAATCCAAACAGATGATTCCATAACTTGCAGTGTGAATTAACTCTGAAATTGATACAGGTGACCAGAAAACTGAAAATAAGAGCTTGAGTAAAACAAATCTCATATTAAAATCAAACAGTTACACAGTAGCACAATTAGACTAATACACACCCTGAATTAAGATCTCTAAAGGATAATACCGCAGCAGAGGATTTTTTTTCCATATCAAAGTCATAACATTAATAGAAGTAATTTTACAAATGACTGTTTTATCTGTTAAATGTTAGATGAATCCTCAAAAAAAACAAAACAAAACAAAAAAACAAAACAAAACACAACAACAAAAAGAAAAGAAAAGAAATCAAGGTGTCAATCTTGTGGAAAATTAAAAACAGTTTTAAGATTTCTCTCCTCTTGCATCCATTCTTTTCCTAAACAAGTATGGGAGAGTTTATGCAGGCGCATTGCTGGTGAATACCTTTGAAGGAATCAAAACACAGATTACATTTCACATGCTTATTATTGGGGGAACTATTTCAAGCACTAATCTGCCAAGTCCATGCCTTGTCATCATAAGCTTTCTTTCCCAAAGGGATATTTGAGTATGATCAGTAAAGCATACACGTCAGACAAAAGCTATTAAAAAACATACAACCATATCAATGTCAGTGGCGAAATGTGGAGTATTGCACTCATGACTGACAGAGAACATGACAACCTCCTCGACAGAGCTCTTTTCGTCCAGAACCCAGAACAAAAACACCCAGATATACTCTTGCTGGATATAAAGCATAGCTTCTGATTTTTAAAAGGCCAGTGTTGTCAGCCGTGCTCTGGTTACTCCCACTCAGCTTCAGCTTGCATGATAGGAGCGCTGCTCTAGGCAGTCAGCTTCTAGGCAGACAAAGTGAAGCATCTAAGGTGTACATGCAAGGTAATGTAAAGCATGGAGATTATCTAAGAACACTTGGTGGTGCAATGACCGCACAATGTAAAGTATTGCATCTGCTGTTCAGCCAGAGTGACTATCCAAAGACCATTGAGTGAGTGTCATTCAAAGCGCACGCATGTGTGTGTTAATCAGAGAGGTTTTACGTGGCGACTGCGTGAAACAAGCGGAGAACCACCACTACGCTGTTCATGTGTATAAGCTGATCAGAGTCACTGTGATGAAGTCCTACTTTGAGTTGTTTTTATTCTCTGCTTCTTGTTTTTCTTACTTTTCTCTTTAAACTCTTGGTCAAATGTCTGTTAAAAACTTGTCCATTCTACACTGTAGGGAACTGTTACTGAATTCTACGCCTTCCTCAAATAAATCGGGAAGAAATCACCAGCATGAATTCTCACTTTCTGAATCTCAAGGCACATAAACAGTGCTGCTCACACTGTCTCAATTTCAAGAAAGGACATATCACAACGGTAACGGTTTCGCACCGACAAAACATCGTTTTGATATTAGACACTCATAAAGGGGAGAGCGATCTGAACTCAAGGCAGTTTAGAATATCAAACTGTGAAACTGATATCCTAGCCAGATATAACATTGAACAGATAAAAGGGCTGCAATAAATACTTTGATCAAACCAATTTAACAATAAAAACAAATCAGAAAACGTCATTTTAGAACAGAAAAATTGGGCTAAATTTCTCTCTTACAGTCTAATTACCCAAACCCTAACAAGCCTCCCTACCTCTATAAGTGCTTAGTGGCAAGTGCGTTTGTGTGTGACTAGTGGAAACAACACAGAAGTCTTCCAATGGAACACATTGTTTTTGTTTTCCCCCCCCCCCCGGCATCTCGCAGTGCCCTCATAACCCACGAGAGTACTGGTAGCACACCGTTTACTCACAATAAAAAAGTTAACTCAATCCTGCAAGCTACAGCTTCAGATGTGTACAAAACGTCAATATGAAAACATACAAAAATTAAGTTACATCGATACATCATTTATATGCAGTGACGAGCCCAAAAGGTTAATAAGGATAAAATACTGATGCAAAAAACACGCACCCCGAGAAACGACAAATGCAACTAATGTTCATCATCAGCAATACAGTAGTTACAATGACACTTCAAATATGAACGCAAAACACAAAAATCAAAACCACTTCTATTTCAGATAATTAGGGACCTATACAAAAATAGCAACGCTAGGTTTAAACTCAGAGAGAAATCACCTAATTTCACAGCTATTGAAGTGGCAATCATATAGCAGCTTATCTATGATACATTCAAGAAAGAAATGATACGACTTATTAATTGCCCAATAAGCTAGACAAAACCTCAGCTGTTTTTTTTGTTTGTTTTGTTTTTTTTTAAATACAACTTTTTTTTGTTTTAATTTAACCCCATTCTACAACTACAGTACAACTGAGGTCTATGCAAACAGAATAGCTACCTTGCTCAAGAAATGAATTACAGTCTTTGGTGCTGCACAAGCAACTTCATTTGAAAAGAAAAAGACAAAAAAACCCACACATGTAACTAGTAAAACAAACAGAAGAAAACAAAACAAAAACGCACACACGCAGCATATCTACATATATATAGACTGGTGCTACCGTCTTATATATGTATATATATCCTCCCTGACGGAATGTATAAAATAAGCAGTTGACACCGATAAGCTGTAAGCCTTTAACAAATGGTATAATGTAAAGTGAAAAAGTTAACTTTGTCACACATGCATAAATGAGAGAATTGCACACAATTAACTCACACCTTATCAAGCATCTGTACTAAATAGTCTAGCTCTATAATATATGTCCATATATGTGTGTATATCAAATACTGCATGGTTTGCTCAGGCTTAGAAGATTCCATACTGTGAATTAATTTGCATTTTTTCTTTACCTAATCAAAGCCATGCCCACCACACTTCTAAACATCTAAAAAAAATAAAAACAAAAAACAAAGTGAAAACACTCAAAAACGAAAATACGAAGACGAAAAATGAAGAATAATCAACGACTATTTAGATTGTATTGCAGTTTCAAACAGTACAAATACTGTTAGTAGTAAGAGTTTCACTGAATAGAAAGTGATTATCAAATATTAAGCAATACTCAGTACTTGCACTTTGTACACTAGTTCATTCGGGAACTGGAGAATGAAAAAAATAAAAGAATAAAATGAACTGAATGAAACAGCAGGCATTTGCAACAGCAAAGCACGCTGTTCTACTTGAAAGAACAGAGGGGAAAAAAATTAACTCACTACACGCTGAAATATACACAGACTCGAAAATATAAGCACCGCTATCCGCGATACATCACATCCATGCAGGCTATGCATGGACATATACACATGTGCATATATATACACTCACACATAGGATGCATCGACTGATTGGAATTTCAAGTGCTGCAGTCCAGTACATTAATATTCATGTATATAGTCATATATAAGTAGTAACATTAACAACCTCAAATATGTAAGGCACTATGGCTGGGGACAGTTATACAATGCAGCGAGTCTTGTGACACAAACAATAAGAGCAACGTCTATGCATCTTTCCGTTTACATTTTTGCTCATGCAAGACCACATGCAGCGTGAGGAATAACCCTATTTAATTCGGTTAATTGACTTGACATTGCTAAACACCAAAAGACACCGAAAAGGTACAAATACTTCAAACGCAGTACAACGTACACTGTGGACGACATGTGCATCTGTCAATCTAGAGCTAGAGACTGGGATGGCTTTACAAAGATGAATGTGTCTTGCACACACGTAAGAAGGCAATATAGAAAAATAGCTGGGATCAGGGGTGCAAAGTCTAACTATTCAACAACACCCCAATTATTCACCTGTCTTGAGGAGTATTCGTAGAAGATCCAATGCAAAGGTATATCAAATGTGCAAAACACATTAAGTGTGAGTTTAACTATTCATTCATTCTTTCATTCAGTCATTCATACGTTACTTCCTTCTTAATTTTTGCCAAATCATCTCTACCATTGGAACTCTTTTTTTTGTTTTGTTTTTTGTTTTTTAAAGCTTGAAGTTCAATTACACTCAAGTCTACATGATTCAAAAAATAGTTTGCTTTCTCTGTGGTTGTGCCATGGTTTTTCAGAAATAAAAACCATGTTGTTTGTGGTTAAAGATATATTTCGCCCTGCTCACTTAGCCCTCAGGTGGTATGAAGGGTACCTGAGCAGCCATGCTCAGATGTAAGGGTACTGGTTTATTTTGGTAGGGCTGAGAGGGAAACTGCCGTAGGCGGGAGAGGCAATGTAGGAGTGCGGGGGAAAGAGGGGCTTGAACTGGCCCTGGGGGTGCAAGGTGGGGGAGGGTAGCAGCCGGGGGTTGATGCCTACTGCGACTTGATGCACAATGCCTGCCGGATGGGAGATGCTGTAGGTTGGCTGAAGGACGGGGCGGGTGGCCCCAGGAGAGGCCAGGAGGTGGGCCACAGGTGCAGCTGTGACCAGAGGACCAGACGGAGGGTAAGACAGTATGGTGGGCTGGGAGTGCGGATGTCCACCAAGGTGTGGGTGGGGGCCCGTAGTGTGGTTTGGGCTGCTGTGGGAGAGAGTGAAAGTGTGCCCATGCATGGTGGGAGGGATGTAGGCCTGTGGTCTCCGGTGGGAAAAGTTCCCGTTCCATTCCTGATGGCAGGAACTGAAATGTTGCACCTGAAGGAGCGAAGAACAACAACATTTCATATTCAACGACCTCAGATTCATCGGTACCGAGTGAGTCTTTGCGAGCCACTAGATGCTGCCGTTTCCATGCGCTTGCATGTAAACACCTTCCATGTTATCAGTCACCGACAGCGGCATCATCTGCTTGTGTACCAATGCACATAAGAGTAAATGAACAGTATCAAAGTAAAATACCTTCATCTTTAAAAATATTTGGAAACTTAAATCATCTGACACCATTTGGGAGCACTGCTATGATGTTGCTCCTCCCAGGGAAGTTCCACTTACAGTATGAACTTGACTGCTGCACTACCTCAAAAAGGAAATTCAAATGTTGTGCTCTTTATCACACATTAAACTGTAGTGAGTGTAGTCACAAGTACCTCTGTTACTTTAATAATATCATGTTATTTTACAAGTTGCCATTGCTGCTTTATATTCCAGAAAAAGACTTGACGCTGACAAAATTATAAGATGAGGCGTTCTACAAGCAACAGCCAATTACGTTCATAAAAGACACACCAGGTTTATTTCTGCCTGGAGCTAAAACCAAGCTTTTTATGCTTTTGCTCAGACTTCTTTTGAAGAAGAAACATATTTTGCCCTTTCAGGACAAGTTTATGTCAAAATTGTTGTTCTCAAAATCTCAAATTTGTGCAAATAATTTTACAGTCAATATTACTTGATGAGGCAGATATAATTTTTTTTCAAAAATAAGTTTACTTGTACTAGAGATGGACCGATCCGATATTACGTATCGGTATCGGTCTAATACTGACGTAAATTACTGGATCGGATATCGGAGAAAAATTTTAAAAATGTAATCCGATCCATTAAATATCAAAAAAAAAGCACCTCACAAAACTTGCGACATGGTGTAACTCGGCTCATAACCATAGCATATCACAGCAGTACGGGTCACGTGATAGAGCGGCTGTGTGTATTTGTAGCCTCGATAGCAATCCGGCATTTCATCTCCGAGGAAGTTATCCCAGAGAGAAGTAAAGCAAATGTGTAAGTTCATCTCTGAATGTTTGTAAAACATTCCCGCGTTAAGCTTAACAACCGATATATGGAATGACTGCCTCTCTCCCTCTCCTGCTGATTACTGATGATTACTGATCAGCTGATCGGCTTTTCTGTCGCGAGTCCGTCTCGCTTGTTTGTTTATTGCTCACTTCGCGCCAGAAAGAGGAAACCAGCAGCTGAACAACAACAGCACATTTAAGCTTGATAAGCTGTTTTTAGAATTTATTTACGTTCTAACACCAGGATCCTTTTCTACGCAGCTGACGGCTGGTAACTGTGCAGGGGCGGATCTAGCAAAGTTTAGCCAGGGGGGCCGATAGGGCATTAACAGGGAAAAGGGGGCACAAAGACATACTTTTCTTTCTTATTCTCATTTAAAATGTCTAGCTTTTAATAAATAATTATCCGAATCTTACACCCAAGTTTTAATCTGATGTAAAATGTATAGAAGTCCATTACTGTATATAGTAACTATTAAGAGTAATATACCCTAGTAAGCTATACTACTTTTTCGTTTGGGGAGGTACGATCTGTGCAGTCTGCAATTCTGTTGAAGAAAGATGTTAAATCTATTAAATTATTCTTTGAAAATAATTTATTTCTGTGCATTTTTTCTCCCACACTGCATCAAATGAGAGTTGATTACGTCAATTAAGCATCATGAGGTGGAGGGTGGGTGGTTCCCCATTTTAAAAATTTTTTTGCTGGGAGTTTTAGAACCCTATTAGTTAGGTTGTTTACTCTTTAAAATACCAGAATAGGGAGGATGGAGTAGGTTTAAGTTTATTAGATTGATCAGTATTGCTGAACTATGAAATATTTTGGGTGCAGTGTATCTTTTGCATACAGGTATAACAGAATAGCTTTAGTGGTTGTTTTTTTTTGTTTTTTGTTTTTTTAACTTGAGTATGAACTTATACAAAAAGCAGCAAGATATTAAAAAACTGTTTTATTGATTAAAAAACACACTATATCGGATTCATATCGGTATCGGCAGATATCCAAATTTATGATATCGTATCGGACATAAAAAAGTGGTATCGTGCCATCTCTAACTTGTACTAGTGTCTTTATTTACGTTCACGGTATGCGACTGCATGTGCTTACCTGCCCAAAGCCAATAGGCTGCTGTTGCTGGGGCTGGAATGCAGGGGTAATTTTCTGAGGCCTGTTGAGGAGGGGAGTGGAGTGATGATGTTGTCGCCCAGGAAAACTGCGCCCTTTGGACTGGCATGAAGACTCTAAGCCTGAGGAAGCAGGTCATGTGAAAAGGGGCAAAGAAGAGAACACGGAAAGACTGAAATGACGCTTATAAACACAAACAACACAGTGTCCTACTAACAATATTAGATTGTAAATAACAGGCAAACAAGATTGAGCCAGAGATCCAACCACATCCAGAGAAATGGCAACATTTGTGGCAGGAGGCTCTGAAGGCTTATTGGTGATTTCAGCTGTGCTTGATCAGTTCCAAACCATTAAACACAGTTATATCTGTTCTTTCATTTAGATGATTATAAATAGATATGTTTTGGGGATCAGGGAGGAGTTTGTAACCAAGCGTGTTCATAGAGCTTATAGTGGGGGTCAGACCATTGGCTAAAAATACACATGGCAGCCTTAGAATAGGAAGCTGTGCCCTTTTATGTGTGCCTTTAGTTGTAATAGTTTGGAGGTTGGAGACATAAAGGTAATATGAATCTGTATGATTTTCTAAGGATTTACAGTAAACCTTGCACTTTAAAGGGTCTTGTTTTTAAAAAGAAAGGCAGATCTTAAATGACAGTTGTTGCCCGTGGTCCCACTTACCACAACTGTTATAAAGTCTACATATAGCATGTGTCCAGTCTAGTGCCAATAAAGAAATACTGACGGGTATCTTTGGGGCAATTGCACATGCCTTATGCAGATTCAAGAAATGCAAATCCACACAGAAACAGAGGGTCTCTCAGCCTTGAGTAAGAAGTGTTGACAGCAAACAGATATCCACTTCAACGATCAGAGCAGATATGTCAGGGCATGTAACCCATAATCACCTGTGAGAACTTCTGTGGCCTACTAAAACGACATAATCCAAGGCCACGTGACCTGTGGAGCAGACGGCAGCAGTGGTGACAAGACCTTTGAGCTAGCGCGACCTAGTCATGGATTTGCAAGTTGTCTGACTCAACAATTATTTAAAGTATACTTCAGACACTTAGCAATTGAGCACAATGAAGGAATATAGTCATGTTAACCATATCATTAACTATCATTTTAGTTTAGAATGATCAGTGTGTTAATCTACTGCTCATCCCCCTTTTAAGTAGAGTAAGAACGTGTATAAATCTGGCAGCAAATGTAAACCATTACCTGTGTTGCCATGAGTTTCACTGACTGCAGGGTTATTATTGTTGTTGTTCTGCACTCGCATTGGAGGCACCACAACAGTACGAACTGTTGGTTTGCTGGGCTCGGTCTCCGGGGCAACACATGCGACGCAAGGCTCGCAGTTCTGGTTGCTGTCAGCAATATAGCGCCTTTCTGTGAAGGGACTGTTGCTATGGCCAGAGGTATGTGATGCAGGCGAGCTGTCCACGGTGTCACAACCACTCTCCTGTTCATCGTCCGACATGCTGCAATAAGAATGAAGAAGGCAACTTACGGCGTGGTAGCTAAACAGAATATCTCTCAATGTTGCACACTTATTTTGGTTGTCATGTACTATTTTAAAATTTGGGCTAATCTGTCCAATGGAGACTTTTAAAACCAGGCAGTATCTCATCTGTTCAAGCACAGTCTGAAGCTACTATCCCTACTTTACCTGTTGGGGTGTTTGCAGGGAGATGTGCTGGACTGAGATGAGGCAGAAGAACTGGTGCTGAGCGTACTGTCTGGACTGCTGAGAGAACAGACTCTCTCCATACTGACGGTGCTCTGACACGCTTCACAATCTGCACTCCCCTTACATCTGTGTGCAGAGAGATGTATCAAATCAGACACTCAATTTGAATGTTTTAAAGAGATGTTAGGAAGAGGAGCATCGTAGTCAATACTCACTCTCCAATTGAATGTCTTTGCGCGCCCTCCTCCTCATCGCTGCTGATACTGATGACGCTAACAGTTGGGCTAGCGAGGTCAGAGATCACCATAGCCTGTCTCTGCTCCTGTGAAACTGAAAGCTCCTCGCAGTCTGGCTCCACTTTGCAGCAGTTCTCATCCTCCTCCTCCACCTGCTCTGTTCTTTGCTCCTCTCCAATAGCGTGGCCTTCCTCTGGACATCTGGCTTCCTCTACCTCGTCCACATTCTTTGCTGTATCGGCCATCTTTGGGGACTGACATGCTAAATTTTGGATGTTAGTGTTTTGGAAGATGTTGCACCTAGAAAAGAACAGAGGAGGCTTTGTCAGATTCATGTTTTTGTGTCCTTATTTTTCTTCCTGAGGAAAGAGAAAAAAAAAAAAAAAAAAAAAAAAAAAAAAAACACATGCATCATACCTGTTCACAGACGGCTTGGCTCTCTTGTTGGCAGCTGGCTGTGGCCACACCACATGTGCAATGCCTATGTTGATTGGCTGGTGGGTGGACATGGTCATTTGGTTGGTTAAGAATGGCTGAGGGTGTGCAATCATGGAGCTGTAATGGTTACCATGGGGACGCACTTTCCTGCAAATAAAGCAAAGATCTCAAATTGTGCACAGCTTTCAATAAAATTGGTAGGCATAGCTACATCTCTACCAAAAGTACTCAAGAAGTTTTAGTGATTTTTTCAAGGAACTAAAAGCTTGCTTTGGACTGTTGGATATCTGGACTGCCATGACAAAGATTAGACCAATTCTATCCACCACTTTGGGTGGGGACTCAAAAAGGCAAAAATGTTTAAGTTGAAACACGTTTTATCAGCTATTATGAAGACTGAATGTGCAATGACCAAGGCAGTGTGGTTCAAATAAATGTTTGGTGCTGCAAGACACACACACAAAAACACACACACACACACACACACACACACACACGCGCGCGCGCGCACACACACACACACACACACAGACTTCCCCAGAACTTATTCTAAACTGTAATTCCTGTGGTGGAATAACACAGAGTTTTGACAAAGGTTTGTGGTCCCCGAGGAAACTTCCTGCAGCACAAATGCAGCTTATGACTCATAGGTCGTTAACATTCAGTGGAGCAAGCATGAGAACAGCATGTCCATTCCTACCACACGGAAACTAAAGATAATTAAGCATCAATAATTTTTACAATATGCGATGGAACTATAAATACAGACGCGAAATGATATGGATGACACATCAGGAAGACGGTGTAGTGTAACCTCCTGAAATAGATGCATGTCTTACCCCCAGTCACCCAATCTCTGTGAGCCTGCCACTGTGTCCGACGCCATAGTGGTTGGTGGTGGGGGCACCGATGTCACCTGCTGCCAAGTGGGCACCAAGATTTGCTGTGCACGAGCTGACCAAGACTGTTGGAGTGCAAAGAAGCAAAGTTGCATCACTGCAGACTTTACTTTCATCAGATTGTACATTAAAGGTCAACTCTGAACTTCTTTCGCACGTGGTTATTTCTCCCCTTTTAAATGACTCCCAAAAATGATTAATATATATTAAATGAAAAACATTTCATTGATCTAAGCACACTAATCACCTCAAGCTAACATTTCATATCAGTACATATTCTGTCATTTTAAGTGCCTCCTTACCTGTGTGATGACTCCAGGTCTGATTTGTATGGGCTGGATTGAGGGTGCTTGTGTGACTAGTGGCACAGAGGCCTCCATGCGAACAGAGTAACCTGCTGGTTTAGCTGTGTTGTGGGGGATTCCTGCTGTGGGAGGTAATAGAAAATGTCTTTGTTAAGTCTATCCACAAAAAGGAGAGTGACAAATAAATATAAGAATGACTGAAAGCATGTAAAACTTTATTTAATTTATTTGTCATGTCCTACCTTGAATGGTTGGGGGACATAAAATGAGAGCCTGCTGAAATGATTCATTGCATCCAAATTGACCACTTCCTGTCTGCAGTGGTATGCCAGGGTGCATTACTGAGGCCGCTGATGGAGCTAACCCCTAAAGGGAAAAAAAACAATAATAAAAAAGGGGATAATGGCATTTTTCAGATTTATTGTAATTACGATCAGTAGCACTGAAGAGCCAGCAGATGGCAACATGCCAGCAGCATTTTTTCCCCCAGGTGAGAGAGATCAGAAACATTAAATAGAGAAATTATTGGGTAGTCAGTTAACCTTTGGCTTAACAGTAGTATATAAGTCTACAGATAATGGTTCACAAGGTGTAGGCCCACCTGAAACCCATATCACACATAATTTCATAAATCGCTGAATCAAAGCAGGTTCAAGGTCCACTTTTGTACTAATGCAGTCCTTGAAGAAATGAAAGTCACTAAGCTTAAAGGATTGTGGTTATGCTCTTACGCTGTTGATATTCCCTGTTCTAAGACACCTTTTGCTATGAACATGCTCAAGAATTGACTGGCCTTAGGGGTAAACGGTCGAGCATGTTCCTTTGCTTCCCTACTAATGCTTCTCTCGTGCCTGGGTATAATCACATTTATTGGCTAACAACAACTAGGTCTATACAGTCTGCTACAGCTCCTACATGTATCCCAGCCCCCGCACACATGACTGTAAACGCAAAGCAGCCTTTCAAATCGGTAATGCTAAGAAAGCCACCACATCCTGAATGATAAACATTGACTTTCTTTTATAGCGGCCCATAAACATAACAGAAATGACAGTGCATCAGTTTTATCGTTCAATAAATGCCATCTGGTACTCTTATCCGTTTTTAGTTCTGATTTGGAATGAGGGAGACATAATGTGATCTTCCCGTGTACTAATGGTTAACTATGTCACCATTACATTGTTATTCAGGTAATGTATGTATGTATGCATGCATGCATGTCACTATTAGTCATGTTCATTGTGAGTACATGTTAAATAAACTGAGTTGTTTTGCATTATAAAGATCCAAAACCCAAAAAAAGGGTCAGTTGCTCTTTTCTCCTCAGCAACAACACTGATTTGCACTGTTGCCATGACCTCAGAAACATGACGTGTTTTTGTTGCCATGACAGCAGTGCGAGGACGCAATAAGATGGACAAGTCAGTACACAAAAAAGCAATAAAAGCAAGGTCTGTACAATTACTCTTCACAGAAGCACAAAAACAAAGCATATTATTATTATTATTAATTCACATCATGTGGGATCATTCCATCATTCAGGAAACAAAACTTTGTTTTTGAATATTTTAATTTCTGGATGCAATAATTACTGTGTGTAAAAAGAATCAAAACCAACTTACTTGAGGATGGACAGCAGTCATCTTGCTGAAAGGGTGATTGGCTGAGGCAGCAGCGGTTGTAGTTACAGGCCTGATGAAAGGCCCTTTGTTTCGGTTTGCGGCCTCATATGCACTGGGACGAGTCCAGCAAACATCCATGATGTGGAAACATGACTTCACACTGAAGACAGAGACATGGGGAGTACAAGTTACCGGTATATAGGAAGGTCAAAATTGCACCAGTTCCACAATATGAAGCAAAGGTAACTCACTGGTTGCTATGTGGAAAATCAAGCAGGTGCTGCATCGTCACAAATGGATGGCTGAGAGCTTCTGCGGGGGCAATCCTCTCTTCTGCATCAATCAACAGCATCTTCTTCAACAAGCTCACAAACTCCCGGCGATCTGCCTTCTCTGCCAACAAGTCACTACCTTCCAAGTTCATCATCAAGTTCACCTGGAATACAGACATTTATTTAGGCTGACTTGTCAAAATAGCTGACAAGTAGCAGATAAAATAATCATCTTTAAAAAAAAAAAAGTAAATTATGAATCTATAATATAATCTGCTTAAAATTAATTAAAGCACTTTTATTGGAACACGCATTTTCCAGAAAAGCAAACGAACATAATTCACAAGAATCTCTAGTGACGTTCAAATCAAAAGTACAGACGTGAACAGGCATCGACAGTCACTGTGGGAATTTCCACCTGTGGTTTGTTTTGTGTGACTGAAACTTGAACCTTTTTGCTTCTGAATTTAAGTTTACCATTCAACTGAAGGGGGAAGGCAATTCAAGAGCAACTTTTTTTTTCTTTCACAGTAATAACATGTGTGCTGTCTTCTCCTCACACATGTGTAGGTGTACTTCCTCTGGTAAAGACCTAGTAGCCTACAACGTCTAAACCTTTGATGTTGTACTTCCTCTGAAGTCCCGATAAGTACATTGTGGTCCAAGCTTTTGAACATACATGCGCTATGTCATCCAAACAGCTGAAGATGTACTTCCTTGCTTCCTTTGACTTCATTCCCGTCTCCACCTCATGCTCATCTGTTGACTGTAGACAAGAAAATATTTAGTGGTTATGTATCATATGAACGAAGTAGAGCACTTGCTACTTGGGATTTGAATATTTTGTTACTATGAACTGAATCCTTTGTATTCACAGCTTTAGCTGTAGGTTGGGTCATTTACAGCTACCAATATATACTGGCTCTGCCAGTAAACTGTTTCATCAGAAAAGTCCAAAGAAAAGCCCTAATCTGATACTGAGATTAGTGGAGTGTAAATACAATATCTCCATTGTACTTGAGATAAGACAATGATCTTAATTATGTGTACAAGTTTCAGTTTACTGCAGGAAAGACACCGCCATGTCTATACTAGGAACAGCAACTACTGTTTACCGACAGGAAGAATGTATTTCCAATTCATCTTTACCTTTAAGCTTTTCCCAAAAAGGTTAGAAACTAGGTATTTTAAATAAGGAATTCAAATTCTATACATTTCTGTGACTTGTATATAAACACTCCTCACCTTTAGTCTCCATGCTGCATAAGGCGAGTCAGACTCCTTGCAAAAGAACCGAGCTGTCTTTGTCCCCGAATTTAATAAATGTTCTCCTGGCAAACCTTGCGTCTGAGAAATGTAGCGAATCTGTTGAATGTGAGAAGAGAAAGGGAGGAGAAAAGATTCCATGAAGAAAATAAAGTACTGTAATAGTCACTTCAGAAAGGAAGGCTGTTTTCACCATCATTATCACTCTCTCATAAAACTAACATCACTGCAGCACTGTTGTGTACAAATGGAAATTTACAAGGTCATTGGCAGTGACATCACACTAACAGGTCCCTCAGAGTTACTTTGTGTGGATGTGTGCACGGTGGTAACTGCTGAAAAGACCTTGAATGTGGCATGTTCTTGAAAGGTCTAAACCCAAATAAGACCTTATAATCGAGTCTAGTTTGTGATGTCTGAAAGATGTCACTGTCTGTTCATGAAAACGTATGAAAACAAGGTTCCTATGGTCTCAAAGTCAAATACATTCCTGGGCAACGGCACCTGTCAGTCACACGCTGTGAGACAAGAATGTCATACACAGGTTTATGAGAGGACAGCAGTGAGAAGCCTGGCTGACGTCAATCACACCCAAGTGTAATGAACAACAATCATTACAGATTCAGCAAAGCTAAGATGCAGAGAGAGCAAAGAGCCACACTGTAGGAATGACAAAGATTAAGGGAACTGTACACACACACATTCATATGTAGCACTAATAGACAAACATAATCCTATAACACTGTGAAATCAAGATAACTGTAAGGCAGAGAATCATGCATGTCCCCAATTGTATACTGGGATGCCAATGCTGCGTCGTCATTTCAACATAATGCAGGTTTGTTTTTTTTGTTTTTTTTTAAACTTACATGTTTTTGTTGGAATCATTTACTCCGTTAACGTTCTTCTTGGCCTCTTTGGCCACCGCGATGCTTAAGCATTAGCTAACTTGCATCAGAGTGTTATTGAGGTGCAAATTCTGCAATGTGTCTATGTGTGGGTGGGACAGTTCATTCATATCAGTTGGCCATATGTGAGGTTATAAAGCACTGCATTCGCTCCCACTCTGATGGGATGCATGATGAGCGCAATCTTGTTTGTTAAGTGACTTTGATGGGATGGTGGAGATCCCCTTACATTCAACTATTACACAGCACACTGCATCACAGTCCATTTCACTTTTGCTTTTGGAAATGTTCTTCCTTTCATATCAAATCCCATATCCCCAATAAAGGCTGATTAAAGTACATCAAGAACTATTGATAAAATAATCAAATATTACTGAAACTGCCAATTCTAATAAACTTTATCCCAAAAGTACCCCTAGCCTTAATTCCCCTCTTTTCATGAAATACTGCAGCTAAGCTTTAGTCATGTCAACAGCAACAGCCAAAAAAACAAAACAAAAAAAACCCAAAAACAAAAAAACCAATGTGCGTGGGTGGGAAAATTTTTGTGATGGGAAAACCCTTATTTTTCCTTGAAGGCGTGCCTTTGGTAAGAGCTTAAACCAGTGAGATCACTGGCGCAAAGCTACAGCTTTGCAAAACAACTATCAAGCGAGCCTGGGCCTGCTGCAGGGCAAACAGGAAGCACAGCAGCTTTTATTTTATGACAGTCCTGATAACAGAGCAGACTGTAAATAATGCTTTTCAATGTACAATTTAAAAAAAAATAAAAAAAAATAAAAAAAAATCTCTCTCTATATATGCTATGAGATATCTATCTATCTATCTCATAGATAGATAGATAGATATCTCATAGCCTACACTCGCTCCTTCACTTTTGACACTTTAACCCCTAATAACCCAACATTCTTTATTGGTGACCATGCATACAACCTCTTATTCTTATACAAGGTTGAGTACCAAAGGAAAATATTGGTGAAATGATAGCAAGGACTCATTTTACTTTGCCATCTGCAATTCCACATGCTGACTGCCACTGTTCTCACTTGCACGGCTTAGCAAGGAAGAAACAAAAAGAACTACGGAAAGGATATAAAAAAGGCCAAAGAAATAACGGGTGATATAGTGCAGACCACAGCATCTTAGCTAATCGTAGCCACTAATAAGGCAACACTAACTAAGTGCATTAAAAACAGAAAAGAGGCCTCGTGTAGAAGTAGAATATAACGTGACTAGGAGATGAGGTAAAAGTGGGGTTGAGTAAGTAAAAGGAAAGCAAGGAAGCAGGAGGAGCTAGAGTTATAAATACAATATGCTGTGTAGGATGGAATAAGACCCCATGTAGAAAGACGAGAAGAAAAAAGGGAGAAGAAAGGGTGGCAGAGGGTCAGTCACTTCCTGGCAAATCAATCTATGACTCTTGGAAAATACCTCAAACCAACAAACCACTGCTTTGCCAAGGTTTGCAATGGAATTGCCAGTTAATGATTACTCATGACTTAAACTTCTCAAATGCTTTCATATAAAGAAACTAACACGATTGCCAATGTACCCTAGCAGAACATTTAGACTGAAAGACATCTTCTTTAACATGTATAAATTTGGAATGTTTACGATTTTGTATTTCAGCATGTTTCAATATAAGTGATGGTAGGTAGGCTCTGCTAAAGGACTGTAAGGCTGAAATGGAAAGAAAGCAGTTTTGTATGTGTTTTTTCTTTTACTGACAAAGCTGTGGTTCTCTTTGGGAAAAAAATAGTCTGATGATTAAATTCAAAGAAGGTTAATTGTACTGGTTGTTTTCCCATTCTTGGGGAAATTCAATAAGCACACAGGGAACCCTTTATACCAGTGGGCAGTCTTTCAGACATGTGGGTTTGGTATCACAGGACAGTTCAGTCACAAAGTTCTTTTAAAAAAAAAAAAGTATCAGTAAAAAGTATTTCAACCATTTTGTGAGAATAAAAAAAAAAAAAAAGAAAAAGAAAAAAAAGAATGAACTCTTCTCTACATGAAACCACTGCCACAATCGCCAGTGTTCGCATTGTGTTTAGATTCAAATACATAAAATTTAATCCTAACTTGAGGTGGTTCTCTCCAGATACCTCTAAAGCACTTGTGACATTCTGTCTGGCTTGTACAAAAACAAATTAATCATATTTAGGCCTGTCCTGCTGTGTTCGAGTCAAATCTCTTTCGGAGGAGTTGAGTTCTCTCTCCTGTCTCAGCCCTACAGAGAGTGAAAAATGATACCAGGGCATAAAAATACCTTGGTATGATTACAGTGTGCAGCACGCGGCTGAGGGGAGTAATGTAAAGTGCTGCATTGGACAGAAAGGATCCGACTGAGGCTCTGCTGGCAGGCTTTGAATAGATGGGGCTCCGAGGCAGGGAGGGAAAGCCGCTCAGCATAAGCCCAGATCAGTCTAGTCCTGGGAAGACACTGTCAGGGCTCCACTGGGAGGGGCAGGCATCCAACAGCTTTTAATAGACATACCATCAATCACAAAAATATACCCTAATGCTCAGTGCCACAAATACAGTCCTCAGGGTCAGTACATCACAAAGAAACCAGAACATCAAGCACCTCTTTTTTTTCTCTTCTTCTTCTTCTTTTTTAAACTGCAATTTTACACTCCTGATCGCTTTCTTTGCTCAAACAATCCATCGCAATATTTATTTCAGAGCATAACTATGCACAAGAGCTTTTGTTTCCATAAACCTCCTGTGTTTTGATGAAGAGGAGAAACTGAGTCACAGAAAGTAAAAGTAGAAGTTGGACATGCTTAATAAGTTACTTAAAAAACTGAAAAGAAGGGATAGTGGGCAGGTACACAGCAGAGATGAAGAGGCAGAAAATCCCCAGAAAAAGAAATGAGGCAAGAGTACACGGTGAGAAGGTTGGCTGTTTACCTGGTCGTACTCCAGGGCCCCGGGGTAAAGAGGCCAGCCCAGAAAAAGCTCCGCTATCACGCAGCCTAGGGACCACATGTCTATGGCTTCACAAAACGGCAATCCCAAAATAATCTCTGGAGCCCTGTGGAGCAGAGAAAAAACAAAAAAAATACTTAAGTACCTTCAAAATGCTTTTAAAATTCATACATGACTGTACTAAAAATAAATGTTCTATTGTGCCTTTTTTAATAGAAAAAGAGCATATACAAATAAATCCAACCACTTCACTTATTTTATTTTATTTTTTTTAATTGCAAACTACAAATCTTCAGAAAAATACCAAATTTGCATTTTGCAGGGCCTTTGCTGTTACAGCCATTTAAAAGCAAGAGTTATGAGCTTAGCTATTAACAAATTAAAAATGTGCAGACATAATCCATGCATCAATAACACCTTAAAATCTTCCCTTCATTAGAAAAAACAATGTTTGCTGAAAATGTTAGTTGTATAAACCAGAGGTGAAGTATTGAGCAAACAGTGGCACTGAATTCCTGATGATAGCCAGTCAAATAGGATTGTGCTTTACGTGTGTAACAGTGCCAAGAGAATTGTAAGCCAGTACTGTGTGTGTTCTGGAGCTGGAGTGCGTCAGCAGGCCATGCCAGTGGGTTAGCAGGTCAGCCAGGCTGGGATCAGAGCTTTGACAGGCTTTGACGCTCAAGTCTGAGAGAAAATAAGAGCCGTAGTCACTAGTTTATTTAACCCCACATGCTTGCTCAGTGTTACGTCTCCATAAAAGCACTGCAATGCCACTTCAAGGGAAAGGCTCATGGTGACACAAGTCTGTCAGGATGAATATGTGTAAAATATGCTGACAGTCATTAAACTTAGTATTCAGAACACACCACACACCTTAGCAACATGACAGAGCACTGACAGGATCATGTATTCAGAGCTCACAAACCTTAATGTGCAGGAGTGACCTCCAAGCTCATTAAAATCAATAAGACACTAGCAGTATCTCGTACACCAACAGTACATATTAAACAGAGGCTTCACAAAGCTGCTTTTCAGAATAATGTCTTAAGAGTGCCATTCAGTTCATTGCAGAGAGAAATAATGCTCTTTTTATGCCACGTCTAAAATTATGAATAGTATGCGCAAGAACTTAGTTTAAAAAAAATATATACACAATTTTTTAATCCAAAGGGCTAACAGAAAACTCAACATAATTTCTTCAATTTTTTGGAAATTGTATCAGTATACAGATTTAAATATCGTACCAGATGCTTATGGATGCATTTTCTATTTTCTATCTCTCCGTGAATTGCTACTTTATCATGGTGGAGGGGTTTGTGTGTCCCAGGGATCCCAGGGGCTATGTTGTCCGGGGGCTTCTAGCCCCTGGTAGGGTCTCCCATGGCAAATTGGTCCTGGGTGAGGGACCAGACAAAGAGCGATTCAGAAGACCCTTATGAGGAAAACATCAAGGGAACAGTTCACCCTGCCCGGGATAGGGTTACCGGGGCCCCGACCTGGAGCCAGGCCCGGGGAGGGTGCCCAAGGGCGAGCGTCTGGTGGCCGGGCCTTAGTCCATGGGGCCCGGCTGGGCACAGCCCGAAAACGGGACATGGACCCATCCTCCTGCAGGGCCACCACCCGCAGGAGGTGCCATAGGGGTCGGGTGCATTGTGTGCCGGGCAGCAGCCAGGAGAGGAGGCCCCGGCGGACTGATCCCCGGCTACCAAGATTGGCAATTGGGACATGGAATGTCATCTCTCTGGTGGGGAAGGAGCCTGAGTTAGTGTGTGAGTTTGAGAGGTACCGCTAAATGTAGTCGGGCTCACCTCTACGCATGGCTTGGGCTCTGGAACCAGTCTCCTGGAGAGGGGCTAGACTCTCTCTCAGTCTGGAGTTGCCCCTGGTGAGAGGCAGCGGGCTGGGGTGACTATTCTAATATCCCCTCGGCTTGCTGCCTGTACGTTGGGGTTCTTCCCGGTGGATTAGAGGGTTTGTTCCCTGCGCCTTAGGGTCGGGGAACGGGTCCTGACTATCATCTGCACTTATGCGCCGAGTAGCAGTTCAGAGTACCCAGCCTTCTTAAGAGTCCCTGGGTGGGGTGATGGAAGGTGCTCCACCTGGAGACTCTGTTGTCCTACTGAGAGACTTCAATGCTCACATGGGTAACGACAGCAAGACCTGGAGGGGCGTGATTGGGAGGAACGGCCTCCCTGATCTGAACCCAAGCGGTGTTTTGTTATTGGACTTCTGTGCAATAACAAAATAACGAACAAGGTGTTTGGCCATAACAAACACCTTGTTCGAACATAAGAGTGTCCAGTGCACGTGGCACCAGGACCCTCTAGCCCGCAGGTCGATGATCAATTTTGTAATCGTATCACCAGACTTGCGACCATATGTTCTGGACACTCTGGTAAAGAGAGGGGCTGAGCTGTCAACTGATCACCACCTGGTGGTGAGTTGGATCAGGTGGCGGGGGAGGACGCTGGACAGACCCAGTGCACCTAAATGCACAGTGAGGGTGTGCTGGGAACGCCTAGCAGAGGCCCCAGTCCGTGAGATCTTCAACGCACACCTCCGGCAGAGCTTCAACAGCATTCCGAGGGAGACTGGGGACATTGAGTCCGAATGGACCATGTTCAGCATCTCCATTGCCGAAGCTGCTGCATTGAGCTGCGGCTGCAAGGTGGTTGGTGCCTGTCGTGGTGGTAAACTCCAAACTAAATGGTGGACACCAGAGGTAACGGGAGCCACCAGGCTGAAGAAGGAGTCCTATCGGGCTTGGTTAGCCTGTGGGACTTCGGAGGGCGCTGACAGGTACCGACAGGCCAAGCGGAATGCGGCTCAGGCAGTGGCTGAAGCAAAAACTCGGGTGTGGGAGGAGTTCGGAGAGGCCAATGGAAAAAGACTTTTGGACTGCCTTCAAGAGATTCTGGCTGTCGGGCGTCTCAGGGGAAAGAGGTGCTCTACCTGCACTGTGTATAGTGCTGGTGGAGCGCTGCTGACTTCGACTGAGAAAATTGTCGGGCGGCGGAAGGAATCCTTCAAGGACCTCCTTAATCCCACTGACACGTCTTCTGAAGAGGAAGCAGAGTCCAGGGATGAGGGGGATGACCCACCAAGGATGTGCTGGAGAGATTATATCTCTTGGCTAGCCTGGGAATACCTTGGTGTTCCCCGGATAAGCTAGAGAAAGTGGCTGGGGAGGGGGAGAGGGAGGTCTGGGCTTCTCTGCTTAGGCTGCTGCCCCCGCGACCCGGTCCCAGATAAGCGGAAGAAGATGGATGGATGGATGGATGGATGGAAATAACTACAGATAATGGCATTGCTCAGAATAACTTGGCCCCAAGATTACATTGGTGAGAAACCCGAGGAGTTATTTAATTTCCATTAAGCATATACATAACAGTAAAATAATCCATTGCATTGAACTGTCGTACACACGCGCGCGCAGGCGCACACACAGAGTTTAATTTCAAAGAAATCTGCTCAAGAAATATCTTGGGTCTGCCATTTTGCAAACTGGACATATGAACCAAGATGATCCTGTACTTTCAATGTACATATTAAAGGGATCCAGGATACAAGCAGTCAGCAACTCTGTGAAGTCATAGCAGACTAAAGGGTGTGGGACACATGGAGAGAAACAGGAAACCAACCGTCACCTATTAAAAACAAATGCAACAGCTGCTTGAGTAGCCAACATAGTACCAGAAAACCTAGGTAGAAGGTATGCGAACCATTTCCGCCTTACAGGCCTGTCCTATTTATATTTATAAAAAAAAAAAAAAAAAAAAAAAAAAAAAAAAAGGAGTGAGAAGCCACATATCAACACATCCTCTCATTCAGATATGCATGGAAGTATCATGTTATACGATAAATGTCCAACCACTGTGACAAATTACCCACACGTTCAGCTGCCTTTTCAGTGAGTCTCTTGTCCTACAGACAGACTGTATTTTAGCCTACAACTGTCAACTGTCCTCTGTGCTTTCTCAGAGACGAAGGCATAGAGAAAAATGAACCACTTCTTCACCTGACACAGGTTTTGGCTGAAGTGGTCCTCCAGCTTAGAGCAACTCTTCAGAGCAGAACAGTAGTACTATAAAAAGCTGCAGTCTAAGGCGGGGCAATATCAGCTAGTCTTTCTGCAGAAAAAAAAGACTCACTGAAGAGGCAGCTGAATAACATAGAGAAAAAGCATCACACACGCCCAGCAGGAAGGAAGCATGAGAAGTAAAGGCCAGGGGACTAGCTGCTTAGCAATAACTGAGCTTTCAAAATAAGATGCTAATATTCTCTCAGAAGGAAATAAATAAAATAATGCCAAAATGGATCACTGATTATTAATATATTTTAGCAGCCAGCAAGAAATGTCTGTGTGTGGGGAAACAATGTAGCATAGGGTTGATAAGTCTCATTAAAACAAATGCAAGACATCACTAAGTATGTCTTCCAGTTAGGCACCACTGTGTAACTAAAAACCAAAGTTCTTTTCACAACGAAATGCCAAATCAAATCGAACAACAGCTCCATCTTCATCTGTGACACCCTACCTGCTCAGAAAAATTAAGATTCACACAATTATTCTGATGTCAATAACCTTCCTTTATGCACAATCCTTCCCCATTTCTAAAAGTCAAAGCCAGTGTACTAAGTCCCACACAATGCCCCCACGTATTCAAAACAATCCAGTATTATGGCTTTATAAGCATTAGTACAGCATTTTTGTCAGAAATATACAAAATGTCAACATGAAGGCGTAGAATGGTTGCTGACCCCATTAATTGTTTTCAGAGCCATCAACAAAATCATGGACTTAAAGAATGCATCAGAGGTCTGATAAATAATCATGTGAATTAAAGCGGGTGACTCATTTATTTATTTCAAAATATAAAGATTAATGTTCTTGTTGATACACATAGAGCACACATAGAAAATGAGTGCATTTTCTTCTGCTCTTCTGAATGCACAATAGTAATACGACACGTAAAATGCCAAACAGAAATAAAGAGTACAAAGAAAGACAGAAAAACGGAAAACTGCAGGACTCCTTCATTTAGTTTTGGGGGATAAGTGGATGTTGCCATGGTTGCCGGGCTCCATCCTAATCAACCTAACTCAAGCTCACCGCCTTTCTATGAAACTGAATCTGTTTTTCATTCTGAGGATATGACGCACAAGTTGAGATAGTGAAGCCTCGTGACTCTTCACTGCCACGTGCAAGAATCCCAGAAAAAAAAAAAAAAGACAGGTACAACAAAACTGTCTACATCATGTTACAGACCCACTTCATAAAACTGAGCAGGAATAAGTGTGCACGAGGAATAAATGAATGGAGGAATAGACAAAAAACTCAAAGTCAAATGATAAAGCATCCGGTAAGCACAAATGATCAGAAGCAGTGACCTGATGCCTCATAGCTACTCCGCAACGGGTACCAATTCATCCAAAACCAGTTTATGTTTTACAGGTACAGAATACAGCAACAGATCAATGCTGCATTATTTTACTTTTACAGGCTATTAAATGCAGTCGATCTGCTTCTAATGTTTTAGTGTGCTGTAAACCTACAATGTTTTTCTCCATTAGAAGACAAAAGAGTGTCCATTAGGTTTGTTGACTAATGCTAGTGCATGAGTTTAAAAACAAGTCTAATTTGTGAGATACGAGTTGACTATTATATTACTTTCCTCACAGCTTCAAAGCTTCCAGAAGGCCTCATCTGTTATCTCTGAAACATACCTTCAGAAGTAACAAAGAGAAAAAAATAGATGATATTTATATAACAGTTTTAGCTTTGGCATTTCAACCTTTCTATTACAGAAAAAGTGCTCCTTTAGCAGGTTAGTTGACAAGAAAGCTCGCATATTGCCTTGACAGTTTTGTATTCTCAATAAGCTTTAAAGAGGACACCTGGCCCAATGAGGAAAAGTTGAAGTGTGGATTCCAGTTTGTCAGTCTGGTGACTCAAACAGAGTGCATCTTCTACACTGATCTTATTTATAAGGTGCTTTAAAAACTCGAACATTACAGCAGTTACAGTAATAACTGCTTATCAAATAAAGTCCTTAAACTGGTGCAAAGTCAAATAGACAAGAATTAAGAGTGCCTGAACATTTTAACAGAAACAGATATTTGCCAACTGTGTATCAACAATGTATTGCATTAGAAAAACGACACAATACATTGCCATATACTCCCAACAGAGACCATGGCAAAACAATTGTGAGCCCCACACACACACACACACACACACACACACACACACAGAATTAACAGTAACTATACACAGCAATTATACCCAATATCTCACATTCTACATCCTTCCCAGCGTCCTAGTAACAGAATAAAAGAGGTAGGTGGTAACAATATAACCCATTGGTTTGTAAAGACCATTCACTGTGGTCAGGTTGGAATTTTGAAACCAGATGTGAGAACAGGGGTGGATTTGATTGCCAAACCCCAAAAGAAAAACTTGTCAATCACCGGTTATTAGCCAATGAGCATACCTTAGACAGTCCTCCTTTCTGAACTTGACAATGGGAAATATTTTCAGAGAATCTTTCATTTATTATGATTCAAAATAGGTGACCAAGCCAATATACTGATCAGAAAGGTTTTTACAGATTACAGACCTCTGCATTGGCTTCACCTTCCAAAGCCCAAAATTATATCTTTTTTTTTTTTTTTAATACCTTCTATGGACAAAACCAGAAATTTTACTTAGAAGAACATAAGTAATCCATGTGTTTGTGCTGTGTTGTAAGTAATTTGTTAACTGGTGTGGATTGAACAATTCTATGGTTTTATAGACACATAAAATATGTGTAGCATTTGGTTTGGTGAGGTCACTTCAGAACAAGGCGTTAATACGTTAATAACACTGCACTGACTGCTACCTTGTCTTTGACAGAAATCATCCTACTAAACAATGCCGTCCTCAGAGAAGGCCTGCCACTATGCAAGGTGTAATCTTCCTACACTGCAGTTATGACATTCATCTACAGTAATAAAATTAAACTCAAATAGGCAGAGGCAATGGTAAGAAGCTGCAACTACATTTTCAAGCTCATTTACAGATTTGTTTATGTGTGCATTAAGATGTTGACCCAAACATTTTCATTTGTATCCAATTTTCTACCTAAAACAAACAAAAAATACTGACAACATATTTTATTATTTATAACCAACAATTCTATCTTTATTTCTTATTCATGGCCACTATCTCACAATACAGAAATAGTCCTTGGGTCTTTACTTTGAGGACAAAGCAGGGTGGATTAAAGTGTAAAGAGATATCTAACTAGCTTATACAGAAAAGAGCAAATAAGGGTGGTTACACATTAGAAGAGGGAAGGATCACTGTCGCTGCATGCTCACACAAGCCTTTGAGTAAAACTGTTGTGACAGAGACATTTATTTGAACCACACTGCAGTTGTTATAAGGTCAGCTAAAAAGAAGAACTGACAACATGGTTCCTCGATGAAGGAAGAATGGAGCCACACTGCATGCTTTTACCAGGAACTGCAATACCACACACACACACACACACACACACTCAGAGCTTCCTGCATTATTCAGTGAAACACAGAGGCAGTGTAACAAAGGGCGGGGGAACCACTTGCACTTTGATCTACACAGGCTTTAGATTAAGGATACAAAGCTTTCAGACATGTTTTACAGATGTAAACCATTCAATGTGTTGACATAGCGCTGAGCTTTAGGAAAGCTTTTTTCCCCAGTTCAGGTGTAATGTGTTTTTTACTGTTTTGATGGTTTTAAGAAGGTACTTAAGATGGCCTAAAGAAATTGTTTCTGGGCTTAGGGTGACAGGAAAACGAAATACCTCTGGATATTTAAGATCCACTGGGAAGACTGCGGAAAAATTGCATGTACTTACCAGCTTACATTTTTTTACCCCTAAAATACTACTCTCTAAAACAAAGTAACTACAGAACAGGGTAGAAAGCAGATATTGGATTCAAAGCTTTAAAGCTAAACTTTGTGCAGTTTTGTTTTCCCCCTTATGTTTGTGCTCTAAGCTACCAACTCAAACAGACAAAAGCAAAACCATTTAATTTGATGCAGTACTAACAACTAAAAGAACAATGTTTTAGTGAACCGTAGCTTTACAGCATTGATAATAATACTACAAAGTTCATTATTCAAATATTTGTATCAAAACAAAAAAAAAAAAAAAAGTGTCTATACTGAGTTATGTTCACATATATTTAATCTTTTGAAACATTAGATTCTACCTTCTTTGTGGGGTTACTGATATTGCCTGTGGTAAAATGCTCTATTACCTGCTCCAATAAAAAAAAAACAAAAAAAAAAACCCAAAAACAAACACCAGCTTTAGCTCTTCATACCATCATACTGTTTGTAGGGCTGGGGAATATTCTCCTGAGTCCAAACTTCACCCCGTGACACCAACAACAGCTAATACCACTCTGGTGGGAGTGCAAATGTGCCGTTGGGAGTTTACAAAAGGAGCCATCCACACCACTCTGTGACACAAACATAATAATGGAACAAACCTACTGCTGTTTGTGAGAGCATTTAGAATCACAAAAAGTACTATGAGAACTAGTCTCGACAGTGCATAACTTTTAAGTGCTTGCCAAATGACAGACTGCAAGCCAGTGCAAGCTACTTTGACCACATCAATACTTAGAAAAAACCCTTTACTCAACAGTCTAGAGAAGGACTTTGTTCATAAAAGGGAAGATGCTTGTGTGTGCACAAGTTTCCATGCCCACAAATAAGTTTCTAAGAGTGTCCAATGGAATAAATGCTCACAGACCTACTTTTCAAGGACAGTTAATCCATCAGTCTTAGGCCAACTATTCTACACATGGATAGGAGAATAATGCACAGCTTATTGTTTCACAGAATTAATGACCATGTCAATGTAAACCTGTCTCAATCACTCATTTCTGTGATTTATCCCATTTAAAAAACAAACAAAAAAAAAACAAAAACATTTTTTGAAGAACATTTCCTGCAAGAGAATGGTATTTGTTCTTGGGGAGGCTTTTTAATGAACTAACAGAAAATGTCATGAACTCCTCCCAGTAAAGACTCAGGATACTTACTATGATATGTTCACGGTAAATAAATGCAACTTAATATTTCCAATTTCCAAATATTAAAATAGCAGATTATTGGAGGGACTGTAATTTTTAGATGTCAATTCTACCCTGGAGCTGTGAGCACTCCAGCTTTGCTGACTATGCAAACTGGAGTGGCAAATTACAAGTGGCCAACGGCCAAATGCTTGTAAATTGTGGCAGCAGTCAGTGTATCTGTCAAACTTATTGGTAAAAGTGGGTGACAGATTTGAGGTGTCCACCATCTCCTGTCTCAGAAAGGTGAACTAAACATTCAGCACAGTGAACACAGAAATGTGCATCGACATATGGGAATCAAAACAGCTGACATTGTGGAGCTAGTTGACCTTGAACAAGTAAGTCAGAGTTCTCTAGTATTTCAAGCTGTCCTTATTTCATTCTGGCTGCCTATGTGCATCACCATCTATAGAAGTCAAAGCACACTGGCCAGCATCCCATGAGCTATTTTTAGCAACCCTCCAATTTCACCCTCAGCAACGCAGTTTCCCCACAGTGTGCTTCGCATACTCTTGTCCCACAGGGGTAAACTACAGAGGGACGACAGAGTTACAATAGATATTTCACTTCATTAGTCTGTTGTCATTCCAACAATTTTGCTGTAACAGGAGAATGAAATCAAACATAGGTAAAAAATAAATAAAACGCCAATATAGACCAAAAAAAAAAAAAAAAAAAAAAAAAAAAAAAGAAAAACTGTCTGCTTACAGTTTGACAAATCTTAGAATAGATGTTAAAGATAGATAAAGATGGGACATCAAATATTGATAAAAGCTCAACAGTTGTGCATTCTAAAAGAAGGTACATGGAAAATAGGAAAACAAAAACAGAAAGGCCTGACGTTACTTTCCAACAGCATACAAAGAATGCAAAAGAGCTGAGGAACAGAAATGATAGGACAAAAGCCAGCCTCCATCAAATTGATGGAAAGAGTAAAGTGTGGGGGAAAAACAAAACAGTTATAGCTAGGGCTGGGCCATATTATACCGTTCACGGTAATACCGGTATAATGTTAGGCAACGATAGGAAAATGAAATATCGCGATAGAATGAGTAAAACGCGCATGCGCAGTGCCTTTGTTTTCATACGCACATGGCCGATTGTTGAGTGAAACAGATGAACCAGAATTGGTTTGTAAAAATGGTGCAACTTCAGTGATGTGGAACTGGTTTGGTGTTTGTCCATCAGATACACGACAAAGCACATTTTTTTTGCAGAACATGCAAGCGGCCGTTGTTATTGTCGTATTTGTCGGACTAAGATGCTCTTAAATCTGGGAGTAATCTGGGTCCTAAACTCCGTATGCTTCAGGTCAAACGAACACTGCAGCATCACAGAGTTAAAAACTGTCTCAATTCTTTCATCTTTAATAAAACGATCAGCATTGCTGCTTAACCAGGTGAAACTATGAAGTTTAACTTCCAGGCATCCATGAAAACAAAATTTATTACATTTAACAGAGTTAGAAGTTAGCAGGAAGCTAGCGGAAGTTAGCTCGCTAGTTTCGCTAGTTACCTAAGCATGATATAGCACGTTCTGACAGAGATTTCTGGAAAAATTCAAACGTACAGCTCTGCTATCACGTCCAACATAAATGAAGACAGGAAACTAAACAGCAGTGACGTTTGTAGGATTACTGAAGTTGGGCTAGCTGGTATATAATGATGTGCTACCTGATCGCTAGCGACACAGCTATGTTAGCATAACATAAACAGTGAGGCTGGAGGACGAACACTAACACTTTTCCACTTATAAAAGTTAACGTTAAAGTTCCTGATAGTTAGAGACAAATGCAATCGCATGGCAGGATGCTGTAAACGGACCAAACTTCAGTCAGGAGAACAACTGAGATAATCCATCCACAATACAAGGTTAGTCATTAATATACTGCAACAACATGGGAATAGAGCAGAAGTCATTCATTAATAAATCAATGGTACAGAAGTGGAGGAAGCAAGAAGAATGAGTTGAATAAAGTTTGATTTATCTGACTGCTTTGTTTCGCTTAATGTGCCTTATAATCCCGTGCACCTTATGGTCCGAAAAATACGTACTGCACACTGCAGTTTAATGTTGCAAAGCACCTCTTTTTAACTTCAGTGGATATTATACATGGTTATGCTCAGGATATATCAGCCCATTTCTACTGGAAATGCCTTTTGGTTAAATTTTCAGCAAGGAATTTGCATTTGCACTGTTACATTTTTATAAAGCTTTTAATCTACATAAAAACCAGCTTCTTGTTTAAGTGAAAATAAATGGAAGGTTGTCTTTTTGCGCTAGTCATGTTGTGGAGTTGTATTTTGTCTTGCATCAATTATATCGTCGGTTATATCGTTATCGCAAATTTTCAAATATATATCGTGATAAATATTTTTGGCCATATCGCCCTGCTCTAGTTATAGCTCTGTTATGACTTTGGAAGGAAAGGCTAGAATTAGAAATTAATAAGAATTGTATAACTCATGAAAGTATACATTTTGCTCCAAATCACAAATTTTGTTGGCTGACTGGCCAGCTCACAGCTGCTAAGTGGGGTTTTTCCCCCTCACAGCCAAGAGGTTTGCTAAATGAGTATTTGTGATGAAAAGATGCAAGAATTGAAATTCATGCATCAGAAATTGTTTTCAGACAGTTTTGAGAGACAGTGAAGTTAAGATGACAAATAATGGAAATATTGGAAAGTCCAGTTCTTAACTTGCGTCACTGCTTGGCTGTTTTTATGCATAGCTTGGTTTCTCGGTTTATTTTTTTTTTCGGTCACCATTTTCTGTGCTACGTCATACCTCTGTCCACAAAAAATAAACAGCAGAACCAGCAAACATATGAGCCAAACATGTTACTAAGTCACACTTTCAGCTGTGTAGTTGCAGGCATATCTACACATTATCATAGTAAAGGGTATTTTTCTTGGCTTGCTGTACATGCAGCAATTATTTCCAAGCAACCATTAAAGTGGTGAGACTGGTTTCTAGAACCTTGACACTTTTATTTTTAACAAGTTCCTGAAATGAAGTGTATATGCATCGCAACAACATTCACACAAAAGCCTGATGAGTTCCTGGAATGAAAGGAGTATACAAGGAATAATTGCAATTAGCAAGTATTTTCCACAGTTCCCATAAAACAATGAGCAGGGAATCGGTCGAAGTAATTGCCAAGTTCTCACTTTAGACACTAAAGAACAATCTACAGTAAAAGCAAATGAATACAGCTATCAAATACTATTTGCATCCATTTTTATTCAAAGTACAGAATTGCCTGCAATGCACACTGTTCCACTGTCTGACTGTGCAGGCAGGGACAATTATTCAAATTCTATGCAAAAGCTGCTCACTATAATAGCCAGTTCTGAATGCGGCTCATAAATCCTCAACCGTCCCAGGCAAAGAAACCAAGTTAGAAGTACCAAGAGTATGAAGCCCTTCATATCTCAGTCTTTCCATTTGAATAGACAACTGCTCTGATAAAGTGTAGTTCTCAAGTTTTTAAACAGTAACACATCATTTTTTGGAACCTCATTTCTGTACAACTACAGTGAATTTTTAAAACCAACAATTCTAAATTCTGCTGGTCATTTCCTTCAGCCACTTTCAGCTGCTGCTGGTTTGTGGGTCTTACTTCTGTTTTGTCTTTTTTAACTAAAAAGCATGCTTTGTTGGTTCGAAATGTTATTGCTTTTGGGTCATACTCTATTTGCACTGTGACAAAGTGCCATCCAATCAGTTTTGCAGTATTTGTCTGAAACTTAGCAAGAAACACCAAATACCTAGTACCATTGGCAGCTATTGATGCCCATTACATAACATAACCTTTCAATATTACCCAGGGGGATTGTCTATGTTAACATGCCATCTTCCTAGTAAAAAGTCTGAGTAATGCAGTGAATTCTGAGCGAGTGGGCATGTATAGCTAATGGCTGTATCCCAATTCAGGGTCTGCAGCCTTAGAGGCCGCATTTTAAGGCCAATTACGTCACAGCGATGGGACGAAGGCTGTCCCAATTCAAAGGCTGCTCGAAATGCGGCCCTCAAATGCATCCTTCATGTCACTGAATTTTAAGGATATGGCGGTGTAGACTTCGTGGCCCAACATGTCCCAGAATGAATAGCGCGGCGGTGGGTGTGGATAATTTTGCCGGAAAAAAAAAAATAAAAAAATAAAAAATAAAAAAAAAAACTGCGGAAGAGGGGCGGCCGAAGAGTAAACTTTTAAAAGTAAGTACTGAATATTATATTGCTTATTTATGTGCAAATGTTTAATAATGAAGAACATTAAAACATTACTGTTGGCCACATGTCGGCAAAGTTATGTGACATTAGCAATGTTTGTACTAACTTCGTTAGCCTTTACTTTAAAATATACGCTGTTCAATAGTTGACGTTAGTCTTACAGAGAATGTGATGATTTTATGGATATTTAAAGTAAGCACTGAGACAAATTTAGTAATGCCAACATATTAAAAGAACAATATTTGTCTCTCATACACACACACACACACACATACATACATACGTATGTACGTATGTATGTATGTATGTATGTATGTGTACACACACACACACACACACACACACACATATTAGAGATGGACCGATCCGATATTACGTATCGGTCCGATACTGACCTAAATTACTGGATCGGATATCGGAGAAAAATAAAAAATGTAATCCGATCCATTAAATATCACGAAAGCACCTCACAAAACTTGCAACACGCCGTAACTCACCTCAGAACGTTAGCACGTCGGAGCAGTATGCATCACGTGATAGAGCGGCTGTGGCATGCGGGACCTGTCGGTGGTCTGGATAACATTTGGAGCTTCGCTAGCAACCCGGCATTTCATCTCCGACAAAGTTATCCCCGAGAGAAGTAAAGCAAGTGTTTAAGTCCATCTCTGAATGTTTGTAAAGCATTCCTGCGTTAAGCTTAACAAGCGACTGCCTCTTCTTGCTGCTACTTCAATCATGAAACTGCTTAATGATCAGCTGATCGGCTGTTCTGTCGCGAGTCCGTGTCTCTTGTTTGCTTTTGGCCCACTTTGCACCAGAAAGAGGAAACCAGCGGCTGAACAACAGCAGCACGTTTAAGCTTGATCAGCTGTTGTTAGAATGTATTTAATATTACTTTCTACTCGAGGATCTTTTTCTACGTAGCTGACGGCTGGTAACTGTGCAGGGGCGGATCTAGCAAAGTTTAGCCAGGGGGGCCGATAGGGCATTAACAGGGGGGCACAAAGACATACTTTTCTTTCTTATTCTCATTTAAAATGTCTAGCTTTTAATAAATAATTATCCGAATCTTACACCCAAAGTTTTAATTTGATGTAAAATGAATAGAAGTCAATTACTGTATATAGTGACTATTAAGTCTAATATATATACCCTAGTAAGCTATAGTACTTTTTCCTTTGGGAAGGTACCATCTGTGCAGTCTGCAATTTTGTTGAAGAAAGATGTTGAATCTATTTAATATTTCTTGAAAAATAATTGATTTCTGTGCATTTTTTTTTTTTTTTTTTCACACTGCATCAAATTAAGGTTGATTACGTCGATTAAGCATAATGGGGTGGAGCGTGAGGGGTGGTTCCCTATTTTTTATTTATTTATTTTTGTTGTTGCTGGGAGTTGGAACCCTATTAGTTAGGTTGCTTAATATTTACGCTAAGTACTCTTTAAAATACCAGAATAGGGAGGATGGTGTAGGTTTAAGTTTATCAGATTGATCAGTATTGCTGAACTATGAAATTTTTTTTTTTTTTTTTTTTTTTTTTTGCATACAGGTATAACAGAATAGCTTTAGTGTAGTTGTTGTTTTAAACTTGAGTATGAACTTACACAAAATGCAGCAAGATATTTAAAAAAAAAAAAAACAGTTTTGTTGATTAAAAAACACTATATCGGATTCATATAGGTATCGGCAGATATCCAAATTTATGATATCGGTATCGGACATAAAAAAGTGGTATCGTGCCATCTCTAATTATATATATATATATATATATATATATATATATATATATATATATATATATATATATATATATATATATATACACATACATACATACATACACACACACCAGTTATATATACAGTGTCAAAGAAACCTCTCTTTGAGTGAAGATTTAAGGTGACAGGAAATATAAATAATATAAATAAATGCAGCTTGAATCTTTACTGAAGCTCAGTATTTGAAACAGAGTTCATTCACTGCTGTAATAACTAATAATGATTGAAATTATAACTTTAATATTGGCCATATTATATTTACATTACCAAAGTGAGATGACTTTAGTCTCATGAACAACATTAGCTAATTGTTATTTACTAGCTAATCATAAATGACTGTTCAGTACAGTAATAATAATAATCATGATTTCACAGTCCCGTGGTCTCAGTCTCAGATACTTATCAAATCAAAGCTCATGTAGAAACAAACAAACGAACAAAAGATTTTCTCCTTCATTTCTTTCAAACAAAGCTGTATGAAACGTTTCCAGCTGTTAGTGTCATGGTTGCTAGGCAACCTGGGCAGCGCGACGGAGGCTAGACCGTCCCATTTCACAAGCCTCTCACTTCCGGCCTTAGCGGTCTTTGCGTACGCGGCCCTTGTGGACCGTTAAGGCTGCGTACTTTAAGGCTGCAGACCCTGAATTGGGATACAGCCATTGTTTCCAGTAGTGAGAAAGTGACAGTCACAGACTGTCTCCATTTGTTTGCGATATGTGAGCTGTGTTAGCAGAGCTTAACAATTACATAAGGATTTGTCTTAAACTCATGTATCACATTTACTTCACCCATTTCCTCTTTCTTTGACTTGCCCATAAGACCTTACATTTTGATCATTTGCCCACAGCCTTTAAGTCAAAAAAGATGTTTTAAACAGGGTCACTAGACTGAACGTTTTTCCCCTCTACCCCCAATCTCAAACACAATATAAAATTTCATGTGGTTGGGCTAAACAAATCCCCCAATTACAATATTAGTTAAAAATATCTTGTTGTTAAAAGCATATGTACAGAATACTGTTATTGTTGTTGTCGTCATTTTAATGTTTCTCTGAAATGGGTCTCTTGTAAATGAAACATTGAGTCTCAATGGGAAAGTTGTCTTTATGAAATATATACGCAAGCTATTGCAAATAATTGACATCTGAGAGCCTATTAGTATGAAAAGACTAATTTATATCCTCTTATCATTTCAAGGTTCCTATACAAGAAAGACAGAAACCAAACAGTGAACTAGGACACTCCTGACTTACACAGCAGTTGATATCACTTCAGGCCTGTTTTTCTATTCAAACCAAAGCATTCATAACATAATGCCAAAAGTAATTTGTCTCACTGTTTTGTTTTGTTTTTTATTGCATGCCAAAGATTATCAGAAGCCCAGATCTTTTTCCTGCATAAACAAAAGACATTACATCTACTTTGCATCTTATACACAGCCCTGTAAGAGAACCCCCATTAGCCTCTGGCATGGCATTCACCAACTTCTGTCATTACCTTTCTTTACTTAATCTACATGTACACATAATATCAATCTTTAAATGTTTGCTTTTGCCTTTGTTTTCTGTAACATAATATATTTAATCCTCTTAACTTTTAAATCCAAAGATCCACCCTGCATTCTTGCAGGGTGGATCTTTGTTCACAAAGACACTATTTTTAAAACTTGATTTAAAGTCTTTTTTTCCCCACATCTTACATATTTTTCAGTGGCACCAGGAAGATGAGCAGTTAGCTTGTAGTCTGTTAGTAAACACTGCAGGGTCACATTTTTAAAATTTTTCACAGTCTATGGTATGTGCCTTCTAAATACACAGGATGTTGTGCAGTAGGGAGACATTTCCTTGTTTTGCTTGAGAAAAGACATTTTTAAACTAATTATGCTGGGATGGATACAGAGTACAAGACTGCACTGAACTAATACCGAACCCATTAAAAAAATGAAAAAACAAATACAATCTTGTCATTCATATCTGTACTCACCTATAGTACCGAGACTGGAGGTACGTGGAACACACTGCTTTGGACACGTGACTGGCTGAGCCAAAGTCTATCACCTTCACCCTGTAGGGTTGCCTCACTGGGTCCACCAGCATTATGTTCTCTGGTTTAAGATCTGCATGAATCAGACCCATGCTTTTTAACTTTTTCAGAGCTGTAGCTACCTGTTGTAGCACAGGTCTGATCACTTTCAGGGGCAGTGGGCTGAACTTATTTTGCTTCAGGAAATCATACAGGTTCCGTTCAAGCATCTCAAATACCAGGCAGGTGTGACTGCGGTGCTGAAAGCATTCAAAGGCTCGCACCAGGTTGTGCTCATCTGCATTCTCTCCACTCAGACGAGCAAGGATGCCAACTTCAATTTGACCCTGCCTTGCATATGAAGGGTGATTTTTCAGGATCTTGACAGCCACTACCTCACCTGTGCCCCTCTTCCAGCACTTCACTACCTGACCAAATGTGCCACGTCCCAAGAAATCCAGCACTTCATAAGTATTCTTCATGGAACAGAGGACTTCATGCTGCACAACCTGATAGTCTCCATCCACTCCTCCCGTCCCTCCTGCTGCCCCTACAGCCCCATGCCCTACACCCTGTTTGGAGGGGCCCGCTCCAGCCCCCACAGCCGCTGGGGCTGTCATGGCTGCGTTCCCCACAGTCGTCGTTTGCAACATGGCAGGCAACATTGACAGTTCCTCCACAATCTGCATGGTGCTCCTTCGGTTATCCAGCTCCTCACTTTTACGTTTCAGCCCACATCGCTGAGAGCTGTCAGCTGAGTTCAAACCTCCACAGTTCTCTTCTCTGTCGCCCTCTTCCTCTTCACCTCCCTCACCACCCTCTCCCCTTCCTCCTCCTCCTGCCCCTGTTGCTCCACTGCTGCTCCCACTTGCTATGTCTGTCTGCTGCTGTTGTTGCTCCTTGTCCTGTGACTGGACAACCCCTGCTTCTCTTTGCTGCTGGGCCACAAATGGGCCTGGTGCTCCACCACCTCTTTTACCGGGCTGTTGTCTCTGTACACCACGCACCACGACCGTCTGCACCGGGTACTCTTGTCTTCCACGCACTTTCAGGCCCACTGCCAAGTCTCGGTTCACAAACGAGTGGGCTTGTTTCGTTGGATGCACAATGCCAAAGGTTCTGCTGTTCAGAAAAGTCCGTGGGTGTGCCCTCTCATGGTACACACAGCTGCTGGGCTCAACTTTGAGTTTCTTCACACTGCTAAAGGCACTTGTCTGGGTTTGATAAACGTGTGGTGGGTAGACCAAGACTTGTGAGGCCATACCTGTGGAGAACAAAGAATAGAAAGAATTTAATTAGATCCACAGCAAATAATGTTGTCCATTTTTGTCATGTTACCACAAAAAAGAGCAATTAAGCACACTTGAACTCAGCTTTAGAATCTGTCAAAAAAAAGAAAAAGAAAATACATGCCAAATTTCCCAGAGCATTTTTCTCTTTGCTTGGTCAAGAGCTAGACTAACTTACTTTGAGTGCACAAAAACTGACCTATGGCACCAGTCTAATTTTGCTGTTGTCTCACCCCTCCTTGATGACACTGCAATGAGTTGTTCACCACTAACAACAACCCACCCATGACCACATCCACATATGTTATACGGTTCAGAGAAAGATTGTTGTAGTGGACGACATCAGAACACCTTCACCGTTCTGCACTATCTGCTGCAATCCCACCAACACCTCCACATAGCAGATGACTAACTTCTCAAAGGTTTGCCGGACCTTTTCCTGCCATTTCCATGCATCCTACTGCAGGTCTCTAGGCAACCAATGGAGAGGGAGCGAGTTTGAGAGACAGATAAACATAAGAATAAAGTTATATAGCAACATCAATCCCACATGTCCAATTGTCTAAGAGTGGCTTATTCTTTTTTTCCCCCCATCATTTGTGCATGTTTGTGAGTGAGGGTAAAGCACTTAGAACTCACAGAAACCTGCATAGTTAAAATATTCTGAAACTAAACTATGTGGAAAAAGCAACAAAGAGTAAAAAGTATAACAAATTTCAGAATTCTGGTTACCTCTAACATGCTGCACCCCCATGACCTACTTTCATGTTGGACCACATTCATTGAGATGCATGCTTCTGGACTCCAAAGACTTTAATACTTCTATTGACACTACATTTAAAAGAAGCATGTTCATCTAAATACAAAATTGGACAAATATTATTAAATGCTCTAAATGCTAAACAGGAGCACTGTTACTCTTAATGTCTTATCTCCAACTAACTAAAAAAGATCAATCAAAAAACAAGAAGTGTACACAGCTTAGACAGGTATGGGCTGTTTGGTCCCTCTGTAATGTCTCCTTAAATAAATATCCCTGATGGAAAGCCCACTTGTGTTGTTGTGATAACACTAGCACTGTGCGCCATCCCTCTGACTCTATTCTGAGCAACGCGATAAGGTCAACCTATTCTGTTGGCAGCTCTCTGCACAATCACAACTTGTGTTTCTATTTGGTGGGACCATTTACCGTCTTTTTAGTAAGAAGCACTTCATCATATTTATCCCAAATAGGGCTCAAAAGAAAAAAAAGAAAGAAAAAGATAAAAACAATAAGAGTCCAAAAAGCAAGTGTACAGCTTATTGCACCAGCATGCATCTGCTCTTATATAACTATCATTAGCTTACAGCTTTAAGTGTTTAAGGTATGTGCTAACTAAAAATAAAGACAAGATGATAGTTTATTAAATTTTAATGAAATTTGCAGATTGTTTCGGTGGAGTTTAATAAACTCAGCCATCTACTCCTTGCTATCTAAAATATAACAGGACACTGGAGTATATTCTCGAGCATCTCACACTTCTGATAATCAGTTGTCTGCTTGATGTTTATTCAGCTGTGTAAAAACTATAACTTTAATCTCAGCCAAACCGATTTACTCAGGAACAAATAAAATACTGAAAAAAGCCAAACAATGAAATTTTTAAGTTATCTAAGTGACTTATATATCATGTTTAACCCGAGTAGCGATAGACGGCGGTGGGTTTGAAAACGATTTGCTGGGAGTCCGGTGTTCTCACGGGCTCTAGTGAGCCTTGAACCCCGGTTAGCTATCGAGCTGGTGGGTAACAGACGCCTCCGAAAACGTCAGAGCACTTTTGAAAATATGTGGTGTCTTGATAAACTAAGCAGATATTTGAGGTTTACACAGCTACATTCTCGCCTGAAAATATGTTAAACGTTTATTTTGTGACCCAGAAAGAATAATAAGAGTAATATTAAAACTAACTAGCTGCCGCCATTGTTGGAAACAACAACATTCATAGCAGGGCCACGCTATGAATTCTGGGATAGGTTGGGCCAAAGTATACACCCGACCCATCCTTCAAATCTGGGGAAATGAAGGCCGCATTTGTCGGCCACATTTGTTGGCGTCTTTGAATTTGGACAGTCTTAGTCGTGTCGCTGTAACGTAATCGGGGGCTTAATGTTGTTAACGCAATTTAAAGTATCCCAGGTGAGACCTCCAAGACTCACTTTAGCACGTGCAAAAATACTATATTATTTTTTCTCTATTCATCAACCACACTAGGTCTATATTTTATTTGCTTTTACACATATACTGATCTGTCCCAGATACGCAGGTTAGTTTATTTACAATTACTGTTTCAGGGTTGTTTCTGCACACAGGGCTCAAGTTTCCAGGGGGTCAAAAGCACAAGTGACACACCCAAACTAACTGCAAGATACTTGAAGTTCAAACTCAAGACTAATGTCAATTTATGAACACTTTCTATTAGTCACCTGTGTAACCAAATACTTCCCAACACAATGAAAAAAATGCATTGGTAGATCAATTCTTACTCTTATCGAACCCATCTTTGAGCTCCATTTTTATGAATCCTGTACAGAAGTGGACAACATTACAAAAGGATGACCTCCGTGTTTCCACTGTTTGTTTAACAACTATGCAAGTAATCCAAATGTAACCACATGCAACCACTAAACATACAATGTAGCGATTCACAGCAAAAAACAAAAAACACCACTGACATTTCTGAGACCATTATTCAGTCAAGTTTTACACCGTTTAGCCAGCATGATCACAATATTCTTCCTGACCCTCATATGAAATACTTATACTTTCAGTTTCAGCTTTGTGCATTGTGATTCGAGACATTAATTGATGGGAGTCCCAAGACAGGAGACAGCACTTGGAGCCCAACTGAACAATTAGGATGTCTGGATTTGGATGTGAGCTTCCAGTAATTTCAATCTAGAACTTGATTTCAAAGGAAACTAAGATTGATTTAATTTGGATGCCTACAAAATTACAATCACTATATAAAGTAAATTGGAGGAGCATACCACAAGGCTGTAAAAGCAGACAGCCTTAGTTGTCAAGGCTAATGATCTAAGGCAAGAAATGGCAGCTGCTGCTATTATTACCATCTGAATCCAGATACTCCCCTGGTCAGCTGTGACGCTCCTCCTGTGGCATTACATTACATCCTTCAAAGCTGCAGAACCTTTTCAGCAAGCATGAGCTGCTAAGTAATTGCTCACATTTAAACTTTTGACCCTGAGCTACTCAAAATTAAATGGAAAAGAAAATAAACACTAGACAGCTGGCCAAAAGGAACAAATGGTACTGACTGAAGTCATAATAGGTGAGATGACAGATTAAGACCCTCAGTGTTTTGCAGAAGATAACAACATGACAATTTTTTTAAATTTCAGATTTTGTATATGAAGGCTATACAAGCACTAATCTTCTTTCACAAACCCTGTGTTCACTTAAACGTAAATTTAAACATTTGTTTTACTATGAATGCCATCCAACATGATGTTCATCAATATTTTTTTTTACACAGCTATCATTTCCTCTCCTGAGTATTATTTTTATTCTTTATAATCAGATAAGAACAGAAATGGTACAGCTTAACATCGAGTGACACTAATGACTTTTTTTTTTTTTTTTTTTTAAATAATGATGCAGCTTAGGACACCTCAACAATCATGTAAACATAAAGTGCTGCAGGAAGAGAATTGGGAAATATACACGCTATTTGTGGCCGTGCACACACCATTAGCAACAATAACAGCATAAATTCTTCTGTGCTTTAAAAATGTTGTATTGGTGGAGTTTAATAAACTCGGCCATCTGCTTCTTGCTATCTAAAATATAACAGGACACTGGAGTATATTCTCGAGCATCTCACACTTCTGATAATCAGTTGTCTGCTTGACGTTTATTCAGCTGTGTAAAAACTATAACTTTAATCTCAGCCAAACCGATTTACTAAGGAACAAATAAAATACTGAAAAAACCCAAACAATGAAATTTTTAAGTTATCTAAGTGACTTATATATATCATGTTTAACCTGAGTAGCGAAAGACGGCGGTGGGTTTGAAAACGATTTGCTGGGAGTCCGGTGTTCTCACGGGCTCTAGTGAGCCTTGAACCCCGGCTAGCTATCGAGCTGGTGGGTAACAGACGTCTCCAAAAACGTCGGAGCACTTTTGAAAATATGTGGTGTCTTGATAAACTGAGCAGATATTTGAGGTTTACACAGCTAAATTCTCGCCTGAAAATATGTTAAACATTTATTTTGTGACCCAGAAAGAATAATAAGAGTAATATTAAAACTAACTAGCTGGCGCCATTGTTGGAAATTGAGCAGGGCCGCGCTATGAATTCTGGGATAGGTTGGGCCATGAAGTATACACCCGACCCATCCTTCAAATCTGGGGAAATGAAGGCCGCATTTGTCTGAGTCTTCGAATTTGGACAGTCTTCATTGTGGCGCTGTAACGTAATCTGCCTACAAATGCGGGCACAGGAGGATCCGATTCCTGAATTTGGACACAGCTACGACACCGGACACTGCTTCTTCTTCTTCGAGGTTTAACGGCAGCTGGCATCCTTGCACATGCAGTGCTGCCATCTTCTGTTTCAGTCCATTATTACACTCTAAAATCCTACTACTTATTCCTGCGTCTTTTGGGATCTCACAAAGCTTCAAACGACACGTCGACTATATTAGTCGTCGACGATTTTAATAGTTGAGGTAATCGTGACTAGTCGACTAATCGTTGCAACCCTAATAGCAATGCCATGGATTTGCGTTCCCTAGGGCACACAACAATGAGACAAGTTTGGATAAGACACGATGAACGCATTTCACCACTTTAGACAAAAAACACACCAACAAGTACAACCAGGCTATGACAGAGGAGATGCTAGCAGCTGATGATGTGCGACCCAAATATAAACAAATATAACGGCACTCAATACAACAGAGAGACCAAGCAGTGGCTGACAATTACTGATGCAATTACACAGAGGAAAAAAATAGAGCTTTAAGTAGCGTTAAGCTTTACCCACAATCTAAAATAGCAAATATTTTTTAGTTTTATTATTATTAAGTATTATTATTATTATTATTATTATTATTACTATTACTACTACTATTATTATTATTATTATTATTATTAAGTACAGGCTTCTGGCAAGTTAAAAGGATAATTATTTTAATTACTTTATATTGTTATATAATTGTTATAAGTGTTAAGCAGTCTTTTTATGCACTTACTTAAAATTTCTAATAAATTAAAAAAAAAAAAAAAAGTTCAGTAATTTTGTTCCCTATATTGTCACAAATTTTCTTAAAAATTGCAATATAATTTTAGGACTATATCGCCGACCTCTAGTGTGGCTGTTTGTCATATAGTATATCAAAACATCATTCCCACATTCTGTTAGGAAGCTCTGCTTACTGTACCAAAATCAAAACAAACAAACAACCAAAAAAAAAAAAAAATCCGTAAAACAGAAGTCCTTTTATATATAAATATTTGACTAAATCAACTACAGTTTTTAAACAAAACTGAACCATATAAACTTTTTATTCCAGTGGGGAACAGTGTAACACCAAGCATAAACACCAGTCCTCTTCAAAACACACGATTCAAGTCTGATGACTAATAACAGATAATAATTATACTTATTATTAATTGGCAGAAAGTGGTAACATTTAATCCCTTGTGTCTTTTTTCTCCATCTTGATCTACCGATGTTTAAACAACAGTGTTGCTTAAAAAATTTTTTCAAGTAGTTGCATTTCTTGTCAGATGTGCTACCGGCAGTTGTAACAAAATAATTTCCCAAATATTAGATAAATAAAGTATTTCTTATTCTTAAGACCAACTTTAAAGAACAAACTCGTTATGGCTACTTTTTACCAAACAGGACCCAGAATATGAATGTTTATGCATGAAACAAAAACCGACTTGTTCTCATCAGATGATGAAGGTAAATACAGATGGTCATTGTGGAAATAAAAACACCTACTTTGAACCAACCCAACTTTCTGCTTTTGCCATGTAAGCTTGAGAATTAAACAGTCATTGCTGTTTTAGATTGCAGGCCTACAGCCTCACAGCACAGTGTGGTGCTGTGTCTCGTGAACTTGATCTTGTATGCTCATTAGATAAAAAGCCTCTCTATTTCCTAAAGCATGTGACCTCATGATTTTTCAACTGTGAACTTATGACTATCATTTAGCAGTCTTCTTGTTGAAATAGCTCCAGTTAGTAGGCAATGCGCAGTATAGTTAACTATTACAATGAAGAGATTAATTATGGTGTCAATTACAGAGCAATCCCCCTCCAAAAAAGAATAATAAAATAAAGTTAAAACTCAAAGTTAAAATGGGCCACATACAACTACAAGAGCTAATCAGGTTTACTCAAGACAATGTCTGTCAAAAGCACTGCAGCATTTTCAAAAGTTCAAAACAGCACCGGGTGTATTTTAAATGGGAACTGTGTAAATCTGCAAATAAGGAGCGCACATAATCAGACACACAAGCGTCATAGAAAATCCAGGTGATTTTTCAAAATGAAAGATCCTGTGCAGACGAAACATTTCACTTCTGACAAGATTCTGGTGAAATATGATTCTGCAAAGTACAGAATAACATAATGTACATGACTTACATCATACACAAACACCAGTGTATTCCTGAAGTAGTGCTGGGTTTAAAAAAATAAATAAAAAGCTCAACACAAACATCTGTCTTGAGTCATTGAGTCTGTCTTGTATTCTATACTGCAAATGTAATGGAGTTTGTCTTGTTTTTCCATAATGGAGTGATAATGAGATTTTCCCCATTTTTTCCATTCACTTCATTCATTCTCTTAAAAATTACCCACTGCCTTATTGCATCTTGTGAACTAAGTTACACAACAAAATACTACTGACAAAAATAAGAATTTACTTCTATCAGGTAATCGTTTATCATAGCCACCCACAAGGTCTTACACTCATTAAGCCATTATAGACTAGCAGAGAGTTATTTTACCTCTCCACTTTCTGAACAAAAGCAACTGAAATGTAAATAAAATCCAGGTTTTGACCAGATCACTGGTAATTATCCCCTGTGAGCTGTAATAGATGTTTACTTTTGAGATAACACACAGTTACCACCCAACACTTCTGCAATTCAGTCTACATCACAGCTTCTTCTTGTCATGGTGGTCTCTTACGTACACACTCAATCACTCCGATTTGTTTATGCTGGGAAGCACTAATGTAACAAAGTGTTCTGCAGGTTACCTCTGTGGTGGCCATCTTGTTTTCCCAGTAAAGAGGAGGCCAATTGCAGCTCTTTTATAGGCCAGTCTGAATTGAGAAGGCGTGGTCTTTAGAGTATTTAAAGTGGGCAGGAAATGGATTGGGGGCCATTTTGAGAAGATGCTGTCTGTATGTGCATGATATTGGCAAGAGACAATAAAGCAATTACTTCAGTTAAGATAGAGTGAAGACTGATGTTTCCCTCACCACACCTCTCTGCGTAACAGTTTACTACCTCATGTCTGTACCCACACCTCAAGATAACATCACCCAAGAACCGGTCTTTAAGCTTGCCACAGTGCAAAACAGATAACCAGTTGCCCCAGGTTTAGTAGATATGTGCAGTCATTATTCCCTCACTCACCAACCAAAATTGCTCACTAATACCAATTACTGTAAGGTAAACCACTAGTTATGTTATTTACTGGCCTGACTTTCATCTGTCATTACTGCCATCATTGCCACCCACACCCATGCATTAGTGGCCTTTCTATGCTACTGATAAAGTGAAGAACACAGACATAATCAGCAGACAAGAGTATCGAGGGGAGAAAAAAATTCACAAAAAAATAGCAGTGCAGTGCTGAAGTTTACTCTGAGTGTCACAAGTGCTCACTGGTGGTAACGTCACCAAGGTATTATAATAGGCTGTGAAACTTGAAGACTAGTTTATCTAAGTTACTCATAACCAAATGAGCAACACATTACTGGATAGTCACTTGATGCTATTTACATCAGACAAGTGTTACTGGCAATGTAAAAAGAAAAAGAAAAAAAAAAACTGTAAGGCAGGGAAAGTACATTAGCTTTACAAGCCACAGTCTGGGTATTGAATTTCTCCGAGTTTTAAAAGGAGAAGGAACCTCACTATGGCTGCCGCCACATAAATAGCTGGCTGTTCAAATAATCTTGCCTACAATTACACAACACACTTTAATTTTGCTGGATCACACAAAGGAACTCACTTATACGTCCTAATCTTTATATTTAACACAAAACCACCACAGTCAATGCGGCAAAACACCAAGCAGATCATTACAGATATACTGTATGATTAACTTGATACTTTGGGTTTTTAAACCTTTTTTCTTCCAACGTGTTTATGCCTGCTGACAAAAACAGCTTCATATTTTTGGTCCAGGAAAACGCAAGTCTGGGTGCACTTCAATGAGCTGTTGTTAGTATTCTAACTTGAAGGGGTTTTTTTCTAGATCATCATTACCGAAAAACATAAACGTCTGAAAATGACAGAGACACTTCAAATGCTTCATCACAATTAGACTTCCAGTTAACTACAATTTAACAACACGTGGCACTGCCATACATCTGGTACAAATTTAAACCAAAAAGTATGACTGGGTTGTACATAAGGTCTGCTTATTTTTGCCATGCCTGATTATGATAAAGTGTTAACATTATGCGACAATCTTTGACTAGCATATGTTAGCTGACTCACAGGCGAAACCCAATGTAACCTTAACTAACACAGCACTCACTACTTAAGTCACACGATCCTTATCGTCCATTTAGAGTTAGTTAACATTAGAACAAACGATTGTAGTTTCCAAAGCTAAACGAGTCGACCTTGAGTTAAAAGAAATCAACTGGTCGCCGTGACAACACTGAAAACAGCAAACGCGTCAGTGTTGGCACTCACGCCAATAATTTGCACATAATAACACTGCAGTTTGACTAAAAGAGAAAATTAATTCAGGTTTAACCAATCAAATATCCAAAGTGCTGGGGGAACTACCTGCGCACGAAAGGTACGCTTACATATTGGGTTATAAAGGCAAAAGCTCGCTAGCTAAGTTTGTAGCTAAGTTGTCACTTAGTATTGCGTCACATTTAGACTACCATTTCAAAGGTTAGGCTAAATAAACACCACAGAAAAATAGACTTCCCACCACCCCGCTGCTTACCTTCACATAGAGTCACTATAAGTATAATCCAGGGCTTCTCTGAACATGTTATGGACTTATAAATCCATACCATGTACAGTTCGCCTGCATTGCTGCCATCTTGTCCTAGACGACAGGAAGGGAGAGCTCGCTCTCGGTAACGCCACCATCTCCCACATTTTAAACACTAAATAACTCTTGCATATGAGCTTCCAGAAACACCACACCGAACCCACGTCGTAGCTACACAATTCAAACGCGTCTCCGTCTTCTTTGGGCAGCGTTGCCCATCTCTGTAAAGGGTGTCCGTTACCCTGTCTAGACGCACCGCTCCGCGGGCCTGCCAGCCTCTAACATGTCTCTTTTCTCTAGGAACTGGAAGCGAATGTTTGCGAACTGACGGCATTGGCCAGTCCAGATTAAATGATTACAGAGCAGGTGCAAAGATGGGGGATTCAGTGGTTCGTTTCTGGGAAGTCGGTTAGACAGAAAACAGTACACTACAATGGGGAGCTTTTTTCATAAAAAGAAATAAGGTATACTGAAAATTACTGACAACATACATGATAAAGACAAAGGGGTTGAGAAGGATGAGAGGAACAAAAGAATGAACACAGAGATGTAGCTTACATTTGAAGTATAATAAAACACAGGCAAAGTGTTAATGCAATACTATAGTCCCCTTCGGGTTTTGCCAGGATGAGATGGATTTATAGCTAACATCAATAAATGACAATGTGAAATACAATTTCCAACTTTTGGTTACATATATTCAGAATAATAACAATAAAGTTTGAATTGTTAATGTGATTGCTTCATGATTTGTTCCTCTAGTAAAGTGTCAGCAGCATACTTACTATAGCCTAGTAAACTTAGAAGAAAATAATAAAAATAGAATATGAAAATGTACAATCCATGGCAGCAGCATCCTCTTTTTAGCCACCCTTCTATCATGTGTTCTAAAAATAAGCTAGCTAGTACTTACTCTAGGCTTCACATTGACACAACCCCTAATGCCCCAGATAGAAGGTATTTGCTTAACCGATTGTCCAAGCACATCTTCATTCCACTCCTGACTTTTTTTCTCTTTTATCTTAATTTGTACTGCTCGCCTGATCTGCTGCGAAAAGACCAGCAATAACAGTTTTTTTTTCTAATTCTGATCCTGGAAGAGATATGAAATCTAGATCAATATGATGAAAGGTAGGACTAGTGATGCCAAAAACATACTGACTAGCCTTCAAAGGAAATACAAGCTGAAATCTACTACTCAGACAGGCAGGAGGCACCCAGCTGGCAAAAAAGCTGCCCATAAGCCCCTTGTGTCTGAGTCGACCAGCTATAATGTAATCCACCAAAAGGCATTTGTCTTTGTCAGTCCTCATCTGTCCTCACCCGAGTCACACACAACAAATCACAGAGCCTGCCCGGTCAGCTGGAAAACAGGTGTGAACACCTCTTGTCTAACTTGGTTTATCTTGGGTAAACACAGCTGGGATGATAATGGGGGTAATCAGAAGAACCCACATGTGCAGAAGGCCCCGTATATAAATTCCTTTAGCACTGAAGACCGAACACGGCGTTGCTGTTACTGAAATAGTTTGTATGGACGAAAGAAGAAGAAGAAAAAAAAAAAAGGTAGCAGTCTACTCGTGAACTGGCTCCGTGGTCTTTTGCTTTGGTCTGCTTGGATTTTGCCAGACGGTTATATGAAAGTGCGCGCTCTCGATGGTTATCGTTTGTCTCCCCCTATTGGCCAGTGAGGTGGCCAGCAGTCTGCAGCACAAAACAAGCTTTGTTTTACTGATTGCCATATTTTCTGCAATTTCAGTAAACAACGGATTTTCTTTAATTTATGTATGTATTTTTATCTACACAAAAAGGATTAATAAGCCTAGGGGTCAAGGTACAAGTCAGTATTTGTAAACTGACTGACTACTAGAGGCCGCCTATAGGTCAAAATTGTAACACGGGTTTGCAGTCGCATAGGAATCACCTGAGTGCACATTAGCAGATGCACATCACAGTAAAACATAATTTACAAGGCACATTTAGAATTTCGTGGTATTTTATTTATTTATTTATTTATTTTAAAAAATAATAAACTTGAAGAAATGCAAATAGACTATAGTTTTAATCGTGTAAATCATTTTTCTTACACAATGTAGTGTACAGAACATACAATGTAACTTTAGATAAACTGCACTCAGAGGAGCAGGGCAAAGGGCACACTGTCAAACTCGCTTTCGTAGAGATCGGCGCTTTATTTTGAAGGACTCGCGCCGGAACTGTTATTGTTGTTGCCACTGGCGGAGCGGAACACCAGTGTCACGCCATTTTAAGACATCGGCGAGCCGTTGAGCGGCTAGTTGCTTGATGGCAATGTGATCGTGTTCTTTGAAGCTATGCCGATTACGAAGTGTTTTTAAAAACGTGCCATCGCGTTATTCTTTGAGTGTTCACACAATTGATAAAGACATTTCTAACCTAGGTTACTCTTCCAGCCATGTCGACGGAGGCAACGGCCGAACAGGTAGCTACACGCAGCGGGTCAAGCTAACCCGTGCTGAAAAGAATGCATGATTTACACCGTGTTATTTTGGATAATGTTAGCAAGTTGACAAAGCGGTAGTATTTGCTTATGTTTCGACTTATTCTACGTCGATTTTAGCTAGTACTAGTAGCAGATATGTATGTTTGGGTTACGACTGAAAGCTGCAAGTTTAGCTCGTCGTTCGCCATATTGAGTATAAGCGTTTGTAGTAAAGTCGCGACTTAACGCTTGTTGTTAAACCAATTGAGTTAATTTAAACACTTTTATAATCTATTAGTACACATTAATCGAATGTAGTCTTAGTCGCGCCACGTAAAAGGAGTTAACATGCCAGCTAATTGGACATTGTTCTGTATTTGTAATGTGAATTACCACCCAAATATTCGTAAATTTCTCTACCTGCAGTGTTGTAGCCAGTTATTCTGTTATTGACTACCATAGAATACTAAACCTACTTATGTATGTTCTAAGCCTCAGGATGGGCCTCACTTAGCGCTTGGCCCTTAGATTAGTTGTTCCCCAGCACTATTCAGAGGCATAACTATGTTGTCCCTGTGCCTTTGTGCTGTCTTGCAGGCAGCAGCAGAATATATCCCTGAGAAGGTGAAGAAGGCAGAGAAGAAGTTGGAAGAAAACCCATATGACCTTGACGCATGGAGCATTCTGATTCGAGAAGCACAGGTTTAGTGACACAGAGTTGTATTCCTGGGGTTAAGGAAACTGGGGAATAAGGGTGGTTGGGCTTGGGTTATAAACTGTTAGAATACAAAGCAGCCATAAAATCTTTTCTTCCCATGACTGGTTTTTGATATGTTAAATAGTGTGAGGTGTCAATGCATTTTCCTTCTTTAGAACCAACCCATAGACAAAGCAAGGAAGACATATGAGCGACTTGTCTCACAGTTCCCAAGTTCTGGCAGATTCTGGAAGCTATACATTGAAGCTGAGGTTAAGACTTTTGTTTTTAATTTTATTTAGTGTGCATGGCTGGGATTTTTGTTTTTTCCTCAAATGATCAACAATGTGATTTTCACACGACCAAACTGTCTTACTTTAATGACCAATAAAGTCGCAACTCTTATTTTGGATCGCTGAGCCTGCCTACTTCAGCTGGAACTATTGGTCCTAAATTTTGTAGTTTTCATTACAAGATTGCCATCAACAGTCACGATTAACAAGTGATTTAAACCTGAAGGACATGGATTGAACATGTGTGAAGAATGATGTGAAACGCTTTATATTTCCCAGGCTCTTGCTTGACTTCTTAAGAGTTGTGCCTTTTTAAAAATTCAAACAAAGGGGGAATTAGTTCTAACAGTATCTTTTCCACAAAATTCTTCTTATGTTCCCAGGATTTTAAAGTACACATTTTCTGCGCCATATTTTTTAATGGGGTAAAGTGCATTTGTTGCATGTTTGGTCTGCAACAGTATTAAAACTATTTTAATAGTATTGGAGTGCATTAGCCTTTTATTCACTTGTTGTGTCAATTTATTGCCTCCTGTGTCATTTCTTTTGGGTAACTGTATAAAAACATTTTAACTGTGTGGCCCTTTCTTTCTCCCCACTCCTCCTGAAGACAAGCGACCCTATTGCCTCAATGCCATCAACAGGCTTCGCTGCTACTGATAGAATGACTTTTTATTCCCCCCCCCCCCTCCCCAAACAAATAATTTTTGCTAACCCAATAAAATAACCTTGATGCCCTTCACCTTTGCAGAAGATGACTGCAACTGATTTTAAACCAGTGCTTTCCAAAAGTTACACAGGAAGTTGCACCAAATCATCAGACTTTAGTTTCCAGTTAAAAGGCCACTCCTGCCTTCTGGAGACTTGCTACTTTTGTGCTGTGCACCAAATGTGGGTTTATTTGAGGTTCTAGTGGCTGTAGTTGGCTGGTTGAGGGGGTTTCTTCCCTGTGTGAAGTTACATCACCCCCATGTGTCCACCCCTGGTCTTCACACACTGAAATACAGGGGGAGCTGTGCTTTTCTAAACAGACTAGTCTTTTCTAAAACGACCAGTAGCAATTTCCTTAATTTGCATCAGTAAAGCATCACTGTTAAAGTCCACACTATTTAGGCCCTCTAAAAATATCAACAGCAAGCTATTAAAGAGTTGTCTACTATTACTGTTATTATTGGGTTATTGCTTGGTAATCTGCTGCAGACAAGCTAGAGGGTTAAAATAAAACAGTTGCATCTACACATCACTGGTGCCTTTTTGTTTTTTTTTGTTGTCTGGAAGCTTGACTCGTAAACAATATTTTTATTTAAAGTCGCTTTATTTAAAAAAACAAAACTTGAACATATGTGGTTTCTAACTTTAGATGTTTGCTTAGGATCCATTTTTTAAACCAGGAAAGTAATTATAAATTTTAAACAAATAGTAGATCCACCATCTACTGTCAGCTTTAAACAAAGCTGCGGACCTGCAGAAGACATGACAGCAGACTGATTTTTTTTTTTTTTCCCCTATACATAATAACATTTACAATAAAATGCAAAGCAAATAAAATGTAAACAGTACTGACATTAAAAAATGTTGCATTTCAAGTTAACTAAGCTTTTAGTGTGTGTAGTTTTAGAGGTCAGCTAGTAGCAACAGAAGATGGCAGGGAAGAGCTCTAAGCAAGTGTCAGATTTGTTATATGGATAAGCATGCTCGACTAATAAAGCTGATTTTTGAATCTTATCTTATACAATACTTTTAAAGTTTGTTTTGTTTTTGTTTTTTTAAACCCACGTTGTTTAGTCCTCTTTCCCCACCAAACAGTTAATTCCAAAACCCCAAACCCAGTTTTTATTCCGGCATACTTGCATTAAGCCTTCTGTTAGCTGAAATAACAGTCAATAACTAAGACAAAGTTTTTTTTTTTTCCCCCCCAGCAACAGAAGGCCTTTTTATACTATCGTAGTTTGATGTATGTGTTAGTAAGATATGTATTTTTATTTTTTTTTATGATAATGTAGAAAGAAAGTCTGTGTGGTAAGTATGTGGGGGATGATCTCAACTTAAAAAATTAAAGAGTTAAGTAGTCAAAAATCGTCATAGTCTTCTTCACTTAAAGTCGATGCAAAATTCTTTTGTGTGTGTGTGTTAGGCACATTTTCTAAAGACCTCATTTGCTCTGTGCAGATCATAGCATGTCTTCTTCATAACTCACCACTTTTGAAGACCTAGTTTTAGAGACCACGGCTCAGTTGGGTTTATGTTGAGGCAGCACATTGATCAAAATACAAAGTTATGTCTGATTAATATAGGCACTGTATAGTGAGACTAACCAGCTGTTTTTAACTGTTAGACTGAGGTTTATCTATATTTTGTACCCTTACTAAAATATTTTACACGCAGTTTGTAAGAAGAGCTTAATGGGGCTAACTTACTTTGGGCTTCCTTCAGGGTGCATTAACTTGTTTGTTTGAGTTATACAGTATGAGCAGCCTGTGCTATGATGGATAAAAATGTTTTGGGAGGAAACAACAGGGTAAAGTGTGCCTACGTTTGTTAAGTTCGTGTCTTGTTTTCTCTCAGAGTGGATCCTCCTGTATAACCTTTATGACTATGGGAACTAAATGCAGTTGAGCTACTGTGTATTCACATATGAACTGCAGATTTGCGCTACCTTAACAGCAGTGTTGAAAGATAGCAGCCAGTACTGTATTCATTTGTTGGATGGTGGACCTCAAAAATTGGAAACTTAGAAAATCCGCACTCTTATACATTAGGACCATTTTGATTGCATTTCTCAGAAACTAGGTCACCTCAAGGAAAGTTCAGTGTAGTTATCTTCAACAAATAGTGGAGAAGTTGCGTTTAATTTTTTTTAATAGAAATTATGTGGCTTTACTAATCTTCTGCCTTGAAGTGCTTTCTCTACTTTAAGCTGTTTGTCTAATTATATTCATGTTTTTCTTATGATCGTTCCATTTTTTTTCAGTTAAAGTAAGCTGATAGTAAGCTTTAAATCATTAACAAAAGGGTGTGTTGCAGCAAGTCATCTCAAGTAGAATTTTGTGCTTGAAGCGATGATGCAACTTAGTGCGAAAAGGGATGTGGCATGTTAAATATCAGGAGGAGCTTTTCTGCAACCACCTAGGCAGATGCATCCAAACAAAACATCACTGCAGTGTAATTTGTGCACGTTATGTAACTTCTCTGTTCCAGTGTTACGCAAAAACAGGATTTGCATCAGCTCTAGTAAAAGCTTTTGTTGACAAAGCTACCTGTGATTCTCTCACACTTAACCCTTTCAGCAAGTAACCCAACCAAATACACTACATTTCAGAAAGCTTAGACATTCTAGTATTAAATCTTATGCCATTTCTATTCCTATGTCAAAGCTTGCTTAAATAACTAACGTTTTACTTTACTATATACATAGATAGATCGATAGATATTAAGCTGGCCATTAAAGAGTTTATGATCTCATTTTTTTATCAACAAAGTACAGTGTTTGGTGGTCAAGGATTTTTAACTTGAATATTTCATCAAAATCTGATGTGGTGATATAATTGTCCCCTAGATTTTTATTGTTTCTTGAGCAACATTTATATTCGAAGAAAAGTTTTGTCGCATGCAAAAGTTGCTGCACACCTTTGCAACTTTTCCTATTTTTTCCTATTTAACAGTATTTATTTATCTTCATATTTTTCGGAGTAACAGTAACAGAGGTTTTGAAGAGTTGTTCAAAGATTTAAATGTCACTGTATTCTTCCTCTTTTATTATTAAAGGTTTACTGGTGCTTTATGTCTGGGTTTGTTGTTCTTTTTTTAAAGAGTAGGAAGTGTAGGTTATTTCTTAAGCGCCTTAAGACATTTCCTAATGACTGAAAAAATTTGAAAATTGAATTCCACCGTTAATTAATTGTAGTTGACCTTGAAATCTTTTATGTTAATGTTATTCTTGTAGGTCTAAAATGGCTTTTGTACATACCAGTGCAGTTACATTGGGCCTTACAGCCATAGGAACGTTGCAGTCTTAGTATTTTTGTTTAATAGGTCGCACAAAAACAACTAGTTTAGAATTTGGTCCACATTTCTGTGTAAATATTAACATTAATCTGTAAACTGTCTAAGCTGCAGTGTCAGGACATTGTTAATAATTTCATGACATCTCTGTGACGTTTTACATATTTAAGCCTCCTTAAGGATGTTATAGCAGTGACCTTTGCTTTGTCAGTGTAGCCATGCAACGTTATTGTTTTTGTTACCATAAGCCTAATTCAGCACACCCACCCCCACCCCCCCTAATCATTTTTCAAATTTTTATTATTGCACTATGGATAAAATGGATGTGCTTACACATTTCTACAGTGCTTATGCCACAGAAATAACAGCCTTACCTCTACGTACCGGAGGATGGTTTCAGCTCATTTGTAGTAGGCCGTAAGAAATTCATCGCTGCAAATTTTTACTAATGGATCGAGCACACCTGAGGCTTTGAGCTATGTGGAAAAGGGCCCTTTTTTTTTCTCTGAATACTGGATTTCTCAGCCTGAAGTCCAATTTCAGTATTTTTCCTGGGTAATGTGGCGCAACTACAATGAAAATAAACCCCTTTCTAAAAGTAATTTGTCATTCTTGTGTGAATTTCACTTTGTTGATCTTTGAGGTCGTGTATGTGCGTGCGTTTGTGAATGGTTGTTACATTTGCATGAATGCATGTTTCCGATAAGCCATAAAAGTACAGGAAAATTAACATTGCATTACACTCTTATTTTCAGATCAAGGCTAAAAACTATGACAAGGTAGAAAAGGTAAGTGTCCGCCTCACTCGTGAAATCTGAAAGTGAAATTTTAAAATCTGGGAAGCGTGGTATGACTTCCTAAATACACTAGTTAAGTATTGTTTCTGGTTTCAAAGGGAATATGCGTACAGACAATTATAGTACCCATTAAAAAAACACCTGGAAATGGTGATTAAATAGAAAATATTAATTTTATAAATCAATAATAAGTCTTTGAAATGTTAGAAGTGGGTTAGTTGCCTTTTTGAACTCAATTGATGACACTTTGGGGGATTTTTCTCACTAGGTTTCCACACTAGCAGTGTGTCTTTAGATGTCTTTAAGCTTTTCAACATTTATCCCCCTTATAATTATTAAATTAAAAAAAATAAATTGATATACATGAAATACATTTTAGGTCAAAGATTTGAACATGAACAAATCTGGTGTTCTGGGTTTAACTTCATGCCCTTAAATGTAGCAGTCCTGCTACATTGTAAACAGATGATCTGCATCCAGAGTCAGATAGTTAGGAGAAAGTGTTGTGACTGTATGTGACATATAAAAGTGTGTTTCCATCTGCTTTGTTGTCTAACATCTTCTGGCCCCTGTAGTTGTTTCAGAGATGCCTAATGAAAGTGTTGCACATCGACCTGTGGAAATGCTACCTCTCATATGTTCGAGAGACCAAAGGAAAGCTTCCCAGCTACAAGTAAGATGACAAGCTGCATTGTTTTATTGAGCATTTATTTACTGCCATACAATTTTACACCTCTTCTTCTTGCCATCAGAGAGAAGATGGCCCAGGCTTATGACTTTGCCTTGGATAAAATTGGCATGGAAATTATGTCATATCAGGTATGCAAATCTGAACAATGTATTTGTACTAATGGTATGAGTGTTTTTTAAACTACTATTGCATAACCGCTATCTGTTACTCTTTCAGATCTGGGTGGATTACATCAATTTCCTCAAGGGAGTGTAAGTGATTTTTGTTTCATGACCTTATTGCTACTCAGCTCTCTTAGCATCTCTTTAATGTTGAAATTTTTGTTTTATTAGTGAGGCTGTGGGTTCATATGCAGAGAACCAGCGAATCACCGCAGTACGGCGGGTGTACCAGAGAGGCTGCGTGAACCCTATGATCAACATTGAACAGCTCTGGAGAGATTATAGCAAATATGAAGAGGCGGGTGGTCCACCTTTTTCTGCTCTTAAATGGAGTTTTTGGTTTTTCATCATGAGTACCGAGTGACTGGTAGACTGACTTGTCTGTCTCACAAACAGGGTATCAATGTACATTTGGCCAAAAAGATGATTGAGGATCGAAGTAGAGACTACATGAATGCCAGGAGAGTAGCTAAGGTGAGATATTGCACAGTGTCCCAAGTATGTACAGGCCTACGTGCAGTCCTTTGTCCTGTGTACTCTCATTATAAAGCTAATACAGATTTCTATATTGTTTCCATATTTCAGGAGTATGAGACAGTGATGAAAGGGCTGGACAGGAATGCACCATCAGTACCACCTCAGAACTCCCCTCAGGAAGCACAGCAGGTGGAAATGTGGAAGAAGTACATTCAGTGGGAAAAAAGCAACCCACTGCGCACAGAAGACCAGACCCTCATTACAAAGAGAGGTAACTGCTTGTGGCCAAGCTGTTGTTGGTAAATCTTATTCTGTGTTTGTGTCGGGAGGACTGTAATTCCAGTTGTTATGCTGATATGTAATTTTTTAGTACGTTTTCAACTGTAGTCAGTGGGTAATGCATGACATGTGGGATTGAAGCCACTAGAGGGCGCGGATTGACGCTTTTCTCCACGTGCATTCTTGAGATGTGCTTAACCTCAGCTGGTGAAGAGCCAATATTTTAGTCACTAACTCTTATTTTTTGTGGTGCAGTGATGTTTGCCTATGAACAGTGCCTGCTGGTCCTGGGCCACCATCCTGACATATGGTATGAGGCAGCACAGTACCTGGAGCAGTCCAGCAAACTTTTGGCAGAGAAAGGGGTGAGAGATGAACCTTATCATTGTGAAATTTAATGTGCATTTTTGTTTAAAGGCTCTTAAGTATTTTTCAAATAAAGCCAAACTTCAGCTCAAACAGTCCCATAAGTCTGTATTTCTCCCCCTACCCCTCAGGACATGAATAACTCAAAGCTGTTCAGCGATGAGGCAGCTAACATCTATGAACGTGCCATCGGGACTCTTCTGAAAAAGAACATGCTTCTATACTTTGCTTTTGCTGACTATGAGGAGGTGAGGGTCCATTACGAACTCTGCACACTCTGTAACCCAGACTGAAAGAGGCACGCTGGCTTATCAGCACATTTCCTTTTCTGCTGTCTTAGAGTCGCATGAAGTACGAAAAGGTCCACAGCATCTATAATAAGTTGTTGGCGATTGAAGACATCGACCCCACACTGGTCTACATCCAGTACATGAAGTTTGCAAGGAGAGCCGAGGGCATCAAATCAGGTCGCACCATCTTTAAAAAAGCCAGAGAAGATCCACGCACACGTCATCATGTGTACGTCACTGCAGCGCTCATGGAATACTACTGCAGCAAGGTAAGAACACGCGATCAGATGTGTAGTGTATGAACTGTGTGTTTTTCACGCATACACGTCTAAGGGCTTTTGTTGTTTTTGTTTTTTTGTTAAAAGGATAAATCAGTGGCCTTTAAAATTTTTGAGCTTGGTTTGAAGAAGTATGGCGACATTCCAGAGTACATACTTGCATATATCGATTACCTCTCACACCTCAATGGTACGTAACAAGTTCTGTGGGTTACTTTTGATATCAAAGAAATAGTGATGTCTTAGTTTCTTCCTTTGTAATGCAAAAACATCTCCTGTTGTTGTTGTAAATAATCAGGGGTTTTTTTTGGCTTTCAGAGGATAACAACACCAGGGTTTTGTTTGAACGTGTCCTCACCTCAGGAAGCTTATCACCAGAAAAATCGGGGTAATGTCAAATATTGAATAAATTGCATACATGTACGTTTATGTCATAACTGTCGATATCAATGTTTATTAACTGTGATGTGTGTTTTGTTTTTTCAGTGAGATCTGGGCCCGGTTCCTTGCCTTCGAGAGCAACATAGGAGACCTAGCCAGTATTCTGAAAGTCGAGCGCAGGCGTTTCATGGCCTTTAAGGATGAATACGAGGGCAAAGAAACGGCCTTACTCGTAGATAGATACAAGTTTATGGACCTCTATCCCTGCTCCACCAGTGAGCTCAAGGCCCTTGGATACAAGGTGTGTGTTTTCCCATTTGGCATCGCAGTATCCTGTTCCAACAAAATAAGCAGATTCCAGCTTTTCTGCTGACATGAACTGACACTTCATTTGTATCTGCGTCTTGTTTGTAGGATGTGTCACGTGCCAAACTGGCAGCACTTCTCCCAGAGACTGTGGTGGCACCCTCTGTACCTGCTTTAAAGGACGAAGTTGACCGTAAACCTGAGTATCCCAAACCAGACACAAATCAGATGATCCCCTTCCAGCCACGTCACCTTGCCCGTACGTAGTCCTCAAATCCAGTAAACCTACGAGCACGATGCATCTTTCCACTGCTCTCTCTGCTGCATAAAGCATGAAAGGATTCATCTTTGACATAGCTTCTCGTGTTTCTCCCTGCAGCGCCAGGTTTACACCCTGTCCCTGGTGGAGTTTTCCCAGTCCCCCCAGCTGCTGTCATCCTAATGAAGCTGCTCCCTCCGCCTACGTGCTTCACTGTTAGTAGCAGCAGCTTAACACTTATCAAGCTCATATTTACTGGCAATGAATAAAAGATGTTAGGAACAGTTTTTTTCCCCTCTCCTTGCTGCTTGGATTCAAAAGAGTGTGTGATTGTTTGTTGCTGCAGGGTCCCTTTGTTCAAGTGGATGAGCTCATGGAAACTTTCAGGAGATGCACACTTCCTGAGAGTAAGTCTGCATTTAGGATGAATCCATACAACTTCTATTTTTAGTCACATTAGAAGAAAAGCTGTGGTGATGGATGCTGTAGTGACAGAGCAGCTGTTTTACACTGCCTAATTGTGTGTTAACAGGTTGTTGTACTTTTCATTTGACCTGCGTCTCTTTTTTTACCCCTGCTCTTTGTAGCTGTTGATGCTGCTGTAGAGCTGATCACTGGTAGACAGCCTGATGTAGGAGGGGAGGGCAACGGATCCATGGAGAACCACACTATTGCCAAGTCACTCAAGAGGCCTAACGCAGACTCAGACGAGGAGGATGATAAAGGAGCGATCGCTCCTCCCATACACGACATCTACCGCGCACGCCAACAGAAGAGGATTCGATAAACTAAAGAATGTAATCTTTAACCACTGGTCCTATAGGATAAATGTACATGTCCACCTGACAGATTATACATCAGCTGATTTTGGTACAGAAGAGCAGTGTACACACACAAACCTACAGAAAGTCTGCGCACCTGAGTGTTTTCGTGGCTTTTGTTTTGTCAGCAGTTCTTATTTTTAAAGACTGACCATTATACTGTACAAAATTTTTAATTCAGCCTTTGATTTTGGCACACCTCCCAGTTTTGGCAATGTTTGATGAGGAATTGCAAAGTGGAAGCAAGCTCCTTTTTTCCCCTTTCCTTTTTTTTTTAGATAACTGGAGGAAAGACAATTTCTTTCAATAAAAGTGAGAAAGAAGTAACCCGACTGTGCTCTTTTTTTGGGGGGGGGGTTGACTTTGAAACTGAAGTAACGCTTCATTGTGACAACTACCAGCAGGGGGCACAATATAAAACTTTACAATTTTTGTGGGAGAATCTATGTTTTGTCTATAAATTTAATAACTAAAGACTTAAACAATTAGTTGGTTAGCAGCATTTTGCTGTCACTATCAAGCAGATCTTCATTTTATGACAAATTCAAAAACACTGCACATAAGCAAACATTTTTAATATCAACCAGCTGCTTGTTTTCACATGGTGCTCAGAAGGTAATTTTCTCTACCTAGCACAGCTTTGTATGCTCTTTAGCAACATACAATCTGCCCAATCCATAAGACAAATTCTTACAGAAGCAAAAACAATGCATATGATGCAAATAACGCATATAAAGTAAAGTAGTTGTCGGTCTTCTCTTACAGCTTTTAGTAGTTTCAATTTATTACAGATATTTTAGTTTTGTGATTTAGTGTTCTAGCTTCAAATTATCTCAGGACTCCGTAACCATTCACTTTCTTATTTAACAAACAGGATGAAAACTGTTTCACATTTCCTCTTAAACTCAGCTGAAAGCAACATTAGATTTCAGTACTGTCAGTCAAGTAATAAAAAAAATGAATGCAACGGTCTGTTGAACAAAAATAATTTGTTAAAGTAAACTAACAACTGGAACACTGATGGGTTTTTCAGCATTCTGGTGGCAAATTATTTACGTTTGTTTTTGTTTTTTTCAGTTAAACACATTTTGTGTGGAATCTACAAATTTTAGATCCTTCTTAAGTTTATATAGTGTTCCATAGAAATATGGAAGCAATTTCCTTGTCTCGTGCAGAGGGTTTTATTGAACCTTACTTAAAAGGCATTGAAGCTGCCACTAAAATGGAGCTAAGGTTTTCAGTTACAAAAGAAAAAAAAAAAACACAAACATCTGTTTTGTTGATGTGATGCGACAAACAAAAACCCAGAGGGTTGATTCTCATGAATGCGTCTTATTGTTTACTACAGTTCAACATCAGACTTTCAAATTTCCAGTTTCAAATTTCCGTTTGAGGGTTACTTACACAAAGCTATACTGTACATCGCATTGAGAACATTTTGACTGGTAACACTGTTTCTATTGCACAAACACACGGAACATTTACATCTTTAAAAAAAAAAAAAAAAAAAAAATCTGGCAAGCAGATTTGCCCTTTTCTGGCTACAAACCATCAAGCCATCAAGATGGTTTGCAGTGAGAAAGGGGGGGGGGGGGGAGAATCACTAAAGAACACTTGGTTCATTTTGTCTTTCTCGGAAAGTAACAGTTTCATTTAAAACTTCATGTTAGCGTCCTGCACCAAAAGAAAATGTCAAGTTCCTTAAATAATTAAGATTATTAAGATTCACATTTGCGTTCAGTAGTCTAAATAAAATCCACTCGCTGACATGGACGTTTTCACATCATCTGGATTGCATTGGCTTTTTTGTTCTTTACCTTATAGTATATGGTCTTTTTAAATTAATAAATATTATTGTAACATGTTGATACTGGACAATTTATTTCCAAAGTACTGAACGAATATCTCCGGATGGCCTTTATAAAACTGTCCAAGCAGCCGTCTCTTTTCTTTATCAGAGAGCGTAGGGCTCTCGTGGACTGTCCGCAATAAAGACACGAGCTCCTCTTTAGTGGTTTTTCGTGCGTTTTGTGAATACACCTCAGTGCTTACTCTTGTTGAGTACGCTGATCCTGGAGTAAAGAGAGACAGAAAACCAAAAATTAATTCCTCTTTATGCCCCCAGTTAACAGTTAAATATCTGAATGTACGCAATGATGACTGTGAGGGGTAAAAATCTGCAAACCTGTCAACATATCTGGATCCTTCCCTTTCACAATATTCGTTATTCTGTCACTAACCATCTTGTGCAGTGAGACAGGAATCTGGTGGGAGAGACAGCAAAATATTATAACTTCTCCTACAAACAAATATGCTGTTACTTGTTTGTAGCGGCTGTAAAGGACATAAGATAACATCCCTCCTACAACACTGGGCACACACTAGCAAAGAGACAAACTGGAAACACTCACTTTGAACAGATCACAGTGGTTATCCATCATGAACAGAACCATCAAGTCCACCTTTCCTTTGGAGAGTCTTCTGCTGTAGACAATGGCACGTGAGAAAGACCTTTTCACTGCCATTCTGTTCTCAATCTAGGAGAATTATCTAGGGTTAGTAAAAAGCCAGCAAAAATGTACAGACTTCCACAAGATACACCCTTAGCGCTGACCTCTTTGTGCAGTTTGACCTCCTCCGGTTTGGCTGCAACAGACATGAATCTCAGGAGCCGACGCAGCTCCTCCCTGCTGCGAGAGTCCTGCAGCTTCAGGCTCAGCTGGAGCGCTTCCACAGCTTGCTCTCGCTTCCCGTTCACTGTCGATAAAGCACAAAATTTGCATTAGAAATGCAGGGATACAGTTGCATAAACCTAAAATCTGATTCACATCTATCACTGTAAACTTGTATCTGTACAAAAGATCTGACAGAGCCTTCTCATACCGAGTAGTTCGGAAATGCCGCAGTGGATATCGAAAATTTGGTTGCTAAGCAGAGGTGGCTGTTGTGTGTGTCCGTAGTGCTTAGTCAGGACTTGATACAGTAGTCTTTTACACCGGATCAGGTCGTCTCCACAGGCGGCCAGACCTCGGCTGATCTCCACCACCAGGTCATCAGGCAGAAACTCCAGACAGTCCACTGCTCCTGACATCCACTCATCAGCCCTGAAGAGAGGAAAGTATTATGATTTAATATTTATATGTGAATTTGAAATTTGGCCTTTATTATTAGAATTAATAAACAAAGTTCAAGGCAGTCTGAAGTCAAACTGAGGTTTTGCAGTTTTGTGGTGTGCATATAACTACTACATGTAAATGCAGGGACACTACACAGTTCCAATGAATAACCATTATTACGATGACTCTTATCTCTACACCTCCACATAATTTTACTACCAAATAAAAAAAAGCAGTGGTCAATTGGTGAGCGCTTTTCTTTAAGTTAAAGAGCAGGACAAGTGCAAATAGACATGCTGTGCCATTCTATACACATTCTACATCTGCAGAGCAGCAGAAAATGAGTATCAGCAGACCAGCTAATCTGGTGAGGCGTGGCGTGAAGGTCTTAAAGTCTAACAAAGGTCACCAGAAACACTCATGTGAATTGATCAACGTTTATAAAACGAAGAAGAAGAAAAAATGAGTGGACTTACTGAGCCTCACTGAAGGCCTTCAGAACCTCTCTGTCTAGGTAGCTTGATGTATACAACAGGTCCGGGTCGCTGTCCATGCCATGTAGGGCACGCCTCGATGTCTCCTTACCCTCTAACAAACTCTCCAACAGGGGGAGCTCTATTAACTGCAACAGTCTGAACACTGCCTGCTGGTGCCACACTTCATCTACAACTGTGAAAACACCATATAAGTCACAAATACACAGACACGTCGAGAATGCTGAGTCATGTTCAGCGTGACAACAGGACGCCTGTTTTATGTCACGCTCATCAAAGACAGAAAGCAACTTACGCTCTTGCGAGAGGCCGAGGTTGATCATCTGAGGGGTAATCGTCGAGCTGAGGTTGAGGTTTCCCAGCACGTCCTCAAGTGATTTGTCTGTTGTTTGCGCTTCTTTCCTGCAGAGTTGCGTAATGGCAGCAATCAGTCAAAACAGAGGAGGCAAAATAAACAGACATATTACAGGAAGAGAAGTGGCATCAGTAAACAAATGTTTTATGGAGTATGTCTGATTCAATCACAGTTTGCTGCTGTTTTGATTGTGCATATTTCATTTTTAAAAAAATGCTTATTTTGCAAATAAGCGTTTTGCAAATATGAGCCATTTCTGACTGAAATTAAATAGGACAAACAGGATTTCCATTAAACAAAAGCCACTGTTTTCCCTGTTTGTTTAAATTATACCTATTAAGACTGACTTAACCCATGCTGCAAATAACAAAAGCCTTGTCCAAACACTAAAACAGCATATGGTTCCTTTGAATCTTTCATCTCTCATTACAGCCATCAGACCTGCTGTCTGCCCATGTCTGTCCCTCCCACAACAACATCAGATTTTAAAGAGATCAAAAGAGTGTAAACACAAAGTGCTGAGGCCATGCGTTAGCCCGTATGCTTAATGCATTCTGCCAACCTTTGCTATCCTAACAGCCTCTGTAAAACTCTGAACTCTCCAGCATCAAGGTAAAGGAAATTTTAAAGTTTAAATGCTCACCGCGATATTTGTTTATATGCTTTCAAGCCGAGGCAGATGAGATGAAGCCAAGAAGAAGTTTGATCGAAATCCTTACAGTTTACGAATGTGTGCAAGTGTTTTATGTGAGCAAGTCTTTATATCGTTAATTTAATCTGATGTTTGTTTTGATACATTAGTGGTGCGTTCATCTTGGCCAGATATCCCATGTAAAAGAGATCCTTGATGTCAGTGATTTAACTGGATAAATAAAGCTTAAATAAATTAAACAATAAAATGTACAATTTTGTGTTTCAAAAGTGAGTCACAATTGGGAGGTCACCCAAGAAGTTAGTGTTGTGCATGTTATAAAAGAGGTCTGACATATTAACATAACACCTTGATTGATGATGGTCGTAACTTGATCTATACTAGCCTGCAAATCATTCCACCCGTTTTCTGTTTTTGTGCTCAGCTTTATTTTCAGTATTCAGACAATCACGCCATTATGGATGTGGCACAGGAGGTAAAGCAGGTTGGCTACTGACTGAGAGCTTGATGGTTTAGGGTGTCAAAGTATCCTTGGACAGTTGCTCCCAATACATCGATCAAAGTGTGAGTGTGTGACTGTTATGTCAAAACTGCTTAGGGATAGAACAAGGCGCTTATATGAATATAGGTGAATAAGGCTTGCAGTAGGAAAGCGCTTTGAGTGCTCAAATACGAGCAGAAAAGCACCATGTTAGTACCATTCCAGTCCAAACCCTCAATTTGAAAACAAATCAAATACTTGGGAGATAAATCAGTATGATTTATATCTACCTAATCATTATTTATAAAATACTAGATTTGGGGAAAAGCATTAACTGAAAATTATCAACTGAAACTGAAAATTTGTGAAATCAATGCATGACTTAATGTTCTGACTCTAAAACCTTTTGTTCATGCCAAACCAGTTTTTAGAAATCTTACTATCTGAAGCTAAACTGGATTTAACAATTACCTTAAAGGAATGAGAGCTAAGCAAATCACAGATTACATCTAAAATAGTTACTTTATGTCTGTACCTTTCCCGTAGAGGACTATAGCCCTTCGTGTTTCTTTCAATGCTCGGTGAGTCATAGCCACTCTCAATGGTATTAGTGGAAAGGGAATTGGTGCCAGTCAGCGTAGAAGACGAGTTGTTTTCTGGACTCAGGAACCTGTATAAACTGAAACTGCTGTCCTCAAATGTAGTTTTCTTCTTTTCCTTCCCAAATACTTTAATTCCCACCGGCTCAAATACCCTTGAGTCCATGAGCGCCTGACAAAGTTTGACAGCTTTATAGCGGGGTACTGCTTCATCTCCAAAAAAACGGTTGAGGGTGATGTGTGCCAGCACCACATCCACTGCCTCTGAACCCAAGAAACAGTCATGGTAAGACTTCAGGTTGTGACGCCGACGCTTGACCTCCACGCGAGTATGCAGATTTGAAATGATGCTGGTCCAGATGTAGGTGGCTCGGAAAGGCTTCCCAGCCATGCCTCGTTCTGATGGAAGGAGTCAAGAGAAAGTGTTAGAAAGCTGTGACTAATGATTAATGATGATATTGTGAGTTTTCTTTCACTCCAGATAGCCTAACCCATGTTCTACTAACTACTACCACATCTTCAACAATTGATCGTGCAGTTTGTCAACAAATCTTCTTTCCTGTTCTGTGTTTGATTGTTGGGTCTTTCCTTTTTTGTCTTTGGAAAGAAAAAAAAACAAAAACAAAAAACTGTGTCATCCACCACAAGCCAGACTGGTGAAAGAAAGCAGAGCTAGCCTTGTTGAGATGTTGGTGTGGCTTTTATCTCACAACAGGAAACATTTAAAGCCTGCTGAGCAAATGTTAGGAGTGAATCGGAGAGAGGCTCGCTGAGGCCAGGTGCCATAAATCAGGAACTGACAACAACAGCCAGACTCCATGTTATGATAGCACAACATGACAAAAATGATTACTGACCTATCTGTAAAACTGGAATGTGAAAAGCACTTGGGAACAATACAGCGGCAAGCAGATGTTCTCCCACTCTTTTTAAAGATACAACAGCTCATTGAGAACACAGAGAAGTGTGTGCCCGCTAATCTCGGTGATCTGTTTCCTAATGACATACAGCTACGTCAAACCACTTCTTCCTCTGGGAGAGAAGAAACTGTCCTCAGTGCAGATTTACATATCGGGAAAGAACAACTGGGGCTGCAGCTGTTCAAGGAAGAACACCTTGCAAAGGTTTGTATGCATAATAGGAACATAACAGGGCGATGAGGCACTGATTTGAAATGTTTATTTCATTACTTTAAGACACAGAGAAAAGATTTAAATCCATACTATGCACACGACAGTCAAAAATTAATGTAAACTCCCAATGAAAGACAATTTTTTTTTTAAAGATTTACCATGCTTTTTGTTAAGCGTAATTAGCAAAAGGAAAGAGCTGCATTATCACAATGAAATCCTTGATTTAGGAGTTGCAGCAAGACCATCTGGAGAATCCCTTCAGGGGTCCCTGGATTAGCGGGATTACCACAGTAAATTCGGATTTGATCAATTTCTATTAATGCTCGTTAAAAAGAAAAGAAAAAAGTGGGAGGTCAGATATGGGTCAAAGCAATCCTGGGAACAGGCTGTGCTCTGTCACCTCTTGTTGCTTGCGCCAGGTTGAGATTTGAGCCCTGTTTGCATAGTTGACCCCAGTCACCTTCCCTATGACTATTGTCCTCTCTATATAATAACAACAACAATAATAATAATAATAATAATAATAATAATAATAATAATAATAATAATATAAAAAGGAAGAATGCAAGGAGTGTCAGGTCTGCATTTCAGCTCAGGATAATAGTGCACTTCTGTTTGTACACATCAGTGGCGGTAAATAATCGCACAGGGAGCATTCAGCACTGTGATCATTCCCTCGTGAGAATGCTGGGTCATGCAGGTGTTCCTACTGCAGTAAAGGGAAAAGATTTAGATTTTTTAGATTTTTTTTTTTTAAATAAGAAAGAGGACCAATGCTTAAAAAGAGGCCTAAGATGAGAAGCAGTGCAGCACCATCAGACCTAAAACAGCAGGTTCTTAATAGCCTGTGGCAGATTCCTTCATTCGTCCAACATGTTGTGACTAGTAAGATTAACTGATCAAGCTTCAGGGCACAACATGAACACGCTATGGCTGAACCCCGTTTGGCTTTTTGGCCCCTATGGATTGGAATCCACATCGTAGACGCTGGCCCACGTCCACACAAAATACCCTCTTCTACCCGCTGTTTTTAACATAAACACTGCCCCACCTGCTGCTACACTGAGCAAATGTCAAACTGTCCCAAAAAAGTTGCGACCTATCAGTTATTAACTCATTCTCTGAAGAGTTAACAGAGCATAAAAAATAGGCTGGAATTCATGAAGGTCATCCTCCTTTTAAAAGTATACTTACTGTAAAGATTAACCGTGGTTTGTCATTTTTCAAAACGATTCGACTTCACTGAATCAAGCTTTCTGATTTCTTTCCTGCTCCAGACGCACGGAGTGCGTAAAATCCATGAAATCGACATTAAATTGGGATTAAAAGACACATGTCGATAACGCAGATTACAAACCTAAGTAAGGAAACTCCTCAGATTGCAACAATATATTTACCACACGCACAAAAAAAGTAACATCTGGCTTGGTGAAGTACGTGAAGTAGTTAAATCGATCTTACCTGGTGTTCGATGAACGAAAACTTCCTCCAGTGACTGTAAAGAAAGCCATTCAGACCATGTCCCGGTCTTCAATACACACCGTGACGCTCGCAACTAAACTACAGTCAACGCCGAAACTGTCTCCTCCCACCCCGATACATTATTCATGACCCAATCACCGCCTTCCCAGCGTGATAACGAGGCTCTCACTGTTTCCCTGAAGTTTAACAAAGGCGCATTAAGTACCTTATTTTGCATCTTACATTTTTTTTTTACGCTTATCTCCACCAACTGAAACTAAATAAATGGAAGGCAAGCGATTACTACCACTGTTACAATCAAACAAGGTCTCACTATCGGCGTTAGCTTTAATTATTTTATCATAGATTTGGTCATTATAATAGGATGCAGTGTGATCTGCAAAGGTGCTTATAAAAAAAACCTCCCTGACTGGTGCAATCTGGAGTTACAGTAAATGCCTTTCATTTTCAAGTAATGCTCCAGCATCTAGGAAGCTTTCACATAACCTTTTACTTACTAGGTCACACCCTAAAAGCCTACAGAGGAAGTAAATCTGGCCTGATAAACACCTGCAGATATTGCTGTTCCCAGGAAGATGGGAAGATATTAAACATTTTTTCAGGATAAAGTTCTAATTTAAGAATAAGGACATTTTTGGGGGGGGGGGGGGGGGGAGAGAGAGAGACCTTTCCCATGTACTGCTAAAACAGTAGACACCACAAGTTGGACTGTAGGGACCTCAAGTGTCAAAAGCAAACCTGCCTATTCCACCTCGTTTGGGGTCATGTGAACACCGTACTGTTGAATATACCGAGCTTAAATATCTCAAAAACAAATACTTACACACCCAAGAGCAAACACATATGAGCTGTAGCAGGAAGAGGTTTTTGTGAACTCAGAATCTACACTCTAAACTGATGCCTTTGTTCTTTCCTAGACAAAATGTCGATTACTTGCAGGAAAGGAGACTGAAAGGCAGAGAGCTATTATTATCAACACAAGAGACAAGTATGGTGCAACAAGTGAGGTATGCAACCGAGGCAAACCGGTTCGATCAGTGTCCTCTGGGCTCTACGTATCTTTTATTTTGAAATACGTTGCTATTCATCAGCAGGTATGAGCAGAGACCAGTCTGTGCCCACAATAGATCCTACATTTCTTCTAATCAAGCGCAGATAGACAGATGTGGTTTTGAACCCCCTATTCATGCATCCACCTGAGCTGCTTTACACATGCATTTTGGTTTTCTTGTTTACTTTCACATTCAATGTTTTACAGGCTTGACACCAAGTCTCTGCCTCAGCTTTTGTTATATCGGGGGGGGGGGGGGGGGGGGTGCGCGTCTTGTGTCTTTCTGACAAAATACCCATGACGCTTAGTCTCGAAATACCTGCCTCACATTCTTGGCTCATAAGAAAAGAAAACCAGGGATGCCTGTAGTGCCAAACTGGTTGGTCACACTTGTTGTACCTCGGGTTTGGAATGTATAATATCGAGCATTATGTGTGTTAGCAAAGCATGTCTCCCATTGTGGATTTATACAGTGATCACACATCTACATATGAAGAGCACATATACTTTCATTCAGGTGAAACTGGTTTCACCCATGCACAGCGGTCAAATATGCTGGTATTTTGTAAACTAACGACAGTTTACGAGAGTGCTGAGAGTGCGCTGAACAGTAAAACCTGTTTTATGCCAGCACTGATGGCTGACGGACACAGAGAAAGCACCCTTGTTAACACCATTAGTAATTCTAACCCGCAAGGTCAAAGCAATATTTACATTTCTGTTATTCGCCAATTACCTGGAAGCTCCTGTATATTTCCCTCTCCTTCACCTTCACACTTATCAGTCATGCAGGTAAGATGATAACAAAACTATCCCCTAGGAATTTTCTCCAAGAAAATTAATTCAAATAAGAAGACAGTTCTGTGAAAAACTAAGTACAGCCTGCGATTCAGTAGCTTGCTGAACCACATTCAGCAGAAATAACTTGAATTGTTTTCTGTACAATTTTATCAATGCCTCATTTCGGGAGTAATTTGACCACACTCTTCTTTACGATGTTCCTTCAGTTCATCGAGGTTTGTTTATTCACAGCTTCCTCAAGATCCCATCACAGCCTTTGAATCAGTTTGATGTCTTTTCTTTGACCAGACCATTGCAGCTGCTTGATTCTTTAAATTTTCAGCCATTGTGTTGTAGATTTGCTGCTGTGCTTGGGATCATTGTCCTGTTGCATGACCCACTTTCAGCAAACTTTAGTTCTGGGACAGATGTGTTCACATTCGACTCTACAGCACTTTGTATTTGTGTTGGTATGCCATGTTTGGTTTTCGCCGGGCGTGGCACTGGACATTTTCACCAAACATCTCCACTTTGTCTCATCTGTTCAAAGAACAGTATGACAGAGCTCTTGTGGTTTGTTCAGATACAACTTGCAAACCTAAGCTGTGTGGCCACGTACTTTTTAAACAAAAAGGGGCTTTCTCCTGGCAACTCTTCCAAACAAGCCAAACTTGTTCCAGAACAACAACAAGAAGATAGTGCTGGATTAATATTTAACCATGAACTGTATTCTATAAGAGGAGAATATTAGATTTACACAAGTTGGGAAGGTCTCTTAGAATGACTAAACAACTGCAGATTCCAAGATGAAATTTACAGCCACGCACGTGGACAAGTTAAATCCCTTCTGAAGAAACATTTTATGGTCAGTTGAGACAAAGATTAAGCCTTTAGGTCACAATGACAAGAAGTATGTTTGGAGGAGGAAACATTAAGCTTTCAAACCTAAGAACACTGCACCATCGATCAAGCATGGTGGTGGTAGCACCATGGTCTGGAGCTGTTTTGCTACAATTGGCACTGGTACAATAAAGAATAATGAAGAACTACTCCAAAAGTCTTGAAATTCACCTCAAGTCAACGGCAAGATGGTTGGAACTTTGACATCAAAACTGGTTTATAGAGCAGGCTAACATTAAGCTTCTGGAATGGCCTTCTCAAAGCCCTGGCCTTAACTTTATTGAAAATTTATGGACTATGCTTTAAAGTAGGGGTGGGTTTTTATAATCGATTTATCGATTAAAATCGATTCTGGCTTGGATAACGTAAAATCGATTCATTAAAATCCTGAATCGATTTTTTAATATAAATTTATTTTGCCCGAAATGCCAGAATCTCAGGTGAAATCTCACAAAATTTCAACAACCACCAAACAGCTAAGACAGTAAATGAGAGCAGGAACACGGATTCTGCACAAAGACTTAAACACACAGCGCAACCCGCGGATCAGAATCAGTTAGATGTCGCCTTTCTCACAGTCGGGGCTGAAAGCCGACAGCTCGCTGATTCTGATCTGTCGGCGGGTCCGCGCTTTGTGTTCACGCCCTTTATGCGCTGATTCTAAAGCTGTTAGTTTGAGGTCTCTCCAAACAATATTGACCGAACCAGCAGCAAAAGAAGATCCAAACTACGCTTCACATAAACATCGTCATGTATTCACTCTGACTTTTGCTGTTTTGCTTCGACCACGATGCACAGCTCTCTCTCTCTCTGTACTTCAACAACAGTTTCCCGTCTAAAAATCTGTTTTCTTCATTATTCGCTTGCTTGTTACGCACAAGACTACCGTTGTTTACAGCGCTATTGGCCGACGTTTTTTTTTCCGTTTTACATTCTTCCGAAAAGAAAACCTAATTTCTGCTGTTCAATACTGAACAAATTTAAACTTTTTAAAATTATTCAAAATGCAAAACGCTTAACCGTGTCTCTACTAAAACCGCTGGAACTTCAGAGGTGATGTTCATGTGTTGATTAATGGTTTTCTTTCGTTTTTGATGTACTGCAGAATATTTTTATAAAATCCCAGGCCAGGAAAATCACCTTCATGTTTTTCTGTGTTTTATCTTCAGCTACTTTGACACAAAGGCATCTGCTGTGATGCTCACACCTTTGATAAAGTCTTGCGTGTGTCAGCTTCCTTTTTATAGATACAAAAATATGTAAATGTACTGATCTGAATTATGATATATCTGACTGTCAAAATTTCCCAGAATCAAATCGAATTGAATCAAATCGAATTAAATAGAATCGTGGATCGAATCGATTCGGGACCTTGTGAATCGGAATTGAATCGATTCTAGAAATCAGTGACGATACCCAGCCCTACTTTAAAGCCACGTCTGTGCCGGGAGACCGACCAATAAAAATGAACTCTGGTCAGATTATCAAGGCAGATTTACGCCAAACGCTTGTTGATGGCAACCTGTAAAACACCTTGGAAGGTCTAGGCGAGGTGCAACTTTCTAAGTGGTATTTAACTAAATATCATTGGGCTTGTATGTATTTATTTGAGCCTGTATCTTTACTTCTGACCCTGTGTGGATTAGAGAAAATCCTTCAAACTCATTAAAAATGTAGGCTGTACAATCATTCCACTCTAGAAAAAGAACAGTTCAAAAATGATTAAAAGCCTCAAATTACCATAGTATTAATGCCCGTGAATGTATGTAAACGGTATGTATGGTATGTAAGTGTTAAACAATTTTTGAAGTGCTGCAGTCGAGTAAAACCCAGCATAAACTACAGCAGCAAAAGTGGAAAACCTTAAGTAAAGAACAAATATTTCAAGACTGACCGTAAATAAAAACGTAGTTGTTTTTTTTTGCTAATTGCTAACAAACGCCCAAATACAGATCTTGACTTTGTCAGTAGAAGACTCCAGCTGCAGCAAATACAAATTGGTAACTTTACTTGCCACAGATAACTACTTTTCACCCTGCACGTGTGCACACGACAGGTCTGATTTTAAACTAGATCATCATCGACACTCAGTGCATCAGGTTTCACGAAGAGACATTTATTTCTAACCTTAAGACTGTCAGTGATATGCAGCCTTACGCAGCACACAGCCATCTCGTTTCTGTGCCCTTCTCACATTCTCATGCTGCCTCGGGGGTGCCTCCAGTCTGTCTCCCACATATGGAACAATGCAGTGCATTAAAATTCATATGCTTTTCATCTGGAGAGCAGACGCTCAGTATCTCTCCCTACCCGTTGTGCCCGTAATGGAATCCCAAACGCTTGCCTGACTGGTTGTCCTCCACCCCCGAGCCTCTCTAACTCCAAAGGACAGAGGACAGTGGCTTTCCTCACAGTGCAGTCAGTGAAGTACAGAGACACTTTTGTTTTTTGGGGATTGCCAGTCATTTTTTTGCATTGTGACTGGTCTGGCTGGACAGTCATATTTTATTCAACAGCCCAGAGACTCTTTCAGACGACACAAAGTCAGCCACCCATAAATATGTGAAAAGTTCGGGTCACGAGAGCACTGTGGGCGAGCAACATGGCAAGTTTCTCACTTCGTTGTGTCCTCATGGAAGATGTGAGCCAATATTAACAGCACACTTCCAACAAGCAAGAGAAATCTAACATAACCAGACCCCTCAGGAAGCTGAGAAGCAAACTGTGACTGGCTACGCTGAAAAATCCATAGACTATTTGGTTGCAGCAAGACTGTTGTAACTTTTTCTGCTGGGCTCTTCTGTCTGATTAACATTTCAAATATGTTAAATGTAGCACTTGGCCCCTGTTATAGCAAAGTTACAAATAAAACTGAAAACAGTACATCTATGTTCTAAAAAGGTTACAGTTGATAATGAAACACAATCTCCTTATATCAACTTTGATCAAACATTAGTCAAAAAAGAAAAAAAATCTTATTTGGTTATTCTATAATATTACGGCAACACTGCAGAAAAGTCCCCATGTGGTTTGGTGATTGTGCAAAAACAGATAAAAAGGTGTCACATGACTAGTTAGTACTGCTGCAATCTTCCCAAACTATGACCAAATGCAATGGTGGCATTATGTGACGAGTCTGTAGGGATTCTATGAAAATTCATTGATTCAGATTGTAATCAGTCTCAGAAGGTATTCACCCAAGAAAATCCAGATTCCATAATAAAGGCAGTGTTTATATATGCACCTCACACCCTGTTTTTTTAGAAATAATTGCTCTGAAAAATGGATTCCAGAAAAAAATCTCACAGAGTTCCTAGCAAAAAAATATCCTAGAAAAACACATACCTAATACATGCAGTGTTTTATTTACAAACTGCATCTTTTAAGAACAAGATTATTTTTGACAGAATAAAATAAATGACTTAGAGTAAATTCTGGAAAACTGTGAAAAGATAATCAAAACGTGTCTTAGAAATAACCATTTTCTTCTGTGAAAATATATACTTTTATCATAAAATGTAGGCTATGTCTGTAAAGCAATTCATTTGCATTCATTTACCCATAGATAAGCCAAGGTAACAATGTCTGAGATTAATAAAAAGATTAATAAAAAGCAGTACTGGAACTGCATTGATTCCAATCAAAGATGTTTCCTATAAGCAAATGGTTGGCTTGAAACACAAATGTTAAACTATAGTATAGACGCACTATGTAGCTGCTAAAGAGAGATTTGCTGCTGTTCCAACGTCCTGCTATTTTTTTTCTCCTTTTTTTTTTTTTTTTTTTTACAAAATGTACATTATACATATATATAAGCTGGCACCGTATTACAAATGTGATGTTTTGCAAACAGTATATAACTATAGTTATATATAATGTATAGTTCTTTTTTTAAACAAAACAACAGATCAACTTTGCATGTGAGCTTACTTAAAAGATTGACAAAGGCTTGCTCTGCTTGTGTATTTGCTGTGTTCTACTTCCTGTGCTGATTGCCTTCTATATTGTGCATACAATCTGGTCATGATCTGGCATTTAACTTAAAAAAGAAAAACAAATTAAAAAGAATATAAATCTATGGAAAAGCCCATAAAAGTGGGCTTTTAACTATAAAAACCTACAAAGACTAGGAGAAGTACTAGGTGGGAGCCTTCCAAAATGCTCCCAAGAACAAAGTTCTTGTCCTCTGTTGATGAAGTTCCAGGTTTCTGCTGGGATGCAGTGATAAACACTGTGTGTCTCACTGTTGCACTCGTGCCACTTTTACTCCACAGTCTCCCAACAGTCTTTAACAGGCAAATCAGTTGATCCGAAACACCCTGCGCTTGAAGAAGAGACTCACTCCATCCTTCTCGGTCACATTTTGAGCTGGAGGCATTTTCTGGTTTTCAAAAGTTGGACTTTTTTTTCTTTTTTTTTTTAAACCAAGCATGTTAAAGGCTTTCATCTGCAGGCCTGCTGCACTTGATTGATTAGCTCTCCAAAGCGATCAAAGAGCCCCTCTACCCAAGCCCCGTTTTGCAGACACTTCTGCACAGTCTCCTCCTGCCCCAGGTCCCCTGCCTGCACCCGCAGAGATGCAATCTGAAGGACAACACCACAAACAGAGCATAAAATACAATTCATTCAAATAAATTCCATGTGGAAGTAAGCAAGTGATGTTAAATCTGCAAAATAATATTTACAGAACTCACAAAAAAATCTAAAACTAAACAAAACAGCTTTACGCATTCAGTAGAAACTAGACACAATGTCTTACCTCATCCTTACACATGAGGTATGTGTGGTACTTGTAATGCTGCAAAGAATGGTATAGAGAAAACCACTGAGTTTTCTGCTGGTCTACTGTATACTCCTAAAAGAGGGAAACATAATTAAAAAAATTTTGAATAATTAGTATATTTCTTTTTTTATATTAGTCAAACAGCATGAGAGCAGGAGGTAGTCGCTTCAGTGCTCAGCAAAGCTAAAGATTAACAAACGGTGAACCTGCGCCCTCTTATGGACAGACATTAGAAGTACAATTACCTGAGGCATAGTGTTGGGGCTCTTCTGGGGTTTCATAGTCTTCTTGTTGTAGGCACGTCCACTGAGACGTACTTTGAAGGCTGGCGTTTCCCCATCCTTCTTCAGTTCAGTCACCACTGAGATCTCTGGGAAGCTGTCTAGTGCTGCCTAAAGAACACAAGTTACTTAGGTTCACACAGTGCAGTAAAGATCCTTTAATGCTTATTTTCCTTTTGCAATGAAAGTAGATCTAGAACGCATATTCAAAACTTTTGAAGTAAAACATTTGCATTTTGCCATTACTATCTTACTCATGCGAAACCAGAAGTGAAGCCAGAGGAGGGTTTCCGACAGTGAAACTAATGAGTCAACCTGCTCATTGGCTACCAACTGATGACTGACTGGGATCATTGTCATACTGAAAACATGAAGATGTTACACATCATACAATTATATGGTGGATCAAAAACTAATGCTACTTTTCTGTGTTCATAATTCCAAAATCCTTTAAAAGATCACCACGACCACTTGCTGAAATGCTGTCCAAAATCATGACAGTGCCTCCACCATGTTTTATAGATGGCTGTTGACCTGGGAGGTCAAACTCATTTTATATTGCAGGCCACAAACAGCCCACTTTAGATCTTATGTGGGCCAGACTGGTGAAATTCCAATTTCTGTCAATGTAAAAAGTTTAAATATGCATTTAATCAATGAGATGTCTTAATATAAGACAAAAAAGTGCAATTTCAACATGATGTCTCAGTTTTCCCTACATGGTAAAGAAATGCTACTGTAGTAAATGAAAGAAATCTGACAGCATGACTCAGCTTAGATTGTAAGAAGTAATGTGGGAAATGACAGAATTCTAAAATTGAATTACTTTGGTGTACTGTGAATGGCCATGAAGGAGAGCTTTATGGGTAAGAAAAGCTGTAAAATGACAAAGAATTATGCCCTCATTCACATTTTCCAAAGTCAACCAACTGGCTGAATTTGGATCTTTGCAGGTCCAAATTTGGCTCCCAGGCCTTATATTTGACACCCTTACTACAAACACTATTAAACTGTTGTTTTGATGAGTCAGATGTATCTCTTCTGTGTCAGGACTTTTCTGGATTTGTTTTTCCTTTTCTTAAGGACATGAGCTTCACTGGTCCACTTTCTTCTAATTTCTTTTAATGTCAATTATACCGTATTCTAAGATATTGCAATTTTTCAGCCAGCAGCTCTTCAGGAATCACCTTCTAGGCTTGTCAAACTGCACAATCTGTGGCATTTGTCATAGATTCAACTAACGAATTTGGATAAATGTATCTTTTTTGGGATAGTCAGCCAGTACCAAGGTGCCTGAAGACACAAATTAAAACTAGTTCTTTGCCAAGTTGTCTGTTATGTGCAGATACAACACCGGTTCCTCCCTTGAGTTAGGTATATTCTTGAATGATTCATAGGGCAGTGTTACATGTCTTCAACAAACAAAAGAAACATTCCTCTAAAAATGGTTAGGCACCAGGGCTGGATTGTGATGAAATGAGGGGTGGCTCGCAACCTTTGCATAGTACGGTACACATCCACCATTTTTACCGCCCATGGGACTAGAACACAAATCGACCCTAAAAAAAATGTATTCTGTTCTTCTGGATATTTTGGGGGATTTCCTTACCTTGCGCATGCATCAAGACAACACAAATCTACATTTATGTGCAGCTTCATTTCCACACTCACCTTCAACACCTGCTCTATGTGTAGTTTGTGAAGTAAACGTTTTCTGTTGTCAGTGATCATTCCATCCACTCTTTTCATATGTGGCAGCAGCAATTCATCTGAAATGGATGAGACAAAAGAAAAGTCAGCAAGCAGTGATGTGAGGGATCCTAAACCATTAAGCCAATCTAACTAAGAACAATTCCTCTGTGTCCAAAAAGTATCTTGCTCACCATTTGCCCTTTCAAGTGCTGTCATTACATCTTCATCTAAGGCAATACTGATAAGCAGTTCCACGAAGCTCCTGAATGTCTCTTTCATGGTTCGTGTGTTGAGTAATCGGGAAGCAAACGGTAGCGGAGGGTTTAACTCTGAGTGTGTATGGGAGAGAGATAGAACACACAGGAGGCATCGAAGGGCAGTGAGAGTGTGACAAAATTTAGACAACAAACTAGATTTCCTTAAAAACCTAAACTTGTTCTTTACCATCCTCTTCGCCTCCGTCTTCTGCAGATGATCCAGAGGCAGTAGGTGAAAACTCCTCCTTCCATTTCCTCCTCTTTTTTGGTGGAGGCTCTGCTCTTGGCTTAAGTTGTTTGGGTCTGGGCTTTTGGTTTTGGAAAACTGTAGGAGTGGCTGTCAAGCCCAGCAAAGTTTTCACCTGAAAACCCCTGTGTGACAAAAAAAAAAAAAAGCTGAGATAACTCAGAAAAATCTATTATGAATTATAGGAGCCAGTAGTCTACACTTACCTTAGTGAGTTCATGGGTTTGCAGCGTGGCTTCTGACTACAAACTCGTACATATTCCCTTTTGTTAACTGTATCCAAAAATTTCACATACACCCTCTGGTACATTGTCTTGGCATCACCAAAGTATCCAAGATACTAAATAGACAAGAAGAAAGTGTTAGTTGACAAAACTAATTTGTATAATCAAACTATATATGCATAGTCTACTTACACTGTTTGTAGCTGAGAAGACTCTCTTTCCATCCCTCAGCTCAGGCACAAATTTCTGCAGCAGAGCCTTCTGTACCTTCCAGATGGCTGGAGGCTCACTGCCTGCTTTCATTGTCACCTGCACAGAGAAACACAGCACAATGCAGAATAGGCTTCAGTATGTGGAAGCAGTTTTTTTTTTAGTCTATCACTTACAATTGAAGAGGAATTAAATTAAGTTACACTGCATTGCATCAAGGCTTACTTTTGAAATGCTAGTGTTATATTATAAACATTCTGACCTGTGCTACACTTTCAATTTTGCCCATATCAAGTGTTACAAGCATTCATTTCACTTCCCGTACCTTTAGGTTTTCGATATCCTCATTCCTGACAACAAACTCGTCTCTCTCACGATACATTCCTTCTCCTCCGCTGTCCGACAGCTCCTCATCAGTGAGTCCTGCCATGGCTACACTCTTTAAAGGCATAGCCAACTGGCCAGGTGGTGTCTCTTTGGACTCCTCTGTTGCTGCAAAAACAGTCTTTCCTGAAGCTGCGTTTGTTGTCTGTGCAGGAGTGGGTACCTGCAGCACACAGGATGTCACGGGAGGCGCACTATCTGTGACAGCGTGGGGCATGCTGGGAACCTCTTCTGGCTTCAACATCAAACCTTGAAACTGATTATCTGAAGAAGCACAAATTCACAGACAGAAAAAGGAAAATGAATAAAGTTCAATGTTCACTGTCTTGTATTTAGGCAAACAATATTTCTGTCTCGAGCATGAGATACACACTGTTACAGAATGTCTATGTTTTACAGGTTTCTATAACAAAATACAGGAATAAATACAAATGGGATCCAACTAACCTAGTTGCTGGTTTTAAACATCAGTTTAATTTGGTTGTTTTTTTCCTTTACTATCGCTTCATTAGCATCAATACCCTGGCATTTTTGGGCACAGTTATTATACTTATTTACACACATACTTATTTACTGAGCATGTACCATATGCTACAGAGTGTGATTACCTGTCCTAGTTTTCCGATCTGAAGATTCATCCAGAGCTGAGAGAGCTGAGCTGATGCTGTTCCTCAGAGCCTGGTTCTTTCCAGTGTTCTCTTCTTCATCAGAGCTGAATGATGGCAGGGTCTCCAAGTTCTTCTGTAGATCTTCATCAAGACGTTTCTGCTGGGAGTTTACTGCTGGACTGTCCTGGGGAATTAAGGGCGTGGGCAAAGTTGGCAGTTTTGGGGGCAAAGCTGGCATAGTACACTGTTTGGATGAGGTACAAGCCTTTCTAGGGCGATTAATTGTTCGTGTTGGACTTGGAGAATATTGCTGTTTGGGCCCAGACTTGATAAAGTCTAGGAAGGAGCCAATAAAGCCAGTTTTGACTTCTGGTTGTTTCTCTTCCACTTCACGAATCTTTTGCCTGATTCTCTCCTGCTGTGGACAACCATCATATAAACCGTGTGCCGCAGATGGTGAGCTCACATCACTACCCCTCGAGTTTTGCCGCTTGGTCTGCCCACTACGTTTGGCTGGTCTGGCCAGTCCACCATCCTCTTCATGACTGCCTGTTTTAGTCAATGACTTAGAGCGAGCCTTCTTTTTGGTGAAGTCCTCACCATTTGGACTTTCCATGAGTCCATCATCAGTTTTAATACACTTTGCATTCCCTTGAATTCTATTCTGGGGACCTGAGGAGTCATATACCTGCCCAGCTGAGTGATAGTTATTGTCAGAGCACCTTATGTCTCCATTAGCATGATGCTCATTATTGTTGTTGTGGGTACCAGATCCACCCTGACAGTCTGTTGTCATCTGTGGTCCGTTTAATGTCATGGTGATGGTTTGGGAGATAGTGTTAGTGATAATTGGCTGTTGTGCTGAAGAGAAACTAGGTGACATGTGTCTTAAATCAACAGTCTGGAAGTGACCTTTGGAATCAATAGGACTTGCCATCACTGCCATATCAGCCTCAGCAGAGGATGTAGCTTTGACAAAGTCCTGTGGTGACACGCCACAGGCAGCTACTGTGGCAGCGAGGATGTCATCAACATTTGACAAAATATTCCTGTCATCTGGAAGTAGAATAGAGTCAGAGAAACAAATAGAGTTGACAGCAAAGTGGTTTTTGGCATCGCTTGGCTGATTTGTCAACTGGCTGTAGTGATGTTTAGACGTAGGACATTCTGAGCTTGGTTCAGACACTACTGTGCCCTGCTGACTCTGGGTTTCTGTAACACTTGGACCCAGCAGGTCTCGGTCCATCTGAAGATACTGGACATGAACAGGGCCAAGGCCTTGTCCCGATTGAATAGCTTGCACTGGAATCACCTTTGATGTGTTCTGACTATTATTCAAAAGTGGCTGCTGGAGCAAAATTACTTGATTGGTCTCAGGATGAACCTGAGCACTGGGAATAGCAATAAACTGGGTGTGGGCTGCTAAAGCCTGAGTCTGGTTATGGTTCTGTTGATTCTGTTGCTGTGCCTCAGCAGATTCAAGTTGGAGAGGATGCTGCTTGAGTGGCTCTGAGCACAGGGGTATATGTGAGGATTCAATGGTGGAGTCTGTAGTTTTTGTGTTAGAAGTTTCATGACCATTGGCACTAGTTAAATGAATGTGCTGTTGGCTTAGAGAACCCATTCTTTCATCCTTTACCGGCACTGTATTTACATGACGTAGTCCCATAATCTGGTCATCAGAACGTGAACTGCTTCGAATAACACTCTGTGCTTTAGGGTGATCATCCATTTTTGAAACAACATAGATGACATTGTTATGGGAAACTATACTGTTACATGTTATGGAGGCCTCCACGGAGACCTGCCGCAGAGCCTCGAGGCCTTGGAGAGGCACCTCTTCAAGTTTTTGTTTGCCATATGTTGGCTTTATGTCCTGTATTGAGGATATGTTATTTTGTAAGGCTTGAGCCGCTGAAGAGTAGGTAGGCAAAGGTGCAGACAAAACATATGTGTTGGGTTGTGAGTGCTGCTGGTGGGACAGAGTGTCGTGTGTTTTGCCTCCCACGGAGGCCTGCATGAGGGTGTAGTCCACTGTAGATGATGTGGGCAGGCTCTGTGCACATGTGGGTGGGAAAGAAGAGTTAAGGGATTCTCCCGTGATAAAGCTTTGAGACTGGGTCACTGAATTCTGCACCTGTGATTGAGAAGTATAAGTCACATTTGAGGCACCCTGCGAGTGGGATGTGGGATAACTCTCAGACAGATTTCCTTGACACAAGCTCTGTACTTGGGCTCCATACTGGATGCCCTGCTCTTGGTTCAGCCCAGGAGTAGATGAGTAAACAAGAGACTGACTAATGGATGCCACATTGTCAGACTGGCTGGAGAGTGAAGGGAGAGTCTCATAAAGGGAGGAGAGTTTGTCTGAAGTGGAATTGGAGGCTTGTGACTGTGTATGAGGTGTGATATAAGTTTGAGATAAAGTGTTGGAAATTAGGCTAGACAGCTGGACTGCCTCTTGGTTAATAATCACAGAGTTTTGCTTCAGTCCAGGGGAGGAATAACGCTCAGGAGACCCCGCTGACAGGTTCTGAGAGTGCATCTCTTCATTTCCTGCAGGCTGTGGAGCTAGTTTGGAAGAACATTCATTCGTCTTCTGCAGTGAAGTGGATGAATATACTTGTGTTGTACAATCTGTTTTGGGTTGTAGGGAACCACTGACTCCTTGAGAGGAATCTGCTCCTGTGGAGGGGTTGCAGGACACGGAGGGCTGATGGGATGGTTCCTGCTGGTAGGACACATCTGCTTCGCTGCCTGAACCGAAATATCCCTGTAAGGACTGCTCCGAACTAGGTAACTGCTCTGAGGCTATATGGATACTAGAAGGCCTCTGGTGGTGTTTGATCACACTACATTCACGCTGAAGGGCTCTTTCAATAGAGCCTGAGAAAACTGTAGCCCCAAATGGCTGATTCGCACCATGAGTGGCAGATAGGGCAGAAGGTAAGAGGCTAAACTGGGGCTGCAGGAGGTGGGGTGCAGACTCTTGGGCTGAGCGGTAAGTGGAGGACTGTACAGGGAGAGGTGAGCCCAAAGCAGAGGCAGAAAGATGATTGAAGGCCAAAGCAGTGGGAAGCACAGTCTGGTTAGACTTAAGATGCAGGAGGGGATCATGGTGAGAAAACAGGCCATTGGTAGAAGTGCTAAAGGCAGGATCCTGGAGAGTCAGGGAAGGGTTGGTGGCATAACTCCTGGTAGGATAGGCACCTGTGTGCTGACAGGATGAAAGCGCAGGTGTAGAGGGGAAAGTAGCTGTAGAAGGCAGGGCACCAGTCAAATATAGTTCTGTGGTCGAGGAGTTGGCACCTGCATGGAAACCACACACACACAGAACATAAGTACAAGCATCTTACACAAGCAATATTTTCATAATAAACAAAATTCATGTGCAAAAGGTAATACAAAATCTGAAATGCCAACATCGCCCAAACATATTTCATTTTAATCATACTCAGCCTTTGGACCATAGGTACACAGTGCAAGGTCTCTACTAGCATATATTAACAAAGACCTGGCAGGGTGCTAGAACAGTAATATAGTGGTGGCCAGTGGTTGAATTGCAACAGGAAGAAGGCATTAAAATGTTATCACCTTTCCATAAACATCAAACGCTTACACAGGTCCTCAGCAATACACTCAGGAGAAAAGTGAAGAACAGACATACATACAAACATTGTTTGCTCTATTAGTGAGATGAATTGAGAAACAGAGCTGGACAAATATTTTGTATCCATGCAAGTTTTTCTTGATTCACAAAAAAAGATGCTAAAGGTAATTTATAAAGTGTGTCATCACATATATCAATTTGTCTACCAAAGCAGATCAGAGAGCATTACAATACCCTATCTGTAGTACTTGTATACATGTAACAATGTAGCCAGCAGAATTGATGGTGGTGCAAAGTCAAGTTGTGTCCTAAGCTTCTAAGCAATTTGTGAAATAGTGACAAATTGATGCTTACAGAGTGCATTTAGGTCCCACCCAAATTGGAGAAAAAGAAAATTGTGCAATTGTTTCTATTGACTTTACATTGCACAAAAAGGGTCTCCTTGTGAGATCCAAGGGCCTCCTTGTGAGATCCACCTGCTAGCACTGAACTAAAAAAAATACCTAAAAGCTGCTGTGTAGCATGCACTACCAACAGGGCAAAGAATGCAGAACTGAGTTTTTATAAGCTGAAGAACTACAGAACTTTGAAACTGAGCTTTTTATAAGACAAAAATGGATACTGTCAATAAGACTTGAAGCACTATGAGCAAAAGTAATGGGAAAATGGAAAGATCCTGACACTGCATGGCTATCTATGCAGCATGTGTTTTGTCATGGATAAGTTAAAAGCGAAGAGTAATATTACTGCACTTGCATGTGCCTTATCAGATTACAGCAGCTTACAAATATAGACAACGTTCAGTTTCTAACAGCTAAGGTTGCTAAAACAATCCCTACACATAGTGAAACCAAATATTTTTAGTTGTAAGAGTAGTTTTTTCACCGTTCCAACATTTGGTTGCACACTTTAGGGTCTAAATTTTTCCCCAATCTCGTGGGCATGGTTTTCAGAGTATGGCGTGTTACATTCTCTCTATACTTAATGATTTCTTCTTTAAATAATATAACTAAGATTGAAAGATTGATGTGTTCTCACCAGCAGGCCATGATGGGGGTCTATAAGGAGAAAGCAATGAGGCACTAACAGGACCAGCCTGAAGGCTTCTCGACTCCATGGCTGAAAGGAAGCTCATGATTGAGGTCTCTGGAGTACTACTGTTTGACTCTAGTGCTCCTGACATTCAAAAGAGGAAGAGAAAGATGCGTCTGTGCTTAAACCAAAAATTTCTGCATGAATACATATTACCTGGTAAAACTGGTCACTTTAAAACAATATTTCATTATAATGCCAAAACTCACCTGTTGCAACAGGAATATGTGATGTAGTGTACGTGGGAAGCTGGTGTGTCGTAGTGTAGCTTTGCCGCTGGAGGAGCTCGGCATCAAGGTATGTTGCACCGTAACTGGGGCTGCATATACAAACAAATGTAGGGGATTCATTAGAACTATCATCTCTACAAACAGCAGTGCACAACCAAGTCAAATATGAGTATATACAGTGGATTAAAATAAGCATTTATAGTTTTTTTTCTTGAAACACTTATAATAAAGTTGCCACTCTTATTCACAAATTAACATTAAACACTGACAAAGTTATGACATGCTGTGACTGATGGAGTGCTGCCAAGATGGCTGCAATAAAATTGCTAAATGTATCTCCTTGATCAAGGTTTACTCAACTGGCTAATCAGGCTAGCATAGGAGACAACAGTCAAAAATATCCTGATATATATTCCTTTTAGAAATGATTGGGACTGCTGTGCTCAAGGAAACACTGAAACTGTTATACTCATAGTCTGATTTATACACAGCTCTTCACCATCTTAACTATGCAAAAAGTGAAGATGTACGAATATTTCTAAAGTAACTGTGAATTGCTCTTCATGCACAGCAAGCAAGATCAAATAATCAGTCTGTAAAGTTTTGTCAGTTTATTGTCGACAAATTCAGTAGACTCACTTTCTCTGCAGAGGAAGAAAACTGCAGCTCTCTGTATTATAGTTATAACAAAACATAGCAACCCAAGTTGTGTATGTGTCATGTAAAGTAAACAATACCAATCACCAGTGTGGTAAAACCGTCCAAAAGATTTCTTGGATGAATGTATTATTGTTTCAAGGGTTCTCGTGGCTATTTGTCTGTTATGGAAAAACGCTAGTCCGAGAGACCACCGCAAATGCTAACAACAATTATATAACAATACAGGACACTGATTTGTCAAAATTTGTTTGCTTAGGAATGTCATTTGACATTTTGCTGTATAACATGAGGCACTTCATTCTTTAGCAACCATTTTGGCTAAGTGAGTAAGGCATTTATATCTTGTGAACATTTGGATGTAAAAATGGTGTGAAAAGTCATCAATAAATAGACTGGTCAAGTAAGTTTTATCCATCTTTTTTGGGGGGATGTTTATTTAAAATCTGACGTATGACATTTTTGCTCTCCAGCTAATCAGATGCAGTTTGGCTTGAGCTAAAGTGCTGCCTTAAAGGTAAATACTGGTGGATGAAGCAAACTAAGGAGGGTCTCTTCCCTCATCTGTTCCTTTCAACAGTTGCACACACCAGATTATTTCCCTACTCATCTTTGCTAGTTTCTTTTTACACTTTAGAATCAATAACAACAAGTGCAACACACAACATGCTAATTATCATGTTACTCTGATGAGTTAGATTTCAGAATGGAAACATCCCTGCTAATCAGCAGCCACTATCTTATTTTATTTAGGTCATAAAATAAGACAAACTGGTGTAATCTTAGATTTTCTGAAGCAGAGATCAGCCACAATAATTTACTTCATTATTTATCATAGCCACTTGATTTTCATAATTATTACATTTTTTGCCATCCAGCACATGACAGAGTATTTTTTTTTACATGCTAATTTATACTCTTTGTTTATCTGTTCTACAAAGACTGTTACTTTTGTTCCGCTTGTGAGAACAATGTGGCTTATTTGTACCAGATAAAACAATGTTGCCATGAAGGATGGCCCCTCTTTATAGCAAATTAGAACAAACTATAACACATCAGTCATAAGTCACGAACTAAGACCTCAACAGCTTTTGCAAGTTCTGTGGTTACACGGACTATATATAACGAAGGACCTCAAGCTTCCATTACTAGAACAAAAGCACAGATTTACAAAAATGTAGACATGTCGCCACAGCAAAGAAAATTACTAATTTGAAGTGTTGTTACTGTTATATAGTAACTAGCTTCGGTTGCTAGTTGTCTCTCTTGTTTTACCTTTGACGAGCACCTGTGGTTGAAGAAAACACAACGATTAAATGCTACTTTAGGGATACCCAGATGACCACCTTATTATAGAGATGTAAAGCAATTATCTTGAGTAGTTTGTGTTCACTGACTCTGTGTGTGCTCATGCTGAAAGCACGATATGCTAGCAAAAATTAGCAAGGTGGGGAAAAAGTAACGCACGGCCAAGAAACCACTGACAAGTCAGCGTCTGTGACATTTAACCATTTCTCCCAGTGTTCCCGACAACCGCAAGGACCTGTGCACTTTTCTCCAAAAGCAAAGCTAGGCCCTCCATCACCGAAATTTCCTTCGGAAGGTGACCCGCCCTCTCCTTCATCTTTTACCTTGGCTTGATAGTAGCTGAGCCGCGGTCATAGGCCCACGAAGCTACGGTCTGTGCTGGTGGAGCCAGCGCGTCCGCAAAGCTGGAGCTCGGGTAGTTCCTGTCCATCATCCGGTGAAAGATTCACTTCCCCAGCAGAGCTTCGTGGAGCAGCGGACACACATCGTAGCAGCCCGGGACCCACCGACCGAGGCAAGTCCCGTCAATGCAATTTACAGTCCACAGAAAAAAAAACAGCGTCAAGCTGCTATCATGTGGAAAAAAGTATCACCGGGTGATTTCGTTATTTTTTTGTTCATCTCCCGTCACGTAAAGTTAGTCTGCCACGAGACTTCTCTAAGGCACTGACGCTTGGCTGCAGCTAGCTGGCTAACTGAAACTTCTCACATTAGAAATGAGTTGCAGTGTCACGCTAGAAGCAAACTTCTCCGACAAGCCACGGTATCGACTTCACGAGCAGATGTATCGAAGCGAGATGTTGTACCGACGGTTCGCTTCACCACGCGAAAAAAGTCACGTGACCACCAGGCGAACCAAGCTGGTACCAGTGCAGCGGCGCTGCCTTTGAATGAAGGGTGATCCCACCGGTCTGCCACAGCGAGTTGTGAACTCTGTTCTCCCTGAACTAAAACAAGTGTTCAAGCATCTGGCTACCCGAGCTTTGACCTTCTGTTTAACAGCAGCAGCATGTACAAAATGCTATGCATTCTTTACTTCAGAGAATGCTGGCTGAACTTATGTTCATTTCCTCATTTACCCTAACCACAAAATATACATGACCATCATCAGTGTTAAATCTAGCTTCCCAATCATTTACATGATGTGGTCTTTATTCTTATCTGATTTTGTTCTTCACAAGTACAAATATACACAAAATAGTCTGGTCAATAGATGGGTGGTACTATAAATAAAATAAAATAAAACAAGATAAAAATAATGTAAAAAAATATAACAGAAATGTAATTTTCAGCTGAATGTTTTGTCATACATTCGTAGGCGGTTTAGTTTTAATTTAAATCTATTTAACTTTTTTTATACTGTCAAGTTAGGTTGATAATTCAATTGTTATATTGCATAAATTAACAAAGTACTTGAAATGCTAACCATTTGTTCCAGAAAACAGTTTTATATAAACAAAGGCACCCCTTCCCTCCCCCTTTTCCTTCCCCTTCCAAAGCTATAACATCAAAACATGTAACTGGTCATTTGCTATGTTGATCCTGGACGAACATTATTACAATGTTGCAGTCACAACACCAACATATAACACCAGCAATAACAGATACGTCTGATATCGCCTCATCAAGGTCAAGCTGCAGCTGTTCATGTCTGCATGTTTGTTTGGTGAGTGTGAGAGAGTGAAAAAGCTGTATTAACCTCTTTGACTGAACAATCTGCTCATGTATTAGAAACAGAACGCATGTAAGGCGCTCCAAAATCGAAAACTGCTGTAAATCCTTCATTATTTGCCTTGGATGGCTGTCTAAATTACACTGGTAAGTCACTGAATGTGCAAAAATGAAGTAAAATAAGACATAACCAAAGATTTTTTATGTTAGTATCCTGTGCTATACTGAATACTAGCATTTTGAAGCCATACTACAACAAATGTCCAAGGTGGGGAGTTTTGAATTTTTATTTTTTTTTAAGTAACTAATGTTAGTGACAGGGATTAATCCTGTATGTCCCAAGTCAGACCTGTGTAGATTCAGAGAGACTACACAGGGGCGATCGTTGCTCAAGAGTTGGGAGTTCGCTTTGTAATCGGAAGGTTGCCGGTTTGAGCCCCGGCTTGGACAGTCTCGGTCGTTGTGTCCTTGGGCGAGACACTTCACCCGTTGCCTACTGGTGGTAGTCAGAGGGCCCGGTGGCGCCAGTGTCCAGCAGCCTCGCCTCTGTCAGTGCGCCCCAGGGTGGCTGTGGCTACAATGTAGCTTGCCATCACCAGTGTGTGAATGGGTGGATGACTGGTTGTGTAAAAGCGCTTTGGGGTCCTTAGGGACTAGTAAAGCGCTATACAAATACAGGCCATTTACCATTACCCTGGGAACAGCATAAACAGTGTGCTGATAAAGGAAAGAAAGCCATATTGAGCAATAGATAATAAAATAAAAATGATACTGACGTATCCATCATTGTTCTTAATACTGATTTACACCCTAAATATATCCACTGAAACAGGAACACATAAAATAGCTCCTAACATCTACTGCAAGGCAACTTGGTATAACAGCCATGGGCTCCTGCAACTGCTGTTTTCATGTCACAAAGTCATACATAGACACACACACCAAAAGACAAGACCAAGTTAATTAAAATAGCAATTTTAATTAAAAAGGAATATAAAAGACTTCCATTTCAAATACTTCTGCATCAGATCAGCTTTAACATAGCTATATCAATAAATTCTCAAAATCTGTTTATACAAATTTTTTAATCTTTGAACCAGGAAGTCCCTTGAGATTAAAATCGTTTTGTTTTTTTTTCTTAAGGGAGACCTGGAAAAAAAGATTCTGAAATCCATTCAGAGGAAAAGGAGGCTCTGTGAAACCCCTCAGGCCTTGCAATAATTTACAGGGACACAATGAGTGTGAGATCCTTGTCAAAACTGCAGTTAAGTAGCTGACGTCATTTCACTCAAATTAATTAAATGTTCTAGATAAATAGAAATATTTTGTGAAGCCTGTGCTTCCACATATCTGTATTGCATTAAAAAATATTATCACAATGTAGATGAAAAAAACAAAAAAAACAAATTCACATTGGAGAGAACAGTCATTAGTTCAAACATGCAAATGTTTTTTGACATATTGTAAAACAGCAAAAAGATCTGCCTATGTTTACAAAAACAATGAAAATATGCAGTGAATATTAAAGGTATGCTGGAAGACCAGTGCATTAAATACACAGGGAGTATTTGTAAAAGTATTTTTTTTTCAGTTACGTCAACATTACCATCAGACAAGTACAAGCAGTATTGCAGGTTTTCCTTCTGAAGGAGCAACAGCTGTATGAAGCTACATGACTACACAAATCCGTCTATCTCTGTTTTATTACAGTTGACACTGTATAATAAAACATCTTCCTGATCTTGCTCTCAGTGTCACTATACATGTTGTGTACAAAGCAGCTCTTCCTTCATTTTCATCTTGATAAAGCAGCAAAGTGGATAAAATATTTTAGAAAGCTTATTCATCACAAGATTTCAGTTATATTACAAAGAAGAATCAAATGTTTGGAACTAGGAGATCAAGAAGGTGGAACAAGAAAAATATTTAAGAAAAAAAAAAATAAAGAAAAGACTATCCAAACAGACCAGGAAAAAAATAAATATAAAAGAGGAAAAAGGGAGGCTAATCGAGGAAAGTTAGTATTTTGTGATATTTGACAAATTGATACATCATAATTGCACAGTTTAGGTGTTAGCTGTTAATTGTTCTCTCACAGACGTGCACACGTGTTGCACTGAAAGCCTACTGCCGAATACTCCCAGTTCGTGAGCTAAAAGAAAGAGAAAAGATATCTTTAAAAACAACAACAACAAAAAACCCAGCATAAAACTGCATCATGGACTGCAACAAAAGCACAAACATGCACGTACCCAGGATAAGGAGGAGGTGGGGCGTCATGCGGCCCATTTCTCGCGATTGCCTGTTCATAGGAAGGAAGCCCGGGTGGGTCATCGGAGGGAGGCACAGGGTGCAGGGAGACCTCCTCTAGCCTTCGCATTATTAGAGAAGCATTACTCCTCCTCTGGCGCACCCTAATGGAACTGTGAGGAGCATAGTGGTCATTCACTTGTGACGTACTTCAAGCTCAAAGTGCAAGGATCAAAGGTGAAAGTCATCTTTGTTCTTGTTATATAACCGTGCACAATGAAATACATTTGTAGATGTTACAGTTGGTGTAGCAAAAAGGGGTAACAGAAGAGCAGCACTATTTAAAACTCAATGAGTGCAAAGAAAAATACACATCCAGAGTACTTTGGACTCTTTCATAATCATGGTAAACTGAATGGGTTATTTCATTTATTTTTGGGTTATGAAAAATATTACAAGTTATTTCTATTTATTCTGCTTTCATCAGATTTGGGAAATGGACACATAATTTATGCATTGTTTTACTTTTTAGAAACAATGACTAAAGAAGAAAATAATTGGCAGAATAATGCTCATAAACAGGTGAAAAAGACATACTGGGACAGTGTCACAAATTCTTCTCACTCACCTTTCATGGCTTAAGTTACCCTTCCATCTGCGCTGACACAAAAGCCATACAACGATGCCAAAGATAACAATGGCCACTCCACCAGCAATGAGTCCCACCAAAAGAGCTACCACATCAACACGTGAAGAGCGGCCACCCTTGTCTATGAATCATCACAAAGCACAGAGGAAGTGTCAAACTTGTTTCATAATGGCAGTGCAAGTTATTACCAAGTAGACAACCATCATTTCATTTACATCTGATATATCTGATAGGTGAATAATAAGGGGTAGGTGGCATAGTTAACATACATCAATACAAAGCTTTTGAGCGATCACCGGTATCTTGTGATGAAGCATTTCTAATGAGCGGGATTGATCTTTTCCTTGCAACCATTATGACGACATGACGGGATCAATGAATGACTTGGTGAGTAGAAAAAAATATATACAACATTTGAGTTATATATACACAAATATATATAACTCAAATGTCATAACTTCTTTGAGCAACAATCAACTGTTAGCCCAGCACCTAATATAGGTACTTTTGGCTGGGTTGCTACAGTGGATGAAGCTGTGTGTTAGATTTGGAGCAGATCTCAGACTGGATCCCCTCCCTGACATAATCGTTCCAACTATTCCAGCTTCAAACTGACATAAGGATCATACTCGCATGTGACCTCCTGAGGGTGTTTTTGTACTGTATCCCCTCCCGACCTCAAACAGGGAATCTTTTGCATGTGAGGCCTAGCACTAATTTCTCACTCATCTGTAAACTGAATACAAAAATAGTCTAAATTACTAATTGGATGGAAAGAGAACTGATGAATTGGAATTCAGTTTGACTTATTTAACGTATATAATCTGTACTTTCACATTTACCATGCATTCATTGGTGTGTGGTGAAACAGGTTTTACACAAACAACAACAACAACTACAGTCAAGTCATAGTTTCATCAACAAACTTCCTGGATGACACATTTTATATAAACTTGAAGTATTTCTTATTCCCCTCTTACCTGCAGTGTATTCCTTCCAAAATCTTTCCTGAAAAAACAAACCAACAAACAAAAAGATTAATCAACATGGCAATCCCTCTCAATTGTTAATTATTGATTCCACCCATCAGCATCACTTAACTGTATCTGGGATGTTTTCAAACACCTCCCTTGCTTCTTCGTAATTACAGACTTCTTCAATACACTCCCTTTCCAAGTTTCCAGGTACGAACATTTCAAAGTCAAACCGGTTAAACAGCAGGTGGCGACCCAGGAAAGAATTTGCGTGCCCCTCATCTACAAACACTGGGCGGATCCAAAGAGATTATTTCCAGGAAAGCTACAATATCGGGATGTATACAGGGTAACACGAACTTTTAAAAATCAAATTCTTAAAATAAAGTATAATAAAATCTTACCTTGGTTTTGTGATTCTTCATTTTCGGAAGGTAACTGCCCCACAAAGGCCAGATCTCCACAGGTGAAAAATTGAAAAAGAACAAACAGATGAAGCAACATTGCCATGAGCGCACCTGCGCACTGACAATCGCGCGACATTAACTAAGAGTACAGAAGGCAGATAATAACCAACAGCGACCCTGCTTCTGGAAAATACTGTGTGCGCACTTTAACGACAAATCACAATATTTCCGTCCTCTACATTATGCTACATAAAGACGAACAGAGCTCAGCGTCAACAAAACGAAACCAGTCCAAAGGAGCGTCAGGTGTTCCAGGCACGGCGCGAATGAGATCAGTCAGGAAACGTTCGGTGATATTCACAAACACCGGCTGAGCTTGCCGAGTTCCTCCGGCGAAAGAAAAAATGACATCATTATTTGTAGTAAAAATACGATCATTTGAAGGATGAATTCGTCTGAAAGCAGATTAAGAAAGTTCCGGTTAAAAAAAGGACTTGTTTACTCAAAATAGATGTGTCGTCAGCTACTCTCGCACTGCCTGCGCTGGCGAGCTATCTCTCACGTTTACCTGGGCAGACTCGACCAATCAATCACCTACCTGAACTGTATGACAAATATGTACAACAGTGAACGCTAGGTGGCAGCTGAAGCCGGGAAAGTTAACTTTACACAGCAAAGTATTGAAAAAGTTTTATATGACTCAGATAGGATGTTACGCCACCCAATGAACAATGAAAAATAGTTTTCGGGACTTTTTTTTTCTTCTCCTAAGCATCAACTGGCTGTTGATATGCGTTGCAAACAAACAAACAAAAAATACAACATTATTTGATCGCTTAAAAAGAAAAAAAATGCGATTGTATCCAATTTCATTAAAATCATCCAAGTGGTAAGGCACCTCCGCCTTAAAAATACCAGTCATGGCTCTGCTATTATATATCTATACATGTGTCGTATGAGCAATAAACACACATAAATGCGTTTGTGCGGCACAATCTCATAAAGATAGCTATTAAACACATTTGTCATACTTCCTTCTCAGACACTCACATCTTGGATTAAGGAGTTCTCTCACATAAACTCTGATTTACGGGGGTCATTTTACTTTGTGACCTTTAAAAGGGACAAACGTATAAAGTTTGCCCAGACATCTGAACTGCTTGAGTCTCACATGTTTACAGTGCTGTATCTTCACGTTTAATGGTTAGGCACAAATTACTGCTGTAACACAATGCTATCTTTTTGGATCTGTGCATCAGATCTCTTTTAAAAGCACTAAACTCTGTCTCAAGAGATCTCTCAGTAGCTCAGGAACTGGTGACTACACTACAACACTAAACACAGGGCTTGTGTGGGAAGTGTTGTGTAATGGAGTCTGGAGTCATTTTTACAAAGAAGAGGCATGCGGGTTACATCAAATTTTTGCCCTTTCGAGTGCAAATAATAGTTGCTATAGAAACCTTAGAGACAAAACAAATAGGAATACATGAAACACCAACAAAGTAATGGGAGGACACATTTAAAGAAGAAATTTTGTTTTGCTTCATTTTGTTTTTGGCTGGTAAAGCACATCCTATAATAGTGTTTATGCTTCACACTCTCCCATGTAAATATCTGTCTCAGAGCCTCTGGGCCTCTTACTCTGTGTTTATGTAAAGCAGAGATAGGATACAACAGAACATTATCTTGCAGCCTACTGGATGGTGCTAATTGAACAGCAGTGAGATCCTCTGTGCTGTACTAGGCTACATCTCTGGACACTGTCAGAGTCTTAGAATTCCCCAGAGGAATGTCAATCCAAAGAAAAGGTATGAAGGAAAATTAGATATTCCAGACTTTAGCTAATGTGTTATCTCAGAGAGCAAAGTTGAAAACAAGCCCTAAAGGACTTAAAAAGTCATCACTGCTTTTGTTACATTTTGAAGATCAGGGTCTGGCTGCTGGGCTGGCTTTGGCACTCAGCTTTAGGAACTCAAATCAACTGATTGTAGCACAGATGCTCAGGAAGAAAAAAATATGTTTATTTGATTTTTTTATATGTTTTTTTTTTCTTTCTATTTACCTGGAACACAGATAACTGAAGAACCATTTTTAACGACATAATTGTAACTGTAACGCAATTACTAAATTTAGTAAAGTAATGCTTTGCATTACTGCGATGCTGGGAAATGTAATATGATATTACTGTAATACATCTTATAGCCCACACTGGTAGAGACTGAACTTGAACTTGACTTTTTTGTTTCTTTTACAGTTAGTAGTTCAGTGGGTCACATGGGGTTAGGGCCTTTCCAAAACATCACAAGCTTGTTTTCTGTGGTGGAACTTCTAACATTGCTTAAAAATTGTGGCAAGCAGCCCATGAGCTTCTGAAACCACACAAACTAAATAAGTGGATTTTGTAAGGGGAAAGGAAACCACCGTGTATATTTTAAACAGTGCATTTTTTTAACAAATGTGTTTTTGTTTGTTTGTTTTATTTTATTTGAAACTGATTTCCAATAGCAATAATATACACGTGATGGAATAAAAAGAACAATGACTAAAGGGCTAAAAGATAAATGGACTCTTATAAAGTGCTTTTCTATTCTTCTGAGCACTCTAAACAACTTGCCTCACTCACAAAAGCACTTGTTCTTTCCACTTGAAGTGCTTTCTATCCAACATTCACACACATTCATGCTGGATGACTGGAGAGCAACTTGGGGTTAGTATCTTGGCCAAAGATATTTGGCATGCAGACCAGAGAAACCAGTGATCGAACCACTAACCTTCTGAATCGTAGCTATGAGAGTAAACCGATATCGTTCATATTTTTTTTTCCACCTCTGATAACCTTCGCTGTAATGTGCAAAAGAGGCCGATTTAGCAGCTTAGCTCCCAAATGCAATATGAAGTAATTTGCTTTTCTTTACTGAAATATTAAAAACTGCAAGTGGTCATGCTGCTTGCATACCAACTATGGTAAACAGCACTTACATCTAAGAATCTCAAGACAAGTGTGAAACTGTTACTTAAATCCAGTGAGATAAATTAGATACAGGAAGGGGAAAGGACCACTACCCAGAACAATAGAATTACCTGAGAAGTAACTGCTCACTGAAAATGGAGTATATGCTGAAAGAATGTAAGATATAAGAATTTGCACACATTCTGTTATTTTATCTGCTCTGTGCTCCACCTTGCGGGTGGCTATATTTCGGAGAAGGTGTTTTGTGATTTACGCCCTATGATAAGAACGGGGGATGCTGCTCCCTGTGGGCAGCTGGACAGAAGTGAGCAGTGAGCCATAGCAGACCTCTGGTATGACAGGAAAAAAACAGTGTACTATAGCAAGAAATATATACATCTGTGCCCATTTAATCTTAGTAAAACATTTTCTTAGCAAGACTTAAAGAGCTAATTTTACAGAATTAGAGGCAGTCCAATACAAAACGTAAACAGCTGTAGGTTTAACTGTCAAAGAAAAAGCACTGTAGATTAGGGGGTGGAGATTCCAGGGTGCAATGTCAGTACTCTGCACTTTGTCAGTTTGTGCTGATTAAACCATAGCCCCTCAGGGAGATAACAGACCCCTTTTACACCTAATGCCTGGGCAATATATCATTAGATTTCACACCTCCCGATGCTCTGGAGTGGTGCCTGAAACAGATTATTGTGCTAAATGGCAGTTTACTTTATATCAATGGGCGAGGCCACAGTAATCTAACAGCAAAACTTATTTTTAAACTTCTCAGATGCTCTCACACAATGCATCATGCTGACCACAGCTGAACAGTATATCTACTAACCCAAAGGACAGCTTCAGATTTGCACAGGCACCGAATCAGCCAGTGCCGTAAGTGTTAATATTACAGTATTGTAGCTCTGACCTCAGCCGACGGGGTCATTCTAAGTTCACACTGCCATTGTCACTTCTCTTGTGTTCACACACAAGTGACCCTCCTCTTGAGAGCCATTTCTCACCCCAAGCCTCAGCTCATCTGGTTTACCGCCATGCTTACCTTTAACTAAAACCAGATGTTGAGACCCACTAGAGGATGAGCCCCAATTAAAGTCACTGTACAGCTTGGTTAGATAATGATATGGGGTAGTTGTTTAAAAAGATTCATTACTGCACATTTATTACCCATTAATAGCACTTTAATGTACATAAATTAAGTTTGGTTTGAGCATTAATAAAACAACAACAAAAAAAAGATTAAGACACGAAGAGCAACACAGTTGACTGTCGCTGTTCTTTTATTGGATGAATAAAAAACCGACCATTGCAGTCTGGGAATTTGGAAAGCACTAAGAACCAGTCTAAACAGTTGGGGTAAAGTGGGATTAAGCAGAAGGTGACAGGGCTTGCAGACTGGTCTTGACGGTTGCTAGATTGGCCTTCCAGGAGCTGAGGCTGTCGTACAGCTGCTGCCACTGCTGCTTGCCAAAGGTGCGGTGTGTGCTGTGGCTGAAGGGGTGGAGATAGAATTTTTTGTTTTAAAATGACACAGGCCAAAGTCATACACAGAGCTCGATAAATGTGCTATGATAAGCTAATGACACTGCCATACAGACTTGTTTAAGACATGACTAAACACTCAAAAAGGAGGCAGGTTTGAATTTAAAAAACAAAAACAATTACATTTTCTGCAGCCTCCAGCATAACATAGATAAAAAAAGCAACCCTAATCAAAGAAGATGAAAAAATAAAGCCTCACAAATGTGAGACCTTGAATATAAACCTGAAGTTTTGTAAATGAACAGAACTGCAGTTTTTTAAAGTTGTTTCACTTCTACTTTTGAAACCAGTGAGAAGGCAACCAAGGTGATCAGAAAGTCTTGTCTTTAATAAAAAAAAACAAAAAACAGAATAATATAACAACAGAATAATGACGCAATATGTTTAGAGAACAATGTATAATGACCACATACCTCACAACAACTTTTCGCTGTGTTTGGTCGATTTTGCAGTATACCATTTTGGTCCGAACAGCTAAAATGAAAAAGCAGGTAAGAGGTGATTAAAAAACAGCAAGAGTTCTGACATTACATCAACAGGTTTGTTGTGGAAAAAAATAAAATCAAGTGGTTGTTACAAAGCAAATGCTATTTAAGATTTTAAACTGACTTGATCCCAAATTGCTGTGACATAATACACCTGGAGGTAGGAATAACCTCACAAAAATGCAGCTGCAGTTGTATGGCAGGAAAAACCATTTGCTCTAAAGATTTAACACGTGACTGGTGGAAAACATAATAACCTTATAAAAGATTTAAATTTTATGTTTAAGTGGAAGGATTTTACACGGGGAAAGATTATTTTGTAACAAAGCAAAAACATGTACCTCGTTTTTTCTCCCAAACGAAATTATATTTTCAGTGACTGTTTTGATTGATAGATTGAAATCTGTCCAGTAGATTTATATAAAGCAGTGAAGTAATGACTACTGAAATTTTTTTTTACTTATCTTATTTCTTTACTGAATAATAAAATGCAAAATTGGGACTAAACCAGAAAAAAAAATGCATTTTAATAGGCTACTATGCTTACTGATGAACAAACAATGAACTGGTCTTGTATGATTCATTAGAATCGCTTCACATCATGTTCAATCACTTTCCTTTGGGAAAGGGAGGAACGTGGCAAGAATTGTTCATACCGTCAATGACAAAAGCCTCAACGTCATCGGCTCCAATCTGCAGTTCCTGCTGCATGGTGTCAAAGGAGATCTCCTTGAATTCCACCGCCATGCCCATGAATGTCAGCAGACGCATCTTGGCCATGTTTTGCTCATGAGACAGGCCTGGAAAGCAACGTGCAGGGATCATTAAGCACAAAACAGTCACAGTCAATTAGTCTTGACTCAGGGAGTTTCCCTGTGTTAATTGTTTCTAGATTTAGGAGACTGCAGTAAGGGAATCTACTCATTAACACAAACATCACTCCACGGGGTCTGTTTTGAGAGTCCATCCTACACAAGCTTTTAATTACACTTAAACCTTTAGTAGTGAGACGATAACAACGTGAACGCACTTTTCTGTAGTGCTGACACAGCACAAGATTGTGTGAGAAACACTAGCTCCTCAAAGCACAAACGATGCTCAGCTACATGTAAACTTTAAAAGAAAATCTCATCCGTGCATTTCTATTACATATAATTAATAATCTATACACTTTTTTTTACCTTGTATTCTGGTTTCTGTTTGCATTTCCATGTGTCATGTGTATAACAGCTCACATTATGGCTACTTACCAAGAGAATCAATGAAGTCTTTGTTATTCTGGTAAAATTTGACATATGCTGCCAATTTGGCACTCACAAAGATGGTTAATAGCTGAAAAAGAAGAGGGAGAAGAGGGTCAAATGCCACTGTATGATGTACAATCAGCTTGATTGTTGTTTTGTTCACACAGGCTAAAAATTGTTATACTTATCTACGTCAGATTGCTGAAAACTGTAGACGCACCCTGAATAATTTTTTGTCATAGACTGAATGCACTCAAGTAGAAATGTTCTAGATTCCTCAAGTGAATCACTCAAACTTAATAACCAGTCTCATGTGTGACGTGGATTGTACTGTCATGACACAACATTATAAAAATAAATGCTTTATGTGCTTTGTGGAGTATGAAAGGCACTGAAAGGCAAATTGTGATGAGGGTTATTGGGGCAGATGTTTCCATTTATATACAAATATCCATCCATCCATATTCTTCTGCTTATCTGCAGCCGGGTCGTGGCGGCAGAAGCCTAATAAATAAATAATTATAAATGCTCTATGCAATCTCTAGCACTTACGTCATGGATGAGTTCCCCCTCCAAGAAGCGAACAGGTTTCAGGGTGAGCAGGTGGTCAAACAGGAAAGTGTTGGGATCTTTGAGAGCACGGACGATACATCTAAGAGACGGCAGACAGATGCGTTAATGTACTGCTGAGGAGGACAATGCTGAAGTGTAATCTCAAGCGTTCAACAAGTTCTACAAGCTTACCTGTGGGCATCAACGCGTGCTTGTGAAGCATTGTCTTCTGTGTAACTTCCAAGTAGCTCAACCATCACTTTTGCTGCAGCTTCGCTATAAAATAAATAATTATATTGTTGAAAATGCTTTCTACTGAGATATTCTATGCAGAACATTTTCATACACTCTTATGTCTAAATTTTATCTTGTCCTTTTTCTTTTCTCTTGAAGTAATCCGTACACAAAGAAACCCTGTGTGGATTCACCTTTTCTTGCAGTCAACAAGTGCTTCGTATACCAGCCTCAAAAGTGTGTGCTTCTTCTCTGTGTTCAGGTTCCAGTCAACAATCCACTTGCGCACCTGATTATGGGCACAAATACATATGATACATTAATTACAAAGGGCAAAAAGAAAATGCAGAAATATTGTTTTACTAGCTCAGTAAACCAAGGCACTGCATTATAACACTAGCAGTGTTTTTGGCCAGTCATACGGATTAATCACCATGAATGTATATACCTGATCAAGGTCAGTGGGGATGAAGGATATGGCGTTACAGGTGGCGGCCACTTTGATGAGGCTGCAGAAGACTGTGTACCTCACGGGAGTGTTCTCATCCATGCCATGGAACAAGTTACTCAGCCTGTGACACCAGAAAGTAAAAGAGATTACATAATTGCAAATAAATAAGCAACCTCTTATTTTGAAAGTTTTCAGGGAAAGGACTCGATGGGACTAACAGCTGCATTCTGAGGGAGGGTCTCTCTCCTTCACGGAACTTCACAAGCTTCTCACATAGGCTTTCAATGAGAGCCTCCTGCTTGTCTGTCTCCAGGATCAACAGCAGAGACACGATGCTGTTCATCACGCTCTCAACATCTGTGGAGAGAGAGAGGGGGCCATGAGCATTAAGACACTGTTGCACAATTTTAGGGCATTAATTGTCAAACAAACATTTAACAAGACAGCAAATTTAACCAGACAAGTTAACTTAACCCTCTGCATCCCACAACAAACATGGACAGGACACACCTGGACAGGCGGTGTGTTTCCACTACTGTTTATGTACAAAAGTGTTTTTATAGACAAAGTATATGAAGTGGCTCCAATGTTGTCAGACTCTGACACTCAGCAAATGAACACTCATGCAATGTGAGAATGTAATCAAACTGTTTATCAGAGTGTGACTTTTAAGACACTCGAGCCTAACATTATGTTGTAACCAGATGGTGTTGTTATACCCAGCTTGTTGTCCCCAAGATGGGATGGTCTGACAACAAGGAACTGTGATAATATCCTGAAAGAAATTACACGTTTTATGCATGTTCTTGTGCATTCGAGTCCTGCCTTCAGTTCAGGAGGTGAAGCCTGAGGTAAGGATGAAGAGGATGAACTAATCAAAAAGGAGCAGCAATTTTCTTCATCGCCTACCTTTATCATCGTCTCTAAGGCAGACATCGCACGCCTCGATGATCTGAGCCAGATCTACATGAAGACCGCCTTCAGCGTTCTCCTCTGAGATTTCAGCTCCTTTAGATTTAATATAGGCTCTCAGCTCTGAAGCCTGCAGTACAAAATACATTTATATTAAAAACAATACATAAAATACACAGTAAATACAGAGCATTTCAACGTTTAAGGGAACGAAAAGTGGCAAGTTACGTGCTCGCATCAGAGTGGACATTATATTTAAGAAAAAGGTATGGACGACTTTATTTATCTATACTCTTACATCTCTTTTTTGTGGCTGACTAAAATATGGACTGTAGATATATAGTGGACAGAAACAAGCAACTGTTTGAGTGAAGGTATTATCCTTTCTATATCCAGTCTGTTGAATCGTGTGTGTAGAATTTTTACGCCTTTGTTTGTTTAGATGTGCGGCTAAACAGCTAGCAACATTAGCTATTATTAAACCCCAAAAGAAACTTACGACACGCTAACCCCAAGCACGATGATCTTAAAAATATACCTATTAAATTACCTACAAGAAAATGTGGATGACAGGATATTTAACATATTTGCTTAAAATGTTTTACCACGCATATCCTAATAATAAGCGTGCAGATATCAGCTGCTACGACCGACGGTTAGCATTTTAGCTAGCGAGCATGCTAAGTTTTTTGATTGGGTATCATTTAGCGACTCATCCGCGACAATATAACGCTTATATCTACTCCACGAGTTATTGTAAACGTAGATTGTACCTGATCTTCTTCCGTTATGTCGATAAATGCTGGTACGCTCATTTTCTTGTGATTTTGTGAGCCTAGATGATGAAATCCACGCTCGCACCACTACAGAGCTCTGACCGGAAAAGAACAAGGAGACTGTGCCGGCGACAAAATTCTTCTTCCGGGTCATGTTTTGTTAAAGCCACAGTAGCCTTAACCGAAGGCTGTTGGTTGGCGCTTGTGTAATAGCCGAAGTACGTCTGTCCTTATTGCTACTTTTAAATACGCCGAGGATTAATCTAATGGACACGAATTAGACTATAATCTAATTCCTGTCCATGATGGTTTATATATTGTGAAAACTGCTAAATTGTATTTGTCATGACTTCCTCTGACTTCCATTGCCTCTAATTTATGTATTCCTCTCCTTTCCTGGAGGATTATCCCTGGATGTCTTGGATGAGAGGTGAACCTGAACCCCGTGAAAGGTTATCTGATTTAGCTGTAGTCCATCTTTGCAGACCACCATGGAAGGCCTGGCCAAGAGCTCTCCAAAGTAGGAAACACCGCCAGTGTCAAAGGGCAGTGTTCTTCACCATACACCCGCTGCCCTATGGGTGCATGTGTTGGGCCCCTATACCGTGTGGGATCCTGTGTATTGTTACAATGGCAGGTTACTTGGTGATTGAGGTGAAGAGGGTAAGTGCAGCAGGAGGTCACCCTGAAACTATGGAGTCGAGTTACTGACATCTAAGCACAGGGTGACGACACTGGAGTCTTATTAAACTCCAAGCTCCAACATTCACCTCATCTGCCATCAGGATCTGTGTATTTTTCACAAAATCGGAAACTATGGAAACCCATGACACTGCATCATCACTGGCTGGTAGTCAGTTATTTCTCATAGCACTTACAGAAAGGGAACTTAAATCTGTTGCATCGAGGATAAATAGCTCAAAATAGTGGACTGGGGGGAAATGGCTGAAGAAGCGTTTCATCATAGTGCTCGTATGATGCGTCATCTTGTTGGGAAGGCAAGTGCCTGGTACGATATCCCAGCTTCAAGATCTCCCTGCCCTTGTGAGCTGTCATGGCAAAGAATTTATAGCCATTTCTCTACAAGTGTGCTTGTGTAACACCGAGGCTTTCATTATCTGATTAACAGCTGTTGTCAAGTGCCTGGTGTATTTCAAGTCCAGAATAAGAGTTTTGTGTGCTTTGAAGCTCCAGGTGCATGTGAGACATTGTTTTTGTCTTCTTTAAAAGGTATTTAAAGTGTCATGGAATGTTATGATGCTTAATAGTCTTTATCATATTTGTCGAACAGTGCTCTGAAAATAGCACTGAAATTGGAGCGCAATAAACCTTTTAACTCAGAGGAGCCCGTACCTGGTACATGTATTAAACTGGGATTTAGTCTGTCTTATATCATTAAAAATCTAAACTGGCATAGATGACTTTAGAGGAAAGAAAATAGGCTAGCAGCAGATATCACCCTTTTTTCAGGTACTGACACTGATGTGTCTTAGGGTGTATTTTTTCCCCTCTTTTATTCATTTGTTTGTTTTTGTTGGCAGAATTTGTGAAAGGCTAGTTGTAATTCTGCTTTTGTCAAGCATTGTTCCCGTATAAGGTTGTGAAATAATGGTAGACATTGCCAAAGATTTTTCATTAAAATCTTCTCTTCTCTTGTGTTATGGTAAATTCCAATTCTCCTTTGTGTGTACGTGTGTGTGTCTGTGTTACAGTAGGTTGTTATTTTTCTCGGGGGAACAGAAAGTGATAGTTTTCATGTGTTTATCTTGTAACTATTACTTCTTTCTATTTTTTTTAAAGACTGCATTGTAGCTATAGAAAAACTTCAAAAATGACTAAAATGCAAATAAGAACTTTAGGTGTTGGTTCATGCTCCATCTTTAATATTCCTCAACCCACAGTATATGTCTGCTAAAGCTAATTGGAAACAATATTTATTGTTAAATGTCTGCACTGACTTCATCCCTATTTGCTTGAAGGGAAATTGCACACGCTTTCATGCTAAACTGCTGGCGAATTGCCTGCTCAGCCTCCTCAAAGATAAATGACTGTGTCATAATAGCTGGTTGAGCCCAGGTGTCTGTTTTCTCCCTGTCGACCAGCCAAGTGATGAGTATCCATGTAAACCAGTCTCATGGTTGTCATCCAACATGGCTGCCTACCTTCCACCCACTAATTGTCTGGTTCCCACAGTTCTGCCTGCTTTCACAGTCTCCAAAAGATCCCCTTGCTCAGACTCATCTATCAGCCAGTGACCTTGTCAGAGAGCGTCGCATGAGTAACTTCCCTATTTCTCTAGGTGGAGCAAATTGCTTGTTAATTACTTATAAGCTGACCCATCCTCCCTTAAAAAAGGTAAAAACACATACAGTTAACAAATAAAACATTAAAGTCAAAGTCTTAAGTATGAATAAGTCTAAGGCCAAAGTGTTGCATGGCATATAAAATCCTATGGGGCCAATCTGATGGGCTTTTGTTGTTCATAAATGCAGGCAAGAAATGTATACTTTGATGACCTCTGGGTTTTTATTTATTTATTTCACAATAACCAGTTTACTAGCACAGAAACTAGTAAACTGGTTATTTTATTTTATTTACCTTTTCTGCTCCATACTGAAGTTATTTTGGTTTGAAAGTTGTCTTTAATCCTCTTTAAATAGTTTTTAAAAAAGTCCTGAGGCTAAAAAAGTGCTGATTAGGTTAAATTCAACATAATTGTAAGGGCAACTGGTAATTGTGGTTAAGTCTACAGGAAATGGATATACAATAAGCCTGTGTAATGTCCTTTGCAGTTTTGTGTGTTTCATTTTCACGCTCTGAATACATGTTTGATGAGCAGTCTCATCAAACTGAATGCCTGTTTATTCTTGTGATCACTTATCTCCTCTTCAAGCAGATAATCAATCATGCACTGCAGCTAATGTCACACCTTTGCACGTGTGAAAATTTTTTTTTAGTCCACATAGAATTTCTGGTGATCGGCTGTGTTGTGTACACCTTCTAGATGGGTGAAAAAAAGTCTTTAGATCACCAGAAAAAAAAAAAATCAAATACCATTGTTATCTTACCGCTGTTATCTCACATAATGCTCCGCTTTATATCACACTGAGGATCACAGCAATCAATCAGTGTGAGTTTGCATTTGTGGTTTTGAGTTATCTGAAGTTGCTAATCCCTCAATGTGGAATTTGTGTGCTCTGTTTCAACCTAATGGCATCAGCAGGGAATAAAAGCTGCTGTTTTCCAGGAATTCTGGCGTTCCTGTCTAGATAGATTGAGTCGCTACACTAGAACTGTGGCTCTGTCGATGATGGAATGGCCTCTTGTCATCAGAGAGTGTTTATATTACACACTCTCACAGGCTAGTAGGGGCAATAAGAGTTTAAAAGTCACAGACACAGTCAAAAAAAAATCTAATGTGTTTCCACCAGGGATACATTGTGCAATGTCTGGCGCGAAGCTATAGATGCCAGAGCTCAGAAATACTAATTAGAGGCATGTTCAACTACGTGACCCTGTAACTGCAAGATTCTGTTTAGACTGTTTCATCAGTGCTGATAAATGCAATGGTGAAGACAGAGAACAGACAACCGTTAAAACTTTCTCAGTAATGAATGTAACTGACAAAAAAAAGCAGAATTGTGTTTTTTTCTTTTTCCAGAAATTATTTAGGGTTTTCAGTTCAATTCAATTCAGCTTTATTTATATCTTACCAAATCATAACAACGGAGTCGGGGCAAGGTGCTTTATACTGTACGGGAAAGATCCTACAGTATTCTGGATAAAACCACAACCATCAATCAGCCCCCCTGTGAGAAGCACTTTGTGACGGTGGGAAAGAAAAAATCTCTTTTAAGAGGAAGGAACATCTAGCAAACTGGTTGGGTAGAAGGTGGGGGAGGGGCTGAAAGAGAAAAGAAAAGAGGACAGGGAGACAGGACAATACACGGAGTAATGAAGTAAGAAGACAAGTGAATGGCATGCGGCAGTGCTATACAAAGACTTGGGAATGGAAAAAATTGAGTGGTGAAGATGTGTTGTTTACGTCACAGTGTCTCACAGTGTTGAAACAAACAAACTTAGGTTGTTGTTGTTTTCTTTTAATAGAGCAACAGACTTATTTTCCAGGCCAAACAGATCGTGTCATAAACTAGCTGTGTGCAGGCAGATGAGGACCCAAATGCAAAACTCACGGAGACAAAGGCTGAACTCAAAATCTCTGCTTTATTGCAGGCTTCACAAAGAAACAGAACTAAACTGGGAATGCTAAATCGAGGACCGAGGGAACACAGGGGAGGGAACACAGGGAAGGGAACACAGGGAAGGGAAGAGACGTTGACAACGCGACACTGAACTGAAGGAGATGTGGACATAAATACACAGAGGGTTAATGAGGGAAGTGGGAGCACACGGGGAACACAGGTGACACTGATAACCATAACAAGACACGGCAGGAGCAAACACAACACTGATGGGAGACCATCAAAGTAAAACAGGAAGCACACAGAGGCAGACCAGGGGGAGAGAGAGAGCACGGGGAGAGCACAGACATAACGGGCTGGGGAAGACAAGGAATAAAACACAAGGAGGGGAAACGCGGACTTACAGATACACAGAGGGGGCACACAGGGGGTAAAGTCACGAGGGGAAATCGAATAAGCAACATCTTAACAGAACAACCTAGGAACCATGGCATAAATAAAGAACAAAATACAAAAACACATGAAAACTAAGAATCCTGGGTCAACATGACCCAGGATCATGACAGATCGTTTACATTAGGACATCAACTTTTCCTTCCATGCTTATGAGGTATTTGCATTTTGGCCTGTGTTTTTGTTTATAGTAGGGAGTCAAACTTCTCTGATTTGTTGCTTTGTTTTTCAGAGATGCCAGTATCTGATCAGTATCTGATGATCAACCTCCTAAAGTTTAAGTACTTTTCACATCCATCCATTTTCTACATCCAGTGTACCGAAAATGTATTTCCAGTGTTGAGTCTATAACTGCATTGTTGATGTTGTTATTTTCAACATTTACATGAATGTAAAAATCATTTTAGCTCAGCTGATCACTAGAACGGATAAAAAAAATCTGAAAAAATGAGTAGAAACTCTGAAAAAGGGCCAGGTGAATGACAAATAACGACAAATAAAACAGGTGTTTTTGTGTTTTTCCACTAATGTTTACTAAACTAGAGTAAAACATTGCTGCTGTTCCTCTTCTGCTTCTGCTTTCAGGACTTTGATAGTCAGTGGATTTCTGTAAACCAATATCAATATAATAATATACAAAAGCTTTATTATATGTTTGTATCAGGACTGAGAAAATTGCAGCAAATCGGTATTTCCTTACAACCATGTGTCAGAGTTCACGGTCTCATTTTGTGCTGATTGCGGTAACTTGTATATTTTCCCATCACTGTTCGCATATCTCATAGTTATCCTGTAAACATTTCCTCACCTACCTTCAGAATGAGCCTCGAGGGTATGACAACAGTCTCTAACCGCTACAGATATCTTAAAATGTTTTCTGATGACTGTGTAAGCCTCAGCCACAGCTGCTAGGGTGCGACCGCGTGGAAGAGGTTGTGAATTACTGTAAAGAACCGATAAAGACTGACCTTGATCTTGACACACACCCATCTGCTAGGATGAGACATCACTGAGGGAAACTCACTAGTGCGGCACTGACATATGAAATGAGTGTAAAATAATAATTTACACTTTCCTCAGAATTCAAAGTTGGTTTCTTAACTTCTATAAATAATAATAATAATAATGATAATTATTATTATTATTCTCATTTCAGATTGCGGGTTAATGATGATGATGATGCGTCATATGCTTATGCTTGTACTTATACATTCCCATAAAGTGACACAAACCACTCTTAACAGAATTTTAACCTTCTGAGTCACAGATATGTCCCAGAGTGAGATGTAGGTCATGTAGTCATCTTATGGCCAGACGTTTTAATCAATGCTTTATGCAAGGTCGGTATCATTATCTTTGGTGGCTTGCACAAGGCTCATTTACCTTTTTGAAAGTAGAGATTACAAATACAAACATGTGAATAAAGTGCCTTTATTTATAGTTGTTCTTTAACAGATCACCAATAGTAGCAACAAAACAATTCAAACTCTTCTTGTCGTTGGATATCATTAAAAATGTTTTTTCTTTCTTTCTGTGCCTTAATGCTTCATTGTCCCACAACTCGTAAAGAAAATGCAGACTAACATGTTGTAATGAACAAGAGTGCTGACATTTGTTGCTGTTCGTTAATCACACACATACCACCCTGTTTCTTGTTGGTGGATGACGTGTTATTCTGCTACTGAAAATAGCTACAAGCTAAAAACTACAGTGCTCAATTTGCTTATTGTTTCATTTCCTTTTACAATTAATTCATGTATTTGTGTCTTTACTAGTGGAGTCGTGTAATGAGAAAAAAAACTAGTGTAATGATCTGTATAATTTATTGACTTTATTGAGATCAATAAAGCTTTCAGAAATGCATTTTAAAGACATTCTTTTTTTGAAAGCATTTATCTTGGTTGAGTTTTGTTAGATATACTTGTTAAGCTGCTTATTAATGCAAATATCTAATGAGCCAACCACATGGCAGCAACTCAATCATTTAAGCATGTGCCGTGGTCAAGATGACCTGCTAAAGTTCAAACTGGGCATCAGAATGAGGAAAAAAGTCATTTAAGTGTGGTGCTGTTGTTGCTGACAGATGTGCTGGTCTGAGTACTTGAGAAACTGCTGATCTACTGGAATTTTCTGCACACCAATGTCCAGGGTTTAAAGAGAATGTTCCAAAAAAGAGAAAATATCCATTTAGCAATACTTCTCCGGCAAACATACCATGCTGATGAGCGAGAGGTCAGAGAAGTATGGCCAGACTGCTTCGAGCTGATAGATAAGCAACAGTGACTCAAATAACCACTTGTTACAACCAAGATAGGAAGAAAAGACGGGCTACAGCAGCAGAAAACCACATCGGCTGCTACTCCTGTTAGCTAAGAACGCTAAACTCACACTAAACTGAGGTTGCATTTCAAGCAGATTCACCAAAACTGGACAACAGAGGTTTGTAAAAACGTTGCCTTGTCTTACAAAATTTGTGCTCTTACATTCTGATGGTAGGGTCAGAATTTGGCGTAGGCAACATGAAAGTATGGCTGCATCCTGTTTTGTATCTGCAATTAAGGCTATTGTAGGTGGTGTTTTCTTGAGACATTTCAGGCCACTTAGTACCAACCTAGCATCATTTAAACATCTGAGTATTGCTGCTGCCCATGCCTATCCCTTTATCCCTGATGACAGTGTACAGTGAATCATACAATGCTCTCATAAAGCTCAGATCATCTGAAACTGGTTTCTTGAGTTTGAAAGTGAGTTCACTGTACTCAAATGACTTCCACAGTCACCAGATCTGAGTCTAATAAAGCACCTTTGGGATGTGGTGGAATGAGAGATTTGCATCGTGGATGTGCAGCTGACAAATCTGCAGCAACTGTCATGTGAATATGGACCAAGATTGCTGAAGAATGTTTCCAACACCTTGTTGAATCCATGCCACGAAGAATTTGGGCAGTTCTGGTGGAAAAAGGGGGGCTGAGTCCCTATTGTAACTATCAAGGTGTACCTAAAAGTGGGAAGTGAGTGGATTTCCTTTTTGCATTTCACAGAGGCTCACCTACTGAAGCTTTTCAAATGAATAAAAATGGCCAATAAGAAGAAACCAGTGGGTGTTTAAAACATCACTGGACAAGTGTTGAGGCTGACACGTGACCTGTAGAACTGCACATTCTCCCACAGACCTTTCTTCTCTGTTTCTTATCTCCAGTCTGATATACCACGCTTTGAAGAGTGCTTGGAGTTGATATGGGCTAATTAAAACAAGTGTACAAGCTTTATAAAACATAGCTTGGTGTTCTCTTTAAGAAGAAAAAAGTAATTTGAAGTAAGGAACAAACAGTTCCATGTGTACCCTTCCTGTTTAACAGAAACCAGCATATTTAGAAATAAGCAGGGATTTGGGTTTTTCTGTGCCACTCTCAGCACATCAAACTAACACCTGCTGCTCTTTGGCATTTCTCTGCTGCTGTTAAATGCTATAACAAAGCTACTGCACTGCTGATTACTAATTTTTCAAAAATGTTAATAAATCATTTTAAATCAGCAGTGCTCTTGTTTTGAAAAAACAGAAACTGCCTTGTAACCTATGTTCAGATCCAATAGCTTGAACGCAGATGTTTATTAAAATGGAAAAAGTAATTTATTTTGCATCTGTCCTGCCAGGTCAAATATCTCTGTAGTTTATCATGCATCTCTCTGGCTTCTCAAATTCCCCCTTAGTCATCGTGCTGTAGAAAGTTCCAGTCTTGTGTATTTCTTGTTAGGGGTCAGAGGCAGTATTGACCATTTCCTTTCTACTGCACAGTAATGTTGTTTTAAACCCTGAGTTAACCATAGATCGATCTGAAGAATGGGTGTATTTGGGGACTGCCATTCGTCATAAGGCTTGAAAGGGTTGTTTTCTCCCGACCCTGTCACCTTTGATGAATTCCCATTAAAGGCTCCACTCTGGAAGGCACGGCCAGCGTTTGCCTTGGCTCAGACACACTGCATTTCCTCCTCTTTCTCTTTCTAAGTTTGACAAGATACTTTTAATTGTTCCACAACCTTTTGTCCATAAAGGACATCATTTTAGTTTCTGTTTGTTTGTGATGGGCGGACCACACAAGGTTTTTAAAAACTGCATTGGGAGAAATTAATTTTCTTCGCTTCTATTTTCAAATCTGCGATGTGGACATCCTCTAAATGTCAGCGTGTTCCTCAGGGATGTGGGGCTGCCTTTGCACTTGTTTATTTCCAAGAATAGAGCAAGTCGGAAAACTCTTAATCTTCTCCATGTCCGCAAACCACCCAGATGAATCTGTGCTTTAAATTTTAAGGGCATCGTAAGGTTATGACCACTGTAATGGATTTCATCAGATATGGTCAATAAATTCCTGGAATATTTCAGAAAGCAGCAATTCAAAGTACTTACCATGAGTACTGAAAGACGCATCACTGTAATTTTGCAACAATGACTGACAATTGTCTCTGTAACGCTACTTCAGCAGTTTGTCGGGTTATTTCATCACTCAAAGCAGCTTGTCACCTCTTTCCTTCACTGTTTCCTTCTCTTTTTGTTTCCCATTTCAAAAGTAACTAACCCACCACTTCTTTTTAAGTTGATTCTGGGGTCAATAACATTTCTTGAATTACATTGGAGAAAGTGATGAAAGAAACTGGTTAACACTCTTACCATGTCTCACACTAATTGTCATGATTCGGCTGTGTGGCAGGCAGGAGAGGACCCAAACGCAAACTCACGGAGACAAAACGTAAACTCAAAAACACAGCTTTAATGCTGGCAAAAGGTGAAACACGAAAACAGTACTTAACTAAACTGGGAAAGCTAAACATAAAGTATACCAGGAACCACAGGGAGAATCACACACAGCATGAGGGAGACTACGACACTGACAAAGAGAAACACAGGGCTTAAATACACAGAGGGATAACGAGGGAATGAGACACAGAAGGAGGGCACAGCTGGGAGAAATCAGGACTGACGAGACAAGCAAAGCTAGAAACACTCACATGAGACATGGACCTTCAAAGTAGAACAGGAAACACACTGACTGAATTCTAAAACACGCAAACTAAACAGCAACTGGGGAGACAGAACATAGGAACCTGAAACGTGGTACAAAACATCACAGTGGACATAACATGGAACACAGGGAAGCCATATAACAAAGCCAAAGAGCTAAAGCTAAGATAACCATAACTGAGATCCAGGGAAACAAGAAACAGTACATCAAAGGACTCAAAACATAAACCATGATATAAAAGCACAGGATCTCTTCCAAATAAAATAGGAAACATAATGAGACGCAGACATGATAACCGGAACTTGACAGCGTAAGACACAGACATGAAAGAGACAGACTTGACACTGACCAAAGGCTACTAAATGATAATCATAATCACAACAGTATCAGATCATAAATCATAATATAGAAAAACACCAAGATAACTGAAACACAAAGTACCAGAGAAACATAAAGGAAAATCCATGATGCAAAAGTACCAAAACATAATGAACTCAAAATACTGGGTCCAACGGACCCAGAACCGTGACACTAGTTCACCGATGGACAATTTATCCACAGTATTGTGGTCTGAATCGTAAAGTTATCCAATTTGGCATCGGTTCAGAGTTAAAGTAATTGGAAGTGACAGACTACTTAAGACTTTTGCTCTTTTTGCTCTCATTCATGTCCCCAGGAGGAAAAGAACAAACATTATACACAGAGTATGAGCATATTACCCACACACTCTGGGCTATACGAGAAATAGTACGTTTTGTGTTTTAGATCCCAGTTTTCTCAGTCGATAGGCATGGTGAGGACAGACAGTTTTTGCACATAATCCATGTTTCAAGATTTCTAACATGGACCTCATTAATCCAATACCAAATCACATTTTTTATACATTTTAAACAAATGCTAAAAACGATACAAGCACTCTTTTAGCTTGATGATTACCATGGTCTTATCTCGGGCCAGCTATGATTGATTGTTTTACTGCACTGCTTATAGCACATATTGTGATTCTTTCAAGCTTTTAAAGAAAAGAAGGAGGAACCCGAGTGCTGATCGCACAAATACTGTAATGTTAAAAGATCCAAAGCAGCTGTCTTGGTTTTTATAGGCATATTGAAGTTACTGCATTCCTGTGCAGTTCCTCTGAGTTAAGCTAGAGTTAAGGTCAAAACCCAATCTTTAACGTGCTCATACACACACAGATACACATGTGCGCGCGCACGCGCACACACACACACACACACACACACACACACACACACACACACACACACACACACACACACACACACCCTCTCTTCTAATAAATAATTATCCCTCAGTATGGTGTGGCTTTGGTCCAAGGCCCTGGAGTTTATGTGAGCTGCTTTTAGTAAAAAACAGTACCATATCCAAAATGGAAACATTCCGGCCACATTTTATGCATTTTTGTTTTTACCATTTTTACATTTTGAGCAATTACTGTTTCACCTGTAATTTTTATTCAGTCTAGTGCAGTGTTTTTGCAAGCAGCTGTCTTGCTGCTCGCTAAACTGTTGCTTCATCCAGTAAGTATAAATTTTGAAAGTGTATATTTCTGAAAACAAATGAGTCAGAGTCAGAGTCATAGGAGTCCAGAACGATAAGCATTTGGAAGAACGGCTCAGGTCACCAGTGCACTGACTAACATTTTCATTTTGCTGTTTTTGAACACATGTTTGAAAACATTTTTTATTTTCAAATTGTATTTTTAGTTGCTCAGGTTTCTAGTTTGTTCTGCATCCTGAACACTGGACATGTAACACTGACTCCCTCTTTCGTGCACATGTACGTGCAATCGATGAGAAACGCTTAAACTTGAACAAAGAAGGAAGAACAACACCCTCTAATCTAAATGTGACATTAGTTAGAATCTACTCAGAAGTGCAGTCTGTAAAAACAATAAAAGATTTGCAGTCTCAGCTGGCTGGGGAAAAGCAAGGGAGTCATCCTCTTCTCATCCTCTCTTGCTCCTCCCCTTCTTCACTGAGTTATTCAGTATTTGAGCCTTCAAGAGAATAAGGAAAGCCAGACATTATAGAGACAGAGGAACAAGGAACTGTTTATCTCACAGGCTCCCACTTCAAATCCACGGCAGGTACCCAGGGAGCCTGAAATTTGGCATCCAGATTTTGTTCAACAGTCAGTTATTTTCATTATTCACTTTCTCACAAAAGATTGGAAACATGGCTCCTCTAGCGCATTGTGACCACTGATGTCTGTTTCTGCAGAAGTATTTCCTCCATGCTTCTTGTTTCTTCAGATATTGTTTTTGTTACGCGCTTAAGAGTTCATTAATGTTACTGTGATTTCTTAGTTGTACCTTCTTTTGGAATACGATCACTACTTTTTTGGACTGGATTTTCTTGAACCTCCTTCGCTAATGTTGACCGAACCGTGTGGAACCATGTCACTGGGCTCAGATGTTCGCGATCTGACCCTTTTACAACCTGCGCCTCCTGTGCCATCCTTACCAGGAGCTGGTGGCGGCTGTGGGATGTCTGTTGGCGGGGGCCCGTGGACCCAGATGCTGGACCTCCACCCTGGCTCTCCATACAGCTCCCTGCCCTCCCACCATTCCCTCATCAAGCAGGAGCCTGGCTGGGGCACCGCTGATCCGATAGAGGACCCTCACTGTGGACTTGGGGCCTTCACAGTGCATTTCACTGGCCAATTTACAGGCTCGGGCCCCTGTCGGACCGGGGCCTTTGGAGAACCACCTTCAAACCAGCCAAGAATGTTTCCCAATGGAACCTACCTGCCCAGCTGTGTGGACAGCCCTCCTACACCTAGGAATCAGGGTAAGCATTCTTACTGCTAATCCATTCTGTGATACCATCAATCAATAAAATGTTTTTTTAGAGACAGCATCATTCTATACTGCCATTAAATGTGCTCTTGATGTTTAAGAGTGTTGTCAGTAATGTTGTGTCTGAGCAGCATGTCATGTTCTTTACTAGGTCATTTCAAATCACAACAAATCCTTTGGCATCATCATTATTATTACCTCTCAGTTTTGGGTTTAATTAACACAGTATTGCATGTATACTTATCACATAAAAAGTGTAAGTATAAAAAATAAAAATTGAGTCCTTTGACTTCAGCTGCTGTTTGAGCAACTTTTTATACAAAACAGAAGATTAGTTTGGTTCTTATCTGGAATCATAATTAAAAATGAAACTACATAAATTTTGTTTCAATGTTTCTGTACAGGAGATAAGACACATCTGCCACTGTCATAAACAATTCTTGCATTTGCTATCTGCTGGGGTACATTTAACCTACATGTTTGCCTGCTGCTTTCAGAGGAAGTGTGCATGTGAGACTTCTTTGCCCAGCGCAAAGTAGTTTTTGATGAAGTGATAAAACAGAGTGGTTTTCTGCAAGTTGCATGAATCAGGGAGTTTGTGAGTCATTTTTCTTAGAAATTTACTGACATCCCTTTTGGGCCTGACGCTGGGTATCACAAACTGTCCATACTGTGTTTGTAAAATAAACATCACATTCACTTTCCTTGTGATTGTACAATACTTGTGTGCTACAGCAGAATACATCAAAATAGTTTTCGTTACATGTTTCTTTCCCCGTCAAATAACTAAAATGATACTCTTTAAAATTTTCTCTCCCCTTCTATTTTTTTTTTTTTACAAAGCATATGCTACAGTAGCTCACATCAGTCCATCTGTGGTGTGTCTGCCAAATTTCTTTTTCCACCTGCCATAAATAATGCAACCACAAAGCCAAAGATAGATGGGGGGAAAAAGAATATGTTACAAGGAAAGAGGATTTAGTAGTGCGATGAATGTCTCCCTGCGGTAAGCCTGCCAGGGACTAAGAGCTACTATCAAGGGGATATAGATAACTGACCAGATACTGAAGACTTTGCAAGCTTCAGAATGTTGCAGTGATGTTTGAGATGATGATCTGATGACTCGAGCAGGCAAATAGGCTCATTTTATTTCCATCACCTCTCTTTTTTGTTGTTTTTGTTTTTTCTCTCAGGTTACGGAGCAGTCGGTTTAGACAGCAATCCCAGTTACGGTCACACGCCGTCTCACCACACTCCTCAGCTCTCCAGCCTGTCATTCAAACACGAGGAGACACTGTCACCGCCAAACGGCATAGGTAACTCTTTACGCCCCGGCGCCTTTTCATTTGATCTGCAGACTGGAAGGCTGTCGTGTCACAGCAAGGTTATATAAGTAACCCATCATTTTTCATATCACAACAGAACCGCTATTATCCATTTCCCTTCATCTCTCCCCATCTCTGTCTGCACACATATTCATATACGCAGACATACATAAACACACTCTCCCTCTTGCTCTTCAAGCATACAAAAGGTTAATGATTCTGGAAATTATAACTTGAGGAAATGGCTTTATGCGACTCTGTTGGAATGTCAAAAACTGTCTAGGGACCAATATACTATGTGAACCTGAAAAGGACCAGTGGTTCTCAACGACCTGTTCTCCATTCTGTTATTTTTTCTCTCTTGCCGTTCATGTGTCTTTGAAATGAACTCATATTTGTTTTACAAATAAATTTAGTGTGTCTGGAAAAATGATTCAATATAATATCAATGGTTTAGAAGCATTTATATCGCAAGTGGAACAGTGATATATTGTATGTAATATATAGTTTTAACCAAAAACCACTAAAATTAACAATGTGTTCAGTGTTTTCTGTTTTTTTCTATGTATTTCACAGTTTCATGATCTTTTCTAGACTCCCAGCTTTTCATTTAAAAAAAGCATATTATTTTAAAATCTGAAAATGAAATTGTTGTAAACACTGCATCCATATTTTAAACCAGCCTTTGTATTTTTTTCGTTTGATTTAGTTGACCAGCAATTTCCAGCGCCTAATCCTATGTTCGGCTGCCATAATCCTTCAGACTCTTGTCCGAGCAGCCAAGCGCTGCTGCTGCGAAATTACAACAGGTACAATAATTTATCCCTGTATGAGTTTGTTTTTGCTTTATTTCCCCTTTTTTCTGGTCCTCAGTCATCAGTTAATGTCAGATTCTTTCCACTGACACCATATGCAGCTTGCTCACTTGCTGGTAATTTTTAGAAGTGTGAACTCTCCCTGATCCCACATTAAGCCCCGTGTTTGCCTCTACAGCGTCTGGGTTGTGAATCCAAATTTGTTCTGAGGTTAAGTGCTGCCCACTGGTGCTCAGCAGGCCAAAACAAACACTTAAGCGATCTACTGCTGATGTGTCTCAGTCCACCCTCAGGAAAAATGAGGAGAAAAGTAAAAAGGAGAAATGTTAAGTGAAAGTGAGAGTTGTGGAGAAGCTGCCACTGAAAATCTGCTTATTTGAATCTGTAGATGTGTTTCTCACTTGTTTTCGTTTGGATGGAAAACATCTCAAAGAGTAAATTAGGATGAAATTCTTCAAATGCCGGCCAGCGATGTTGTTGAAGAAAAGGAACATGTACAACTCAAATACTGGGACGGCAGCTGATAAGAACGGGGAAGACTGCACTGTTGTTAGAGCTATTGCATGAACTGGAAACCCTCAAACAAACACGCACACGGGTGCACGCGCTCATACACATGGTGTATATATGTCAGATATCAGTGAGTCTTTGCACAGTTTTACATAGTTCAGAACTGATTAGTGAGCCATCGCAATCCTTCTCTCAAGGACTTCTGAAGGAATGTGGTCCAGAATTCCCCTGAAAGTGTTTCCCGCCATTAATGATACCGAGGACAGAGTGATGTCATCCACGGGTCCAGGGTGTACTAGGCACAGAGGCTCTCACCCCCACAATGAGTGCACAATCCCATCTTCAAGTGTGCGAGTTTGTGTGCTGTGTTTGTGTGTGTCTGTGTGAAGTAGTGTGATCTGCCAAGGTAAAGAATGGCTCAGTGCCTGTGTCTTTTAATGAGGCCAGTGAGGAGTGTGGTGGGTGGACAGCATGTGTTAATAAGTGAACCATTTGGACTTCCCCTGAATGAAACATCTTCATTTTATGTACAAGGGAAGAAAACTGTCAGGAGGAATTCAGAGTAAATCTTGTCTGTGATTATTAATTTCAAGGTTATTTCCAAAAAGTAACCAAATAATAAATTTAAAAAAACCTGAACATAGCCTATAAATTACTTTCCCCCGCTTTCCTAACTCTGCTGTAAGTGCAGTGTTAACCCTGTTAATGCCGTATGCTGTATGTTTTACTCAGTGATAACCTGTACCAAATGGCATCTCAGCTGGAGTGTGTAACATGGAACCAAATGAACTCCTTGGCATCATCTATGAAGAGGTGAGACTTTGTCGCTTTTTATTTTCAACACCATATGGTGCAGTTTTTAGTCTTCACTGGTGCTTTGTTTATGTGCAGTCTTTCACTTCTAATGCATGTTCTAAATACTGAGTTGAGTATTTGAAGGTTTTCTGGTTTAGGCTACTATAAAGTCATTCAAACTTTAAAAAAGGAAGAAAAAAGAAGGAAAACAGAAAGAAGGGGCCATTTGTGCTAAGGAATGTGGGACGAAGCTTTCCTTGCTCAAAAAATAAAAAAAAGTCTCAGATGAAGTTTATGTAGGATCCCGTCACCTAAATTTACAAGCTGAGTGAGAAAATATATCTTCAGGGCCCTGGATATATTGTTAGAGGCAGGCGTGTTTAGGGATTGTTTGGAAGAGAAGAGGAGAAAGGCTTTTGTTCAAGTTGGAAATCTCTCAGGAAACATGGCATTTATGTCCTAAATACTCCACTGTTATAATTAACTTGTAACTTTGTTCCTGCCTACCAGCGGTCATCCAACCAGCTATGACAGTGACCCCATAGCCCCACCTCCACCCATGCTTGTCAGCACCCAGTACCACATACACACCCACGGTGTCTTCAGAGGACTTCAGGTTAGTCAGGTTTGGTCACACATATGAACAAAGACAGAAAGTGAACTTCCTCAGTGTAAATCCTTCTCCTTTCTTCTTAAAGGATGTCAGACGGGTATCTGGTATCACTTCCCCTGCTGCGAAGACTTCAGAGGCCAGTGAGAAGAGACCGTTTGTGTGCGCTTATCCCGGCTGCAGCAAGAGATACTTCAAACTGTCCCATCTGCAGATGCATGGCCGCAAACACACAGGTGGAGGCTGATTAGAACATTTGTACTCATTTGTCCTGCCCACTTTGAAATGTGACGACTTTAGGCTTCGATGATGACGGCTGGTTTGTATTGCAGGAGAGAAACCATACCAGTGTGATTTCACAGACTGCGGCCGCAGATTCTCTCGCTCGGACCAGTTAAAGAGACACCAGCGCAGACACACAGGTAGAGTGATGTTAAGCTAGTATATCTAATCCCTCATTCCACTATAGATAGGTACATCAGGTTTCCTTTTTGGACAATACATTTAAAAAGTAATTACTTAAAGGATTTTGAATTTCCTGGTAGTGTGGAGGAGGCAGTTTTGAATGATTAATGAATATTTTTTGAAGCGAGAAATGAGTCATTGTAATTAGTGTTTCATTATTTATAAAATCCTGGCTGCTGCCTTAATTCGCCTTTTAACTCTTTTTTCTTAAACCTTCTTACTGCTTTCTAAAAATATAGCGGCCATCATTATTGCTTCAAGACCCCGTAATGCATAAAACTATATCATTCAATCCAGGAACACAACAAAATAAATATTTAGAAATTAATTCACTACGAGAAACAAATAATTTTTCTATGTATTGTGATTTTGTATTTATTTAATTGATAATACTGAATGCTGCATAACCAGAGTGATCAATTATAATCCATGAATTCCCATATCTAGAATGAATCTAGAGTAAATTTGATCACATTTTCTTAATAGCAATTTTTAACCATTTAATCTTACACTTAACTTCTGACCCTCTTCTTACCGTTTCCACACTCATTCATGTTTCTGACGGTGCAACAACAACCGTCATCTCTGCGTAGGAGTGAAGCCCTTTCAGTGTGAGACGTGTCAGAGAAAGTTTTCACGGTCAGATCATCTTAAGACACACACTCGGACTCATACAGGTAAAACAAGTGCGTATACCTTTATTTTCTACTTCTCCATTCGAATTGATTTACACACAATAAGTGCCTTCACTGAATTCACTCTAAAGCAATGCTTTCTCCTGTTTCCCCCCCCTTTTTTTTGCGTGTCCCCTCCTTGTCAGGTGAGAAGCCCTTTACATGCCGCTGGTCCAACTGTCAGAAGAAGTTTGCCCGCTCTGACGAGCTGGTGCGCCACCACAGCATGCACCAGAGGAACCTGACCAAGCTGCAGCCTGCCATCTGAGCAGCAAGAGGAGGAGGAGGAGGACAAAGAGGAATGTGACAGTATGTTGTGCCAGCTAGTAGAAAAAGATGCCTGGATCCTGGTCAGCGGTTATGGTGCTTTGCCAGACTTACCGAAGTGGCGAGCGCAGCTGATGCCTGCGTCAACGTCAAGACTCACAGATGATCCCGAAGGTCGTCAAGATGCACTTCAACCACTACTAGCAATAAAAGTGCCATTTTGAGAGGGTATAATGCCACAGTAACGCTGAGCCAAGATTTTTGTTTTTAACTTCATGAAATGAGGAAAATGTTGACATACTATTTTGAATATTTTACAACACATGCACTGGCTTCTTCTTTTGTTTTTAAAATGGTCTCACCTCTTCAATATGTTGGACATTGTAAACTGGATTTAGAGCAATAAGAACAACTCCTCAGTGTTTGTCTGTTAAGTTGAACACAGAGAATCTTCGGTTGTGGGAATGTCGACATCTTTATCTTCCTAAAGTGTACATTAGACTGCCCAGATTGCTTTGTATATACTTCATGTGGTGCATTTGCTCACAATATATGGTGCCTTTTATATTCTTGTGCATTTATAAAATCTTGAGTCACATCAGTGCACGCTTGTGTTGGCGAGAGACAAAGGAGGTGTGGGTGTTGTCAGGTTAAGAGGCCACCTATGAGATGAGGTGGGGGTGTGAGGTGGGTGACAGACAGTAAAACAGCACCCCTCTGTGACTCTGACAGGGTGCAGATCTCACCCTCCTAAATCTCAAGCACACATCTTCATAACTAGGAACATCTGGAGCCCAATAAATCTCATTAGAAAAGACACATACCTCAGTGTCAGCAGGCTGCTCTCCACTGACTGCCCCCTTCTACGCAGGCTGGGCCCCAAAATGCACACATGCACATGCTTGAGTTCTTGCTGTACATAATAGCCTGCAGTTTAGAACAACACTTTACACCTTTTATCCACATGATGGCAGTGTCATCCTTTCTCGTCTTGCAAATGGAACTTGTACTCAGAGTTCTCAACTGTGACTGAATTCATATACTGTTTATATTTTACCACCTCAGCCTGAAGATGTCCAATTTATTCTTGCCCGTCGTCATGTTGAGTATCAGTACAGACTATATTTCGGTCCGTGAAATATACATGGTTTCAATAGAATGTGTGTTTTTCAGCTTATCTGCAAATCTAGAGGAAAGGTGATGGGATGATTCAGCTTCAGAGGGTGTGTTAATAAAATATGACTCAGTGTGGGCAGAAAGTGTTGTTGCATGGCTCATAGTATGTTTTAACTGTTATCAGTGTGCTCGCATATGGAAAGCACAGTGTACGTTTAAAGAAGACATTTATTCAACAGAAGCCCAAACAGGGTACAGTGTGTACCTGCTCTTTTCACGGCAGCCCTTTTACACTTGACGAATTAACAAAGATTAAAATGCCTTTCTCCTACTTCAGGGTCACGGACGGCTCATTTGAAGTGCAGATTCAGGTTGTTTTCCAATTCCCATAATGGCAGGGAGGTAGTATCTCTGTGATGTTTTTTTCTGCTTCTTAATCCAGTGCACTTTGATTAAGAAGGGCTCGTCTTTGTTCTCTCTCAGCGGGGGTGTTGTGAATTGCTGGAAGATCAGACGGACAGAGTGAAAGACAGAGCTGAACATTTTACTCACTTCAGTTCACTCTTTACTGGATATTGGCAAGGCTTTCCGGAGCATGAGGTTCTGATGCTTTAAATGTCCTCAGTCTTTACTACCAACGACTATCACACTCACTCAGATCTGTGCCCTATACACTGATCTTCTGCATTTCTTTGCGGGCATGTGTATTACCCAAACAACACAATAAATGTATGCACTCAGTCCCATCCTGCCAAATGTTACCCCCAGTCTGAATGCATGAACACACACATAGGCGTACACACACTTGCTCGCGCACACGCCACCAGATGCCCCCTCAGCTGTACTGCTGGCAGTTTGCCTTTAAGGGGTGTCGGCATGGGTAATCTCAGGTGACGTACACCTGGTAAGGCACAGCCCAAGACATCTGTAGGACAGCAGGCCTGCTAGCTTCACAGCCTCCACAACCACATGCAATGTCCCGAAAAGGTTTCTATCAAAAGTAAAAGTTATTTAAATTCACTGTCACAAGGAAAGCAAAGGAAAAGGTGCATCTTTTTCATGATTTAGTTGTATGGAACAACAAGCTGTTTTTTGTAGTTGGTTTAAAAAGGAGTGGTCTTATTTTTCAGTATGTCATTCGGTGAAGTCCCAGGTGCTTCCAACATCAGCATACATTTCCCGCTGCGTTTCTTTGGGCCAAAAGACGTTATTTAACCTCCAGGAACTGGAAAGGTCAGTGCACATGTAGCACACACAGGCTCTTAGGAGCCCCAAGGGATTGTTAACAAGGTCAACCCTCCAGAGAGACAACTCAGAAGGGTTACAAGGAGGCCCGCATGCAAAAACAATGCTGTGCCAACAGGAGGCGCTGTCAGGTAATGTTCACATGTTAAGTGAAGCATGCTGTTAGTTTTATTCCCAGACAGCTTTCTCCCCCTCCCTTCAGGCTAGCTCTCTGGTGCAGAGCTGCTGCTTCACAGTCTGAGGGGGTCTAGGGGTTCTTGGGGGTATTCCCTGTAGTAAAGCAGGGAGCCTGAGGGGCTCTGGTATGTAGGAGCTTTGGGAATGCAGAGGCCTTGGGGGGCCTGGAGCTCAGATGGGGCCTACAGGGTAAACTTTCTCACTCAGGGAGCAGAGATGGAGCAGATACAGAAAGACAGCGAGGGGAAAACACCTTGAGAGGAGTCTGTTAGACATGCAGGCAGCAGCCGGAAAGATCCCATGAGGGTACACAGACACGGGAACAAACACACACTTACGTATACCCTAACCACAAACCAATATGTGGGACAGCAAGGAGAAGCAGATAGCACGTTTTATGTATTCACGTTCTCATCAGAAATTTCATCTTTTATCTTCCCATCATTTCTCCCTCCTGCTGTCTCTTCTGTGCCACGGGAAGATATTAACCTCTAACAGGATTAGATGTGTCTCTATCATGTGATCTAGAAGCTCACAAACCAACTCATGCCCCCTGGGGGAACAGTGGGATGGGAAAGACCTTGTCTCCCCTCTCCATCCCAAAGGTATCCAGATGCTGGGACATGGGGAGAGAAACCCACAGAAAGAGATGAAAATGTCGACAAATGGAGCGAGAGAGTCATTTTGTCCAAAGATATCAAGTCTCACGGGGACAGCATTGTCTACACCCTCACTGTGATGAATTTCAAAACAACTCAACTGCGGGCCACTTTGCCCGCCTTTTAATTAAAACTTGAGAAGTTCCTCTCAGCGTATATCATGTGAGATATGCTGCAGCTTGCCAGAATGTGTGAGTGACTGAAGAAGCCATTTGAAATCTGTTTGAAACTGATTTTGAGTCTTCCTGACCTCAGTCCAAAGGGCTCCCATTTCTCCTGAGGCAGTTACAATTAGTTACCAACTCACTAAGTTTATGGTTCCTAAATTGAAATATATTGCTCTTTAAAGCCTTCTCTCTAATTGTGTAGTCATTAATTGCTGATTCCCTATCTACACTGTGTTGATGGGCACATAAAAACTCATGGTGATAGATGAGCGCAAGTGCAGTTCACAAAAAAAAAAAAGTCAGGGTGTACGTCTTATTCATCCTCACCACCACTAGGAGGAGTAAAGTCCTCGGATAATTCTCTTTGGTAAAAGAAAAGATACAAGAGTCATTGTCCATAAGTAGAAACACATTTATTAGCCCACATTTACAATTAAATACAATCACATGAATTGGATGACAGACATAATGGCCTTTGCATGAGGGCAGTTCCTTCAAATCAGCCTAGACAGGAAGGAAAAAATATATTTCTGTAGTCATCTGGATGTTTGAAATGTTTTCACACACAAACAATTCCTCACATAAAGGCTTTTTGTACATATTAGCCTGAATAAGTCTGGTGGAAAAATCCTGAATACCTTTATTTATTTATTTATTTTTGGCCAAAAAAAACCATCAAATAAAGACATGCTGAACGTTTTACATAGTGGAAAGACTTAATTGTGTGATTTAAGTGAGACTGAGGATGATTGGATGTTTTAATGTTCATTATGACAAATGGAGGGATCCGCTCTTTCAGTGAAATGTCCATTTCTGATGAGTTCTTCTAGAACAGTGATTGTGGGAAATTTCATCTGGTGAGCAAGAAACTGAACAAAAAAACTTTTGTTTAAAGTTCACAAGTAGGTGGTAATGCCTGGTACATTTCACTGTAGTTAATGTAAGCTAAGGTAAGTTCATGTTGACTGGACACTTTATATATGTATATTTTTTTTCATTAGTACATCTATCGACTACACAGCTTGTGTAACCAGGAAGTAGGTGTGATACTTGTATCAAACAATAAATAATCTTAAGAACAATGTTACTATTCTAAATGTTATGTATCTTTTTAACAACATCTTTGTTTACAGCAAATGTTTAGCCTAATAAGTACAGAAATTAATATATAATATTGTTTGAGCTGTCACATTAAGCCACGTAACATATATATATGAAAAAAATAGTTGGACTTTTTTCGCCTTTATGCCTGTTATTATATAATGGGCATAAAGTTTGTTATGAAAGCTTCAGAACGGGATGGGTCAGATGTCCCAAAGATCATTATAAACAACACCCTGGGCTATAAATCCCCAGGGTGGAAGGAACAAACACAGGACATAATAATAGACAAAGATGAGGGAGCGTACACTTGGATGAAAAATAGGGCATCGTGATTATGTGAGTCAGAGAGGAGCAGGGGAGCTAAGGGGGAATTGGATGCTATGCGTACTTCGTTATGGTGGCTGTTTAATTGTAGCAGTCATTTTGGCTTTGGAGCTGTTAATTGCTGATATGGAAATAGAAGTGTGCTATAAAAAAGCTCTTTAAGAGGAGATTGTTGGTGGACACTTGGAAATTGTATTGGATCGGAAGGGTGGGTGGGGGTGAGGTTGTAGACATTAATATGTTGCACTTTATGACCCTCCTCTCCCACTGTCTCCACCCTGTTTTCACCCAGAGGGCTCATTATTGTCAGAGGAGAGGAGCTGATCTACGCAGACACTCATATGAGAGCCGTCTGAAGGCATTAATGTGCACACACTCCCCCAGTGTGAATGACTAGAATCTATCATAAACAGGAGGAGCAGACCGTTAAACATGGCCGCTAGGCAGGTAGTCCACGCCCCCCCAGTCCCCCATCTTATTCATGCAAACACACATTTGGTTCTTTTACATCTCTGTGCACCACTAATACTTGTCCACCTTCACTCACACATTGGCTCAAGGACATAGATGCACCCTGACACATGACAACCCTCATATGGTATCTGGAGGAAGTACACTGAGTAACTTAGTGCAATTATTCAAATGTATGAAGCAAGACTGACTCCACACTCCTTAGCAAAGCAGTAGAGAAAATATTATGTTATCTAACAGAGAAAAAAAGAAGAAGCAGACAATACAGACACCTCCGCTCTGAACCTTCCTCAGAGCTGGACCTGTTTTTTTTCTTTTTGACAGATAAAGAAATTCATGTATTCTTGGATGACTGTACAACTGGAGCCATGCCCATGTTTGTTAGCCTATTTCAACAAATTCTTATGGAAAAAAGCAAAAAACAAACATTCTTATTGTTAAGTTATTTAAACCTGAAAAAAAAAAGCTCTCAAGTAATTCAAACCAGAGTAAAAATATCAAACATGACTTGGATATTTGGAGGATAGTTTTGTAGCCATTTTTGGCTTCTAGTTTGAGAGTGAAGAAGAAGGAGGTCTTTCATTAGAACGGAATAAAACAGCCCACACATACATTGCTCTGTCCCTTGTTCCTAATGAGCTTTATCGCATTGGTCCCGCTTGACTTGTCTTGCTAACTGGCACACATATATCCATATGTTCCACATGAGCAAGCAGAGGGGACAGGCTGGGTGGCAGAACTGCTTTCTCAGTTACATCTGAGAGTTTTACTGCAACAGCCAGGAGCAACAGCAAGTCAGCTTAACTCCATGTCTGCTTTCCACGCACACGTGTGTGTGTGTGTGTGAAGTCTGTAATTAGTCCTGAGAAGTGTTAATAGTGTTAATAGCGTTAATAGTGCGCTTGTTCCTGATGTTCAACGAATAAAAAAGTTGAATCCAGACTTGAAAAGTTGAGTTGCCTGGACGATTAGCTGTCTTCATTGGTGAAGCTATAAAGACAGGCAGCATTCAAACACAGGGACTTTTTACAGAGGTTAGGAAGGCAAGCCCCCCAAAAAGACTGACAAATAAGTAAATATTGCAGCACAATAGGAAAGAAGTTTTGAGAAACTCAGTGGTGTGTTTAAAAGTATTACGTGTTGTATGTAGGCTGGTGTCCAGTGAGTGAAACAGATGAACACCAGTGTTCACCTGTACCTGTTACCATTTGTAGCAAGGACACAGAGAGAGCACGACACCATGTCACACTGACAGTGGAAAATTTGTATTTTAACTGGTTTTCTACATGCATAATGATTTTTATTAAGTTGTGACGATGATGCTGTAAATAAATGTAAATGTTGACGATTCAGAAACTGCAGAAACCCAGGATTATGTTTGAGGTTATTAATTTAGCTAGTAGTATTAGCTATATGAATTCCCAACCCAATACATTTAAGCATTTAGACTTCTACCAATCCTCTTCTGCTTATCCTTGTCAGGGTCGTGGGAGGGCTGGAGCCTATCGAGGCTACCACAGGTCACTAGCCTGGCGCAGGGCTAACACAGAGGGAGGGAGACGATTCGCATTCACATTCACATCTATGAGCAATTTAGATTCACCAACTGCATGTCTTTGGATTGTGGGAGGAAGCCGGAGTAGCCGGAGGGAATCCATGCAAACGCGGGGAGAACAGACCTAACTCCACACAGAAAGAAACCCCAGCCAGGTGGTGGAATTGAACTCAGGACCTTCTTCTAGTGAGGCGTCAGTTCCATCGTGTCACAGTGCTGCATTTAGACATAGTTAACCTAAAACTGCGGTTTGCCTTAAATGAAGTTCAAACTGTGTATCAGAATGAGGAAACGTGGTTATTTAAGTGATTTTAAGTGTGGCATTGTTATTGGTGCCGCTATTTTGGCACTTACAAATATGCAGTCTGTGGCAAACCCCTGAGTAAAAAAGCCTTATTGATGCCACAGATCAGAGCCTCTGATCTGATTCATAGGAGAATGGCCAGACTGCTTTGAGCTGATGAACAGTAACCCGAATAACCACTTATTACCAAGGTATGCAAAAGAGCATACCCAATTGGAAAAGTCTAACCTTCAGGCAGATGGGGTACACCAGCAGCAGACCACACTGGATGTCACAACTAAGAACGGGAAGGAGAATTAGGGCCATTCTGATGGCAGAAGAGATCCAAGTCTCTATTGGGAAAGTCTAACTAATAAAGTTCAACTCACTGCTGAAAGCCCTTTAACTCAGAACAAACACTGAACAATGTGAAATAGCTGGCCTCTAATAAGACGTGTCATATTTAACTCAAACACAAATTAAAAGTGCAAGTAACATGGAGTAAAAAAGAAAACGCATTTCTACATGTGTGGAATCGCATAGCAACATTAAAGATTTTTTTTTTTTTTTTGAAGGTGTGTGTAAGAGTGAGTGTGTGGGGGGATTGAGCAACAGTATCCTGATCATTTACTGACATTTATTTTCACACACACACTACATTGTTCTAATAATAATGATAATAATAATAATAATAATAATCCAGGTTGATAGGTACAATGCCAAGACAAGGAATAAGTCTTTGGAGTGAGGTAAAAGTAAGCAAGAACTTACTCGTGAGAAATCAAGGAAGGGAAACTTTATTTCCACCCATTACATATTCAGTAGGCCTTAGCCTAATTGACCTTAAAATCAGACAGTTATAAACAGATAAAGTTAAAAATGAAACATCAAAAAGTGAAAATGTGAACACTGAGCACACAGCTGGCTTTACGTATACCAATAAATACATTTCAAACTAAATGTGGAGAAACATTTTTTTCACAGGCTACACTAAAACCAAATGCGTGCAAAAACCATGCCATTAAACATCAGTAATCAACAATTCTTAAAATACTTAAAGGATATAAAAAGTCTTTAGTTATCAGGACAATAAAACTGTAAACAAACAAACGAAAAAACTAAATTTGTGTTGTCTGTTTTTCTGAAAAGGAAAAGACCTTTAGTAGAACACTATATTCCTCTCAAACCTAAAGTTCAGAAGCAATTTAATAAATAAATAAATTCAGAACAAACGTTCTGAGCTGTGGTTTCACATTAGCATCAAAAATTGTTCCCATGTCTGACAATACTAAGCTTTGACAAGTTTTGTTACAGACTATCTACACAAATCTCTGAGGCAATGAATCTGGCGATTCGGCTGGAAGGCACCATTGTTGGAAAGTAAGTCCACGGGGTCTGGCTTTGCTCCTGAATGTCAGAAGCACAACATCGATACGAAGACTGAAACAGACCCACAGAGTTAGTGGTAGGATCGACACTCATGCATCCTCTCATTTGGTACAATGTTGGTTTGAAGTCTAACAAACTGACATCTGTCCCACTCTTACTGTCACTGTGTGTGATTGTGTCTTTGTAGACCAGCGCTCCACACACGAACACACACACACACACACGCACGAACACACACACACACACACACGAAGCTGCAGTGAGAGCTCAGAGCTCGTCGTGGTTCCTGGTAAGGTCTTCTCCATAGTTAGTAGCCTGACTTCCCACAAACATGTTCCAGTTCTCGAGGATCTCCTCTTTAGTCAGCATCTGATCCTGATAAGGGAGATAGAACGTGTGAAATATGATGATTAAAAAAGCTCTTATTTAAATGTAAACAAAAACACTCTCCCGAAAGCAGAAAAACACTCAAGTGAAGAATTCTGCTGTGAACTGAAAATACACAAATACGAAATACACCAATAAAGAAAATTAACTCGTTTGCATGCCGTCTCTGTGCCTGCACTCTGGCGGCCCGTCCAGATCGTACACTTACTTTTGCCCTCTGTCGGCTAGGACAGGTTCCAGCTCGTACCCGGTGACTCTAATGAACCCTGTGTTGACAAGCTCTCACATCCACAAGGGCACAAGCAATAGATATGAAATCATATCAACATAGCTCTAACAGTATACCTTGTCCTGATCAGACTCGTACACCAGATGTCTGGCCTCCGCCTGTGCATGATCATAGTCCTGTGGCATGATCCAGTGACGGATTTCATCCTGGTCCATTTTTCCATCTTTGTTCAAGTCTCGGAAGTCAGAGAACTGTTCCCTCTCAGTCTTGACCCACTCTGGTTCTGGACCACCATCCTCATGTGCAAACATGTCCGCTGAAACCCAAAGAAATGATGAAAGAACATTTGAATAAGACATTTCGACATTTTTTTAGTTTGCATTTAAAGAGAACACACAATTTACACCTTAAATACACTCCTGGTATAAATTCCTACAGAAATGGCATACACACAATGTACACTATTTCACATGCAAGCTTTCCAAAGCAAACACCAATGACACTGAAGCTCTGAACCCTAACATCCATCTATAGTGGAGGTGAAGTTTAAAAAAAACCCAGATCATTTAGGTTGTCGCCAATGACATGCCAATCTATGCATCCTGACATTATACAGCTCTGTTCCAGTGTTGTGACAATGGCTGTTTCCCTTTTTTTGTAAAGTACATTCAACATCATGAATTTTCAACAAGATGAGAGTCAACAGCTTACAAAGCACCGGAAAGAGATAATAGCAACTGCTCTACAACGAATACCACTTATGCTCAGCAGACTGAGCCATATGTCAGCAGTGACATCACAGTGCTTGAATAATTTCAAGTAGTGGTGTCAAACTTTTTCTTTCAACTTGGAGCCAGCAGAACATACCTTTCAGTATACTTAGAAACACTGCTGTCAGCACAGTTCTCTGGGTTAACCATGTTGTGGCAGACAATGGGTGACGTGTCTGTTAGTAATAAGGCCGGAAAACCATATTAGCTCCACTGGGACGACATTTAAAGTCCCCCCCGAATCCCCAAATTTTGCCCTTTGTAAAGCCATCTAGTTGGCTGGACTGGAGACCTATCTGGCATGGTTAATTTAAAGGCCGCTATCAGGAGTTCTAAATCACAGTTTATACAATCCACTGTGTCCTGTTATTTCGGCAGAGTTGTCATTTCAGTGCACTGATAGAAAAATCATCAACACTAAATGATTCATAATTAAAGAACTGTGCACACATAATGCTATCAAGAGGACATGTACATATTTCGTATTTCTAAAAAGAGCTGAAAAGTTCCTGCAAACTCCTGCAACACTTTAAAATCCACTTTTTCCAGTGATTAGGGGATTGAGGCAAATTGTTGAAATATTATATTATGCTCCTTATTCACATTCCTGTTCGTCTTGGTATGCTTCAAATTGTCAGTGTGTGTTTTAAAAACACTGAGTGGTATATTGTTAGGTTCTAAGTGGATGTTTGAGTGCTAACGGGTTTTTATTTTTTTACCAATTGCTTTCAATTTTTGAATTAACTCACCGATATATTCGTCCTCATCCACATGCCCGTCACTGTTCCTGTCAATGTCCTCCAAGGTTTCCTGCATAGAGAATGAGTTAATAATATCATTAAAGGAAGACACAAGGGTCCGTCAACTATAGAGGAACTTTCACTTTGAGTAATAGAAGAGAAACGTGCAGCCCTGGGGTGGAAAAGTGAATTTATAAGATTCTGCTCACAGCTGGGCCAGCAGAGTGACACAACAATACAGGACTGCTGATGAGTTGCACTCAACAATGATTTACCCTTTTCAGCAAACATTTGGTTCCACTAGATTTATCTGTAACATACTGGATCTGACAGTATGTGAATTTGGCTAACTGGTTAATTAAAGGGAAGGGAGTTTAAGCATCTCAGGGTTTTGTTCATGCGGGGGTGGCACTTGTAGTGATGTGGATGCTGTAGTGGTCTGAACATGAAAGCAAAGCTGTCAGTTTGGTTCCTACTCTTACTTATGGTCACGAACTTTGGGTAGCAACCGAGAGAATGAAATCTTGGATACATGATGCAGAGACTATTTTCTTCCAAAGGGTGTTCGGGGTCCCCTTTACAGACAGGGCAAGCAGCTTGGCTGTTCTGGAGTTACTTAGATTAGAGCTGCTACTCCTACATCTGACTTGGATGACTCCTGGATGCCTCCTAGGTTCAGTGTTTTGGGCAGGGAGGATGCCCTGCTAAGTAGCAGAAGGACAGATGGAGGAATTTCTAATAGTTCACTAAGAGGAAAAAAGAAAATCTTTGTCTTAAACCCACATAGCCTGTGCAGGGTCAGCAAAAAGAGATTTTTCTCCAGTGTAGATCTTTATAAACACTGAAAGGGTAAGATGTTCTCCGTTTTATAAGGATGCAAAAAGGACACGAGAATTCACAGCAGTATAATCGGTATCATAATTAAAACCTATGTTCTGCTATAAAATCTTGTCTTTGCTTGGAAAATAACATAATGGGTTCAGCAATGAACTAAAGCATTTTATATGAGCTTTCTTTCACATCAAACAGTTTCAGATCACTAAAACTGACCCTTTCGTAACTCTTTTTAGGTTGAAATTCAGAAATTCTCTTAATGGTGTGTTAAAAGGAAGAAATGAAGACCTACATAAACACCACCACATACATCCAAGCTTTGCTTCCTGACTAGTTTTCCTAAATTCCTAATCAATAACTATGCCTCCTTGATTATTCACATCTCTCTGACTTAACTACGACCGGTTCTGTTCTGTTTTCTTTGGCCAAATACATGTGAATGCTCATGCAAAGTGTTGCGCTTCAGAATGAAAGATTTCTCGTCTGCCAAATTTAATCTACTATTCTTAAGGACTGGTATTGTTCCACGTTTGCAGTGTGCAGGAGCTCTCTGGTGCCAATAGTAGATGGCAGCAACACAAGCAGTTTGAAGGTAGAAATGTGAAGTGTGTGTAGGTTTCCAGTTGGCGCTTACCAACTTCACGTTCCTCCCTGATCCTGCACAGCAATCTCCTTCAGTTATTGTTCACGCTAGCCTACAGCCACATCCTTTCTAATGTTTTTCCTATGATCGCATGTACCATCAGTTACTCATTCGTTTGCATAGTTTTAGAAAGATCAGTGTTTCTGAAAAATTCATTGTAAGTATAAAGTATGAATGCAGCATGTATGTATGTGTAACTATCATGTTAGCTCTAGCCAGATTCACCACAATCAGTGAAGACACCCCTGGCTGAACCGTTCTTTGGTAACATTCAGCAACATCATAAAAATGAGAGATTAATAATTAACTCTGTCAAATGGGTAGTACAAATTTTATGAACAGAGCAGCATAGTGCATCACTGCTAACATTCGCCACCCCACATTCCACGAAGCCGAATTTATATTTAAAGATTGAGTTTTAAATGGGACGGTCGGTTTGTCCCACTGGACCTGTTCCCAAAAAAAAAAAATATAGGAACTCAATCATTTCTGGGCCAAGTTAAAATTTCATTAGGAGGTTATTCAAATGTAGCACATTTATTTAAGTAGCGAGATCAAACACATGGAACAGAAACTCAAAACTCTTGGAATTAAATCATATTTCTTATTAGGCAGACGTGCTTTTACTTTTGGGAACGTCACTTCTTTCAGGTCTGACGTGCGTACTCCTTACTTAAAGATCATGTGAACACAAAGGGCTTACCAGAACCACAATATCCTTCATGTGTTCGAACTCCTCAGGGTGGAGGAAGGCTGTGAACTCTTCTCTGTCTGCTGCCAGGTCCCTGTTCAGATCAGCTGCTTTAAACCTCCTCTCATCACGAGGGAGCATCTTCTTGAAGCTGAACTGGTCCGTGGCATCTTCAAATTCTTCCGGGTTGGCTAAGAGGGTGAAAAAAAAAAAAGATGAATAAAAAATGAATCAGGTTTAATAGCCATGTAATACTTTAATACTAAAAAAAAATAAAAAAAATACACCATGTGTCTTGAACTAGTGAGCCCATACCGAGGTAGTATCCATATGTGGCTTGTTTGTACTCATCCCAGGAAATCTTATTGTCCTTATTCAGGTCATAATCAGTCCACACCTTAGCTACATTCTCATACACATAACGCTTCTGGACGCGCTTTATCCAAGCCTTGAGTTCAGCTGTGGTGATGTAGCCGTCTGCATCGCTGTCTATTCGGTCCACAATTTTTCTGTTGGGCAGGGGAAAAGACCGATATTAGTGATATATTAACTAGATCTTACAGGCATATATAGGCAACATACAGTGCTGTGCAAAAATATTGACTCAGCCCCTCATTTCTTTATATTTTGGTTGAAAATATTTATTTATTGAAATGTGCAGAGATTTGCTGAAATTCAATATAGAAGGCAAAAATTGAGGTTTTACAATTTAAGAAGTTTAAAAGTCAGTATTCGGTATGGCAGTGTTTATTCTTCTTTAAGTAGGCTTCAGGGCCAGTTCTCCAGGCTTCTTGAAGAACAGTCAAAGCTCTTATTTGGATGTTGGCTGCTTTTTGTAGCGTTCGCTGTCAAGATGATCTCACACAGCTTCAGTAGTGTTGAAGTCCGGGCTCTGGGGAGACCAGTCCATGACTGATAATGTTAATGTGTGTTTTTCAGTCCAGGTATGCTTTAACCGCACTGTCATTGTGTTTGGGATCATTGCTATACTGAAAAATGAAGTCTTGCTGATAGGATGCTTTTCAGATGGTATTAGATGGTGGATCAAAACCTAATGGTATTTTTCTGCATCAGTAATTCTGTCAAGTTTGACAAGGTCCCCAACACCACCGGCTGAAATGCAAATGCAAACCCTGACCCTCTAGTCCTGCGTCAAGTCTTCGGTTGATTTTTGTCCTTTTTCTTAAGAACATAGGTTTCAGATACCGTTCATCTGCTGTAATTAGTCCTTTATAGGCCTGCTACTTCCTTTTTATTGTTCACCGATTGTCCACTTCGTGCTTTTTAACGCTTGAATGATTCACATTAGTGTTAAGTGATTAAACAAACAAACAGACAAAAATAAAAATAAAAATGAAAATAAAGGAATGGACTAAAAAATTAGGGGGGGAAACAAACCAGATGTCCAAAGAAAAAATTTGAAAACCAATTAAATGTAAGAAGGAAAGTATAAAAGTAAAATATAGAGTGACCGAAGACTTTAGTAATGAGATACTGATTAATGACAGGCTGGATTAATAATTAATAAATAATTAATTTCCTACAGGTAATGTGGATTCATAGAAAGGATTTCTGAGGGAGGGGCAGGCAAACCCAGGTTAGAAAGCTAAAAACTGCAGTGCATCTGTGGTGTATTCTTAGACCTGGGCTGCCACGTTGTGATATTACAGGGGTCCTCCCTCTTTCAAGACAACAAGCAGGAGTTTTCTGGACTAACTTGCGTCACATGGTGCCAACTTGTCACTGCAGCAGTGGTAGAAGAAAAAAAAACGTTTAATACTTGAAGAATCCTGCCAACAGAACCAAGTGGCACACTGAGCGTGCACTGCAGTTTTGTACAGAATACCTACATGCAGAACTTCGGCGATTAAACTTTCCTTAAACTTCACCCCCATAAATGAATCTTTAATGAGTATTTGTAATTAAGATTTCTGCAGACTATTAAGTGTACAGTGTGTGCAAACAGTATGGGTGCCATAATAAAGCAGGAGTGCTTTCACAGGCACATGTTCCCATGTTTTTAAATGTTTAGTGTTCTTAGTCTGAACAGTTACACGAAACGGGCTTCAGCGGCAGAGTGTGTGATTTAATAAAAACAAACAAACAAACAAACAAACAAACACAAAAGCTCCAACCTGTCCTTCGAAATCCCACCAAGCCTGTCACTAACTTCACTTTCAGATACCAAAAATCAGCTTATGTGGCAGAGTGCTGGTAGCATTTCCTTACCCGAGCCTGTCCTTGCTCTCTTCAGGGGTGAGCTGATCAAATGTTTTGGCCTCCTCTTTGCCCAGAAAGGCCTCATGGTCATACTGGAAGCTCTTATTGTCTTCGTGGGCTTGCCTGCTTAGCTCTGGCTCATGATGAACTCTCTCTTTTCTCAGCGTCGGCTTGGTCTGCGCCACAGCGGCGCAGAGGAGCACAGCGCACACGAAGCTGAAGCCGGCCATCAGTCGGGGTTCAAGCTGACTTCTCTCAGAGGGCACAGCGATCTCCAAAACGGGCCTACAACACCACAACACACAATGATCAAGCGGCTGTGTAGCTCCTTTCACTGCCGGACCGCTAAACGCCGACTTTTTGTCCTGTCTTCAGTGGCGGAGCGCAACAATGTTGCAGCAATGTTCAAACACCCTCAAAACGCAACCTGCGCCCGCAAACAGGTCCTCTATGAACACCTACACTCCTCACAGTTTTAGGCAATCCTGTCCCTTATCCCAATGAAAGGGATGCAACCAAACAGGGATTTCCTGCCGCCTTACGTACAGCCATTCACAGGCTCCGTTTCATTCAGGCCCCAGCCTCAACCACTGCCAGAATATCCCCCATTGGTCCACGGGATGTCGGTAACACGAGAGGGATTCCGGCGCCACGTTGCAAGCTGACGAACGACCAGAGCAGGAGAATCAACGTGGGTCAGCGAGCAGCCAGTGAGAACGGGAGTAACACACACAGTTTTAGGGAACTATTTAAGTGTTTTCTGCCAACTTGTAATAAGGTGCATTTGAAATGAAAAGGCTGTGTGCACAGCTACGCTGATGTACAGGGATATAAATAAACCATTGCTGTCTAAAAAACCATCAGTCACAAGTATGCAGCTCGCTGCTTCAGTGTAAAACGTTTAACGTAAAACATGCTGGAACTGATTTCAGTGTTTGATGTTTGTTTGAGTGTAAAGTTCCTTGAATCCGTAAAATATGCAATACTATAGTATTATACGAGTACTGCTTACTGGATTTAGATGGATTATTCTATATGTTAGTTGCTATAGAACTGAATGAATAACTGTCGCATCATGACACAGTTAAAGTCTTGCTAAGATAACAGCTGTGGAATATCTTTGAATGTGTCTATGTGCGTGTATGTGTGTTAGTGTGTCTGAGAGTGATGGAGAAAGTGAAGGATGGGAGGGTAACTAGTGGGAATGTTATGTACTGGCCATGCACTATATTTAGTAATAAAAAGACAACATATCCTATCAGATGTTGAAACTGGGACATTTTTAAAAAATGCTGATTTTAACATGCTTTCAGAAACATATTTCAAAAGACTTAAGCATCTGGAAGCTGAGGAGGCCAATTGCTTTTGTTACATTTTGTATTTCATAATCCCCAAAACGTTTTCAGTGGGTGAACGACAGGCAGGCCGGTTCAGCACCCACTGTCTTTTACTCTTGTAATCATGTGCAGAATGTGGTTTGGCAATGCGTTGCCTGAAAAAGACAAAGCGTGGATGGCAGCATATGTTGTTCCAAAACCTGATTTATCGTTCATCACTGATAATCCCTTCACAGATGTGTGTGTCACTCGTGCCATGTGCACTAATGTATCCCCTTAATGCCCTTTATTTTTAAACTGCTTTCTGGAAACGAGTTGGATGGTTAGCTGAGAGGATGTAGCCTCTATTATTTCTTTTGTTGGGTAGAGAATATATGTATGTATGTATGTATGTGTGTATGTATGTACAATACCAGTCAAAAGTTTGGACACGCCTTGTGATTTAATAGTTTTTCATTATTTTCACGACTATTTACATTGTAGATTCTCACTGAAGGCATTAAAACTATGAATGAACACATATGGAATTATGTCGTAGTAAACAAAAAAGTGTGAAATAACTCAAAACATTTTATATTTTACATTCTTCAAAATAGCCACCCTTTGCTTTGATTACTGCTTTGCAAACTCTTAGCATTCCCTCGATGAGCTTCTTGAGGTCGTCACCTGAAATGGTTTTCCAACAGTCTTGAAGAAGTTCCCAGAGATGCTGAGCAATTGTTGGCCCTTTTGCCTTGACTCTGCGTTCCATCTCATCCCAAACCATCTCAATCAGGTTTAGTTCAGGTGACTGTGGAGGCTAGGCCATCTGGAGCAGCACTCCATCACTCTCTTTCTTGGTTAAATAGCCCTTACACAGCCTGGAGGTGTGTTTGGGGTCATTGTCCCGTTGAAAAACAAATCATTGTCCAGCTAGACGCAAACCGGATGGGATGGCATGTCGCTGCAGGATGCTGTGGTAGTCATGCTGGTTCAGTGTGCCTTCAGTTTTGAATAAATCCCCAACAGTGTCACCAGCAAAGCACCCCCACACCATCACACCTCCTCCACCATGCTTCACGGTGGGAACCATGCACATAGAGACCATCCGGTCACCTTTTCTGTGTCGCACAAAGACACGGCGGGTGGAACCAAAGATCTCAAATTTGGACTCATCAGACCAAAGTACAGATTTCCACTAGTGTAATGTCCATTCGTTGTGTTTCTTGGCCCAAACAAATCTTTTCTGCTTGCTGCTTTTCCATAGCAGCTATTTGACCATAAAAGGCCTGATTCACATGTTCTCTGAACAGTTGATGTAGAGATGTGTCTGCTACAGGAACTCTGTGTGGCATTTATCTGGGCTCTAATCTGAGGTGCTGTTAACTTGCGAATTCTGAGGCTGGTGACTGATGAATTTATCCTCAGCAGCAGAGGTGACTCCTTCCTTTCCAGGGGTGGTCCTCATGTCAGCCAGTTTTGTCGTAGTGCTTGATGGTTTTTGCTACTACACTTCAAAGTTTTAGCAATTTTCTGGACTTACTGACCTTCAGTTTTCAAAGTAATGATGGACTGTCATTTCTCTTTACTTAGCTGATTGGTTCTTGCCATAATATGAATTTTAACAGTTGTCAAATAGGGCTGGCAGCTGTGTACCAACCTGACTTCTGCACAACACAACTTATGGTCCCAACACCATTAGGAAAGCAAGAAATTCCACAAATGAACCCTGACAAGGCACGCCTGTGAACTACTTATCAATTTTTTTCTTTGCTACATAATTCCATATATCTTGTGTCATGTATTTGATGTCATCAGTATCTATCTGCAATGTAGAAAGTAGTAAAAATAAAGAAAAACAATTAAATGAGAAGACATGTCCAAACTTTTCACTGGTAGTATATGCATGTATTTATTAATGTAAAGTATGCATATATGATTTAGTCATCCTTCCCACTGCCATAATTTTCATACCGTCCCTTTAATACCATCCATAAGGCAATAAAGATCAAGATTTATTCCTACTGATGTCTTTGATATCTTGAATGTAAAGATAGCAGTCCAGATAACTGATAGATATCATGTTATCATTAATAGATATTGTTAGATATTATTAATAAAGTTAATCAAAGAAAAACAGTACAAAGTCAGTAACAAGAAACTCTTAGGTGGAATGATGAATTTCACTTTGAAGATAGTGGTTCCAAAATTTGGCATTTGCTCTTTTTGTGCGGTGTTAAATAATTCAGTTTCTCCCACATAAACTAAATAAACTATTTCCCAAGACTGTTATTCGTATAACATATCGCATATATCACATATCGTATAGCATATCATATATGATATTGTATATCATACCACATATCAGCCAGTGGTGTTGGAGATTTTGTCAAATCAATGGATCTGGCATCCATCCATCCATGGATAGCCCTCCCCAGAGCCTGGACCTCAACATCTTGACCGAGAACGGAACAAAAGGCAGCCAACATCCAAAGAAGAGCTTTGAATGTCCTTCAAGAAGCCTGGAGAACTATTAATGAAGACTACTTCAACAAATGACAAGAAAGCTTCTGTATGAGAGCTCAGGATATGTTGAAGAACACTCTGGGTTTTTTTGTTTTGTTTTGTTTTGTTTTTTGCCTCAGACACACTATTTATTTCCCATTTACCTAAAACAGTATAAAGTATAAAGACGTGTGAGGCTGATTCAACACTTTTGCACTGTAGATTTCAGTATTTACTTAAATTAGTTTAGGTTTTAGTAATTTTAGTTAAAGTAGTTTTTAAGGAAATTTTTTTCAGTTTAAGAAATACAGAGCATGGGTTTTGGATCATAAACAATATCTGAGAATTTGAAAAGTTAAAAGATTGCTTCAAGTACAGATAACTTCATAAGTCAATGCGAGAGTGTGAAGTCGTCCAGTTTAGTTGAGTCTTTGCGATATAATGTTTCGAGATAGAGGCAGAGTTGGTGTAGGGAGGGGTGTGTGATCATATCCACGTGAAGAAAACGAAAAGAATCACATTACTGAGCCCCATCTCAACATGAGGTAATATGGAAGAACAGACTCTGTACCCTGGAAACAACTTGCTGACACTGCCATGCCTAATCCTCCTTTGTGGGCAGGAGAAACATGTATTTTGCCATTCATCATTAGCATAATAAGCCAGCACATGGCACTTTGCTGTTTTGCATAAACAGTACACCCCAGTTTATGATTATAAAGAGGCCCTGGGGCCAACTAGCCTCTTTATTCAATTAATGAATAGTTAATGTATTTAAATTAGTCCTGCCTGGTCAATTTGAATCAGTGTGCTGCGCAGACATGAAGAAATACAAATGTGCTTTCCCAAAGAGATGCATTTCCTAAAGATACATATGGATATGCAAGAATACAGAATTTTCATCTTGGTGATGATGATGGTCTCAGCAGGATAGATAGTTGGACCCTTTCATTAACTTTAGATCACACAGCAGGGGCAGATTTTTAGGTGTTACCTGTATGCTGAAGACTATACTCTCAAACAATGGTAGCATGGCTGAACAACAGCGGGCATTAACATGTTGGAAGGAGAAAGTGGATGGCAAGAGTGGCTTTCAACATGAATATTTCACCAAGGAATAGAACGGGGAGGGGGCTGCAGCTACGGGCGTGTTCAGTTAACCATGAGATTGCACACACTGCAGAATGCATTTGGTTAATGTAATTAAGAAAACCCTATGGTGGGAGACACAGAGCATTAGTGTCCAGAAAATTCAGTTCAGTTGTGGCCTCTTTTTGCCCCGTGCTTACAGACACACACTGCATTTATCAGATTTTTGATCTTCTTTTGGTGCGACAACAGTTTTGTTAGTTTGATTAAGCAACAACAATTAATCAGAGCATCTGAATAATTAAAGGGTTATAAATAACTGAGATCGTGCACAATGGAAGTGAGTTTGACAGTAAATATGATTGTAGTTCTTTTTTTTAAAATCGCTGTTTACTGTATACCTGAAGTCATGCCTGCAACATTTCATTTACTAGTATTATCAAGTATCTTCTTTAAGCTTTTGAAGACAGAGAAGCTAGAAACTTGTCGATGTTTGCTTTTTCATGTCATTTTCCCCCTTTTTTGTTGTCTGTCTTTCAGTTGCAGCTCAAGACTAGGTGGTTCTCTTTTCTGTAACTCTGAGCCACAAAGGCGACAAAAAACTAAATAAATCAAATAAAACAATGCAGACTTATGCAATGATTTTAATGTTAAATGAGGAGCCTCATGTTGTATTTCGCTAAGACACAAAAACTGAGAATGTTGCCAACATGAAGATTATGAGAAAGAACTGAGCCGTACTCCCACTCACATAAAAGATTGATCGTGCTGTGGCGTCACTCATTTGATAGTGAAGCCCCATTATGAAACGTCAAGCTGAGCGCGTTCAGCGTCCTCATCTTGGTGTTTTGAAAGTAGATGGGATCAGCGCGAGGTGGATCTGAGTTGAGGATACCACACCCTCATTGGTTTCTTGTTTTATTCAGTATGACCTGAAACTACCGATTGAGGCCGTAAAGTTGTCAGGAAAGTGTTGAGGGCAGGTTTTACATGGATTTCTCTAGAACCGGGGTCCTTTTATGGAACGCCAAAAGAGTCACCCCTCTGCTGATCATTATAAGAATGCTGGTTTAAAGCACTTCCACACTGGTTTTTCAGACCCTGAAGCTATTTTAAGTTATCTGTGGATGTGACCTTGTGTGAAGTTGCCCTTTCTCACACATAGTGTCAGACAGTTTCTCACTACTGGATACAAACTTTTTGATTTTTCATTTTATGTTTACCTTTATCAAAGAAGTGAGACTTGAGTTTAAAAGCCTCTTTTACATCACAACTGCTGAAGTTCCACTTGTATTTTTTAATGTATTGTTTTATTTTGATTCACAGAAACTGTGAGCCGTGTATTTTAATTTCTTTTTCTGCTTCTGAAGATGGGTATGTAACAAAATGTTTAAGAAACTGATTTAAACTATTACTTAAAAAATAGTTAACAGGCCACATCATGTGTACAAGTGAGAGAGTTTAGGGACTCTTGATTTACTTCTCGTTTTATTTATTTTTCTTCACTGTATTTACCACAAAAGTGATTTGATACTATTCCACTTTATCCACTAAATTGTTTGGTTTGCGTTCTTGGGATTTCCCTCTGCTTTTTTCTCATTAATATGTTTGTTGTTGTTGCTGTTGTCAGGTTTCAAGTTGTGGAAGATTTGAGGTAGAATAGTGATTAGAGTGGAACAATAACAGAGAACACAGAGTCTCTCATCACAGAATTAAACAATTTTCCTCTTCCCTTGTGAATTTTCATAGTAACAATAACTCACCACCCTCACTATACTCAATAGATTAATAAACTTCTCATTGCTGCCACACAGGAGAAAAGAAACCTTTGCTCTGTTTAATGACAACTGTAAAGTGGAGGCAATCATGGGATACCTCCCATGACATTTCCCCCGTTCCTGTCCGCTCCACTTATCTTAGACAAATGGCCGTGCCAGGCCACTATCGAGATGAAGCGTTTTCCCCGAGTCATTACGTCTGTCACCGGGGCCATTTCCATATTGAAAAATCTGAAACAATAAACGACGCCTGAGCCTTTAATAACTGTGAAGGAATCATATTTGGAAAATTGCATTGAAGCAATAACCTTTTCTCCCTGTAATTAGATGACAGAGAGGTCCTGGTTTTAATTAAGTCAGCAATTTATAGTCGCACAGCCATACCTCAGTGTGCTGATTAGTATAGGAGGGATCACAGAACAGCGTTGCTTCAATTTGAACAGATTTGATCTAGTAATTACTGTGTTATATGGCAAAGGCCGCTGCAAGTCTCAGACTCTAGACTCTGTTGATGCAGTGCTCCGTGAAGCATGGCCCTTCCTTTCCAGCGTTACTCGAGCTGAAAATATGTGGCAAGCAAGTGTCTGTCTGAATAGGTTTTCAAAGGGGGGTCATCAACAGAGGACATAATCTTTGAGGAGGCATATTAAGGTGGAATTGTGAATGCGGGGCCCTCTATATGTGTGTGCGTCTGTTCGAGAGCATTTGTTATGAGCGCAGCATGATTTCATGCCGCATCTTAATTGATCCTCTTGGTCACTGTTAAATGTTAACATTTGCACGAGGGGGCAGGAGAGTTAAGGATGCTGTTTTAGCGCAGTGTTAATAAACATGGCAATTTACTGTCAATTTATGTTCTGACAGGTCGTAATGAAGACCATGAAAAGAAGATTAGCTGGAGCTGTTACAGCACACCGTCTGGGGACCGTCATCATGAGACTGTGGGGACCAGCGCTTGTTGTGCGAGCCGGCAGCCTCTGGCTCGCTGTAGCCGTCTACGTGATTGACAGTAATGGTCCGGTTTCAGAAAAAGAGCGGCAAATTTATGTTCACTCATTTATCAGATTACACAGACGTGCATCTATAGGCAATCGGAACAATAGCGCACGGCAGCCCCCTTGACATATCATTAGTGACATCTAACAGATGCTTGTGATCTGTGCTGCTAATTTCATTTGTTTCTCTGGCTAACCTTAACAGGATCTTCACAGTGTGGTTAAGGCCATGGTGTGGAAGAACAGGGAGATTTTTGTTTTTCAGAGATGTTCAAAACCACTGAATTCTTTGCTTTTTGTGTTTGTTACTTGTTTGCTGATTGTCTCGAGCACATGTGAAGTGTGGCTCGAGTGGCTCAAGTCCCATGGGTAAAGGCACTATGATGGTTTAGTGAGAAGTGCTTTGGATATTAAAGTACTGCCCATGAACCGCTTCACTAGTTTAGCTGTAGACCTCTGCTGCTTGTCCCACCACATCTTTTCCATTGCTTCCTAGCATCTTTCTAGTTCTACCACGGCAAATAAAAATATAAAGATGCCCCAGTTGAAAAGCAGCACTTAATATGAAGTCAATACACCTGGCAGAGATCAGAGAGACAGTATGTGGAGACTCCTGCAGGACTTCTTTCAACCTAATTAGCAATCCCAATGGCCTAATGGAAGAATGGGGTTAATTAATCCTAGCGGATATCTCAGATTGAGTAGAGGGACTCTTTCGGCCCCTAGATCTTCCCTCCATAAAGGTCACACTTCACAATAAGAGAGCAATGCATGTGTTCCCCCTCTGAGGTCCTCTCATCCAATCCCTCAAAACATAATTTGATCTCCTTTCTTCAATCAGCATAACTATATAGCCGGAAAACAAACCCTGGAACACAGTGGAACATTAAGTGCTAATACTAAATGCTGTCTCCGGGCTCTGAATCATCCATAGATATGTGACAAAGCACCCTCAGAGTTGATGAGGTCTGGTGCTAAATGCCCGCCACTGGCTAAACATCATTTGTGTGTGTGCTGACGCTAGATGCTAAAGGGTGTCTCTAGGCTTTGGCTGCATGACTGTGGCCTGTGATTTATGGGTCATCATTTGGGTGACATTTTCCTCTGGTTCAACTTTCTAGTCAGTTGGCATTACAATACTTTCTTTACACCTTCTTTACACTGTGGCATGTTTGAGGGAAAACCATGCTCAAGTGTGTGCACGTGCCACAAATACTGTTTTCCAGCTTTTGCGCTGCAGGCTTTTTTCTGTGGCCGAGGACACTCTAGTAGATGAGCACTACTACAAAGACCTTAATAGTATGTGATGTAACGAGATTCATCTTCTCAGAGCATTAACAAATCATAACTGAAACACAACATCAGTGGAATTTAAGTATAGAGTAATTAAGAAACTAAATATCGGTGTTTTTAGTGTACTACTATTGCTTCCACTTATTAGGTTATTAACAGCTCTTGCAAACTCTTTCACTGACTTGCTTCTCCGCTCCCTCATCCAGCAGATAGAATAGTGGAGAGGTTTTGGCTGCAGTAAGAGTGTCTCCCCTGGGCTGCAGCGCAGCTCCTGTCCCCCTTCTCTCCCTGCAGCTGGAGCTACTAGAGCCAGATGCTTCGTAGCTCCACCACCCTCTGTCCCCCCTTTCTCTCTTCCAGGAGGATGGTGCCCAGAGAGGAGGATGACAAACGCCTATGCCTCCTCTTACTGACGGATTTGGACGACCTGACTCCAGCCCTGCACTGTTCCAACCGCCAGCACAAGATGTTGACTTAATGGAAGGGGGTTGGCTGTGGATGGGCCCATATGCGTTTGTATTGGGAAAATATGGCAGGGCGGTGTGTGTCTGTGTATCTCACTATTCAGTAGGATTGTGTGTGTGTTTGTATGCGTCTGCGTGTGTGTGCGTCTTTTCACCTAGCCCAGACTGCCTACATCCATCATGCCATGGCGCTTTGGCAAAGAGTGGGACTCAGACAGCTTCACTAACACACGGTCAGTTAAATTGCCTGTTAAATTGTCCTGGTCTGTAGCTATCTTAGGTGTAGATAAAAACACTGCACTTAAAGCGTGCACTTAAAGGCAGAAATTGTCAAGTAAATGCCAGCCTCCCTCCATGCATAGAGTGAGAAAGAGCAGGACAGAGGGAGAGAGGAAAAAATGAAGATTCTCCAAGGGAAGCACATTTCCATTACAAGACAAAATTCTTCAGCAAACTAAGGTGAATGTATGTGTGCGACTATTGTCAGTGCCATAACTATGGGTCAAGTGGAAATATCATGAAAATATTCAACTTTAATGTTAGTATAATATTCCTGTACAGGCCATTGCGATCTATATTCCAAATTCTAAAGCACTTTGACACTTTGGAAGATTGACAAAATGATCAAAGTAGGACATACGTATGAAAGCTGCATGAGCTTCAGACCCACCTGATCAATAGACTAAATTATGCATGAGGAGCAAAACCTTAATACCTCTTCATCAACCTTCACCGTTCTCCTTTAATGATTAAAACAACGGTTTCAATCCAATACATTTGACATTTCTCACCATGCAACCAGATGGAAAATTAAGTCCCATTCTTTTTACATTACTGGGATATTAAGGATAATTGCTTGCTTCCTTCTTATGTACCTGGAGCAGAAAGATTTACAGAACTGCTCTCCTGTAACAAGTGATGTAGCTGTAATAATATAAAAAAGATGGGTTAGTTCTGGCCACTGGTCAGTGTTCGTGAAGGAAACGGCAACAAAGAGTAGGAAAACTTGAGCAAATGTTTGCTGTTTAAATAGGAAAAGTTTGCTACACTCCTTGATAGATCACTGACAAAAACTTAAAGTCTACATAATGAACTGATATCCAGTCAAAATCAGGCTTTGTAGGTTTTTAGTACCCTGAAGTCAAACAGCTCAAATCAGGAACCTTTCTGTACACTCTGATTCATTTTTGAAGTTTAATGGTGATTTATTATTTACACTACTTATATATTAGTGTTTTTTCAAGATTACTATATTACTTCAGAGGGTGTGAGAAGTATGATTTGTGCATAAAGCCAGTAGATAACTTGTCAGTAAAGCTTTAAATTAACTAAACTCTGTTTTGTCTTTTCTTTCTTTTATTGTTTGGGATATTTAAAGCTGATTCAGAAATATATAATAGTAAATCTCTAATCTTTTTTCTTCTTACGCATATCTATAATTTCATTAGCCAGTGTGCCAGATATTATAAAGTGACCTATTCAAGCCACACACTGTTTATAGCAGTATTAGAATTTGACAAGTAGATGGATGCATGCAGTCTGCCAAAGTAAACTGTGAAGTGATATGACAGGTCTGTTGACTCAACGGGGAACTCTGTACATATATTAACTGCATCACTGCACGATGTGTGAAAGTGACAAAAAGACAATATTTGTCAGAAGCCATTAAGATTTTCATATTTGAACAGATGCATGAAAACGTCTCGGTTTAAAAACTCTAGTAAACTACAGAGCATTTAATTGTATATATTGAAATTGTTCATGAATGTAGGTTTTTATAAGATTTCACACTGACATCATAAATGATGATGTCAGTGTTCTTGCAGGAAGGTCGTTATACATATCGTCATCTTATGTGGATCTTAAAACAAAAGTCTGTATATAAAATCTGCGTCTCCGTTCGGCCTTCCTGAACAATGATGCCAAACATGCACAAACATAAACAAATGAACGAAACAACCAAATTTTAATTAAATCCTACAGCCTAATTCGAGCCAGAACATAAATAGTGGACTCAAACAGTGAAAGCAATCATTCGGCACAATGTCTACCAGTTGAGTTGATTACAAACTGCGCCAGGTCAGTTTTGGTCAGGAGAGTACAAATTAACTCAGCGGCACGTTCCGGTATTTACACTCTGCAACATTATATGAATTTTTGTGGATGTCTAACTCGGCGCTAGGGGGCAGAAAAGCTCCACAAGTGGCAATGATGAAGCGCTATGAGAGCAGCTGCGGCTTGCAGGCCAAGTTTGGAATGTTTGCTATGATTTAGACTGAGCTTAATATGTAATTCGAAATGGTATTCATGAGTTTTATTGTGAAGGTTTGGTGAAATTGCGCTGTTTTATTGTCAGCATAGACTGTTCTTAAATAGTATAGTATATCACAGAGGTGAAGTCTTAACAGTGCAGTGGGTTATAAGGCAGTTATCATAAAACATCGCAGTATTGCTAGGTTGTGTGTCAGTAGCAGATTGCGAAATATAGACCGCGCACGTGTCTCTGCAGCAGTAAGAGGAAAGTTTAAGGATGGAGACTGTTTTGGCTGGAGTTCTCGTTCTTGCACTCTTTTAGGGGAAAGTTGAATGGGGATGGGTTCTTTCCATCTGAGAGTTTTACTTTAAAACCACACGGTGAATTGTCGTTTGTCCAAGTAGAGCTCGAGAAGCCAAAGTGCAATCTCGTGTAGGTTTCTCCAGTGGTGGCTGAGCAGCCAGAGAACTTTGCGGGAGATTTTGGCTAAACTTCTGCCCATCTGTCTGCCCATCTGAAGAGGGGCAAACCTTTACTTTTAGGGTGCAACTTACGGAGAAAGACTCTTAGTATGTAAGAGCGTTGGCGCGCGCTTACAGGGTAGAAAATGATTCAGTGAGGATTAACCGAAGCAAATGTGAATATTCATCACCACAAGTGCCAGAGTTGTTATTGTTTCTGAAACAGCGTGGTCTATGTGATAGGGTGTGGTATGAGCTTAACGGGAGCAGAGGCTTAAAGTGTGATGTTCCAGGTGCACTTTTACGCACAATATATACCTGAAACGCAGGAAGACTGTAAAATTCAACTGTTTACCCAATAAAGCGAATTGATTTTTCTTAGATTGAAATGAGTTAATAATATGCACACTGAACCAAAATCTTGCGTTGATGTGTGATGTGTCCTGCTTGGACCCTCAGTGTCGCGCTAATGTTCAGACATAACACTAATGCAGGGTGACCGGGGGCTCTCTCCTGCTACAAAAACCTATGCAGCTGTCTTCAAATCAATACATGTCAAAGAAATATGAAAACAAACACCATAACCACCGCGTCTCCGCTCAGTAAATGGGCACGTACCTCTGATCTCAGATTATAGTTTAATAGTTTATTGTATATCGGGACCTATACGCACAACTAACCTACCTTGTTAGTGTCAAGGATAGAGTTTTGTCCCATTTTCTACTCTGACATAATTATACTTCAAATTTTAACCCAGTGCAAGTTACACGAGAAAATAGTTGTATTTAAATGAGTTTGTGCTTTTATTTCGCGTCGTGATGCATTATGATGAGCAGCAACCGCAAACGCCACTTCTTCCATCATGATTTATTGAATATTACATCCATACATAAAAGACTATGCGAGTCTTGGTTTGTGTGCTTTTTTTTTTTTTTTTTTTTTTTGCACCAAGGCAGGAGGAGGGTTGCATCTGTTAGGGTCCAATGTTAGTCTTAATTACTGGCCTTCTTGTTCTCCGTGGCCCTCAACCGTCTTTAATTAAAACCTTGATTAGGGGGGAGGAGGTCTCGGGCAAGGCTATTACCAGATGGGTTTCCAGTAATAATAATAAAGACTTTATCCGCCGCTGCTGCCTGTGTGCCATAAAGCGCAGAACTCGCTGCCCGTCCATATCAAAGCACAGCGAGCAGAAAGAGGCTGTTAATTACGCCGGTAATTACTTGTCTAATTACGGTTCGTTTGTGATTAGATTTAGAAACGTTTCGCGGTTTGTGCAGAGGCTTTCTGTAGCCAGTATGTCGGCTTAACACTGCATAGACTGAAATGTAGTGTGTATCCACAGCGGGGTGCTGCTGAATAACCGGCCTGTAAGGGATGGAGTGAATAAGATCAATAGGGAAGCACTGACCCGAAAATCATCCGTATTTTTCTCAGAGAAGTCCTCAATAATCTATATGTTCAAGGAACAACAAAGTGTCTCTGGAATAAGATACAAACATGTTGTCAAATACAATTTTCACAGGTTTTTTTTCGCGTTTTCTCCAGAACTTGGCTACAATTCCTACGTTTTTTGGGTTTTTTTACCCTTCAGAATTTGGCAGGCTTTACAGAGCTTTTAGTGATCTTTCTTAAAAGTAGCGGAGAGGTCAGCTTCTTCTGTTCTGTGACGTTTCAGAGTCTCTGCAGCCCTCTTATAACTCCCATTTCCAGTGTTAAAAGAACATTTGCGGCTCGCCAAAGAGACAGAAAAGCCAAATCAATAATGCGTCCTGACATATTCAGCAGAATTGCATATTAGCGACTTAAGAGTCGCCACATTATGAATATATCTTGCCAATGGTCTGAAAGTCATTATGACTGCGCACAGGCACGCCGCAGCTTTTATATTCAAGACAGAGAAACTTGCAAATAACAATCAGTTCAATTATCCTCAAAATATTTACTCCAGGATAGGATTTGTCATCCAGACAAGGAGAAGGAGGGAGAGGGGAGGAAGAAGTGATTTCTTGCTGCACTATGTGCGTCTATTTTCCAGACGGTTTGTCGTCGTTATTGCCTGATTTAGTGTGTGTTGTTTTACATAGCCCAGTTATCTGTGTGAGTTCATGTACAGCCTTTTGCCGCGGCATCCATTTATACATATCACATAGATCTACGTTGAGTTTGTCACATTTGGTGTTTTATGTTCTGTCTCCTCTGTTGCTGGAAGCTATAGGGTCATTGGCCTATCTATCTATCTATCTATCTATCTATCTATCTATCTATCTATCTATCTATCTATCTATCTATCTATCTATCTATCTATCTATCTAGTCTAATTACCTCCCCTCCTCGGATCCTCTGCTTCTCTGCAGCAGGTGCTCCGGCCTCTGACCCTGCATAGAAAAGTGCTAGAGGCCAGGTGATGGCATTAGCGAAGTAATGTCTATTTTTACGCGCACAGCCCGCCTCCTTCACCGCTATAGAAAGGAGCCATGTCGAATAAGATTTTTATACACTTGTCACTTATCATGCTCGTTGAAACTAGGGTGTATAACCCTACTTCGCTCACTTTTTAGGTTAAATTATAGGATCCGAGGCTTTGTGGAAGCATCATTACTCTGTTTGCTGAGTTTTATTTGTATGATGCTCAGATATTTTTGTCCACCTGGTCGTTACTAAGACGGCGGACTTGACTAAGTCAGATTGTTTTCATTGACGTGCGACGATCTCCTACATTTACCAATCATCGGTTATTCTAGTTATCCCGAGTCAGCTGATCAAGCAAATATCATTTTAAACGAACACGGAAAGACAGAGCAGCTGCTTGCAGTGCACGGCACATCAATTACACTATCAGGCGGGTTAACCAAATATTAACAATACAACGCAGACCCAGATAAATTGTCCTAGCAGCATGCTGGAGCCCAGCTTCTGCCAGCCCTGGGGATTATGTATCATGACCACAACTACCATACCGTGTGTTGACTATATCGCGCACCATGAATTACACAGAAGAATGCACAACCTCAGTGCTCAATGTTATTCACAAAAATACAGTCAGACCACAGCCCTAGCATGAGTAATGGTGAAACCCTCTTAGCGCAGACCACTGCAAAGCTTGTGACTGGTGACAAGTGTTACATTTCACCATAAAACACTTCGAGTTTTGTCTGGATTTGAACCCAGCTCTACATACAAATTAGTTGTTTTTTAAACAAACAAACAAATAAAAAACTCCTAAAGAACCAAATTTTATGCAGGCGCATTGGAAGAAAAATAAGGACTCCTCAAAATAAGAAACGTGAAATCTATAATAAAAATGATTTCCAGGTCTGAATTTAAGTTAGAAACATGCTTTAAGGTTCTAATGACATAACATACATAACAGGTCAAAAAATACCCAGCCAAGCCAACATGTTAGATCTTTGATTTATATTTGATCTATTAGCCAGGTAAATGTTGATGCGTACGAATCTGTTTTGTCATATTTAAGCTCTTCCCTCTCAGTGATTTTCTATTTTCCACACAAACATTTCTTCCAACAGTTACTAAGATAATCTTTGAAAAAAAAAAGACCTTCATTGTGACTAAACTGGCCACATGTTGAAAAAGTCTTTTAATTATGTGCTTGGTCTAATTAGCTGTTGAAAGTAACAACAAAATCCAAGGTCGAGTTGCTCTATCACCTACAAATCATAGGTTTTTTATATAGATAGTCCTGTTTGGTGGTTCTGAATCCATGCCAACACCCTTTAGCTGATGCGTAATTTACCTCGCCGTGCGTAATTAACTGCGTCGCCATCAGACCCCGGTACGTGTAACACTTTATTTTGAACGGCGCAATACGTTTCCATTAAACGTTATTAAAGCGCAGGGAGTGACGAGCTCTCATTTGTCTTGTCAGGACATCTGACAACCTCGTTAGCTCCCATTTTCCCCTGTCAGCTCACAGCGCGACACGGACACTGACTTCAGCCACTCCTGGCAAGTGAGTGATAAATGCGCCTACTCAGCCCTGCGCAAAACAGCAACATTATTGTTGCCAGCACGAAGCATCAGAATCAATCACAGTCAAGTCTGAGTGGCAGGTGTCAGTCTTAACACTTTGCTATTATTATTATTATTATTATTATTTTTAACTTCAGACCACTGTCAATCTTTAATCTAATTTAAAGGGTCACAGATTTGGGGGGCATAATATCGCCTCTTTGACTTCTCACTCCAGCCTAACTGACCATGAGTAGCCCACATTTAACGCTCCACACAGGCTGGAGGTTTCGCAAAATGAACTGTTATGAATATTTGTAAGCAAATGGATGATCTCGTTACTTCGCAAAAAAGGGGCAGAAGAACACTTAATGGCATTGAATCTTTCCGCTCCCTGCACTTTCAGATGCGATTGTAGATCGAAGTCAGACTTGTCACGTTGAGGCAAAGTGAATTCCTAACATCCAGGACGTGCCTGTCTACTCCGGACAAATTGCATCCAATCACCCCGGGGGAATTCGGCTAATGTCTCGATCCAGGGCCGGGGAGCATGGAGAGAAAACAAATCAAACTCTGCACACAGAGCGTGTAGGGCTTATTAAAACATTTCACACAGGGGAAAGAAAGGACGAAACGAGGAATATGTGTCTGTACACGTGTATGCGTGGGTCGGCTGAGGGGGTGGGCTAATTATGATACATTATCTTTGGACATTGTAGTTTTTAATTGTAAATATCAGATGTGCAACCTAAACATTTTCACACTACATGCCAGCTGTTTGAGTGGCGGAGAGCGCATGAACTGGGCCTGGCAGTTTAATCACTTCAGCAGGTTGGAGTGGTTGACTAACCTTGGTCTTATTTAAACTCATGTGGGCCTAGCAAGATATTCGTAACGCTAAATAAAAACAATATGCTCTAAAAAAAAATCCTAAGGCTAAATGCACACGAAAGATTCTAACAAATTCTCGTTTGAAGCAAGTTTAAACGCGAGGTTCAAATAGAACTTACCTCCTTATCTCCATTGCAATTAATCCTAATTTAGATGGATGAAATGCCCCCCTTTGAACGCAGCATCAGCTCTGCGTGCACCCTCTGCTTTCTGGTAACGTGCTCGGTCCCCTGGACATTTTTCTCTGTCTGCTACAGCGACAGTAAACAATAAGCTCATGAGGCGTAGGCTATGGCAACATAATGTTCTGCATGGCTACAGAAGGGAGGTCGATCATTACACAATTTGTTTTAAATTTGATCAGTCACAGAGAGATTGGCATCTCCCTGGAAAGCCCGGGCAGGGTTGAACTACTGTAGCTTAAATCCAGGTTTCACTCGTGTTATCCTTACAGACCCCTTCACGTCAGCATCTTCACTGTAGGCCGAAATAATGTCAGGTATTTAACTTTGGCTAGAGTGTCCGTGGTTGTTAAATATGCAGTATAGGCGTAAAGACTGGGATCGCATGCAAATGTGGGTCGATATTTGCTATCATAAATATTTGATTTGCAAAATTGTTTCCCTACTGACATAAAAATTCAGAAACTGACAGCATGATTTTAATGTGTGTGTGTGTGTGTGTGTGTGTGTGTGTGTGTGTGTGTGTGTGTGTGTGTGTGTGTGTGTGTGTGTGTGTATTTGCGAGTGTGGGGGACACAGAGAGAAAGAGGGGGGGAGGGAGGGAGAGAAAGGTTGGTTTGTGTAGCAGCGTGGTGACGGCAGAGGGAAAACCGGCTGGACAGATTTGCGTTTACGCCTGATCTGCTTCTGGAGAGCGGGGCTGTGTGGGAAGGGAAAGGGAGCACCTGGCTCGACCGCTGTATCCCATCTCGTTTTATTGACAGCCTGATAAGCAGGGACCAAGCCGTGCGGTTTCCAGCGCGGATGTCGAGCACCCTGCTGCGTTGCACAGTATCAAGGCCTCTTAATGGCTGTTCCTCTAAATAATGGCCCAAACACAGCCAGTCCTGACTGGCCCGTACCTGCGCTGCCCCGGTCTCTTCCTGAGAGACAAGCGATGGCGCGGTTGCCCATTTACTCAGTCTTGTTCAAATTGACACAAACATCAGAGGTTGTGAAATAGGATTTGAGGCTTTTAGCCTGTCTTAGTAAAAGGGAAACTAAAGCCCCCATTATGAGTCACAGTGACAACTTTATAGGGCTGTAGAAATAAAAAGGTTTTAGCGCAGACTAAAACACTGGGATTGTCTACAAATATAAGTAATGTAATGACTCTTACAGCCGGAGTACGTCATAGGGAGCAGCCAGGGGGCATCTATAGACCCCGAGCGGGACTTTCCTGCATCCGTTCCCCCCACACCTGTTGCGCTCTGAGCATGCTCAGATTTAAGAACACAACAGTGTACTTGCTAATCTATTAATATTCATATGACCTATCTATGACCTAACACCAGCAACTGTTACAAGCAGTAACTGTTAATGGGGAATTTCAAAACTTGTTGTTAGGAAGATGCATTTTTGTTACTTATAGCTTGTACATTCGAAAGCTGGAACAAATATGTAAATAGCGCCAAGACTCTTCACAGTTTCAGTGTAAGACCGGATGCTCGCTCAATCTCAGCCAATCCTCTTTATTCTTAAAATCAACGGGAACACATCCGAGTCATAAAAGAAAATTATTATTATTATTAATATTAATAATAATAATAATAATAATAATAATAATAATAAACATACAGTGCTTCGATCGGGTGATTTTGAGCGCAAACAGCTCAAACCTTTTTAACCATACGGCACGCTTCTTGCTGAAGTGCTCTCGAGCAAGTTTTAGGCTACAAGTTCCATGAATAAATAAAACACGAACAGAAAGATAGAAATCAAATTTTGGATTGAAGTAAAAGTGGATAACATTCACTAAGGTGATGATGTAAATAAAAATAAAATAAAATCAATTATCAATCGGGGAGCGAGCCCTCAGAGTGAATTGTTAGCTGTCCGCCCCTGCACACAGCCGACACACCGGGAAAGTAAACAGGCCGGTGTGCTCCACATGTTGGTTACCTTGCGCACTTCCCCATTCTGCGCTCAGCGTCCTGTCCAAGGCGTGACGTCGAGTCGTCGCTCCAGCCAATCACTGCCAACTTGAGGCTGATGCTGAAGGGAAAGTTGCTGGTAAGAGTCGCAGATTTTTCCCCCCTCTCACTGACATTTCAACTTCACGACGGATTCAAAGGTAGATAGATTTTCATCGGGACCTATAAGTTTCTGTTTCTGTGACACGGAGGAGAGATCCGGGGAGGAAAGAAGCGAGTTTATATGCACAGGATATCGGTCAGACGCCTCTGCTGCCTTTCTTCCGGTGAGTTTGGCTGGACTATAGCCTACTTTTAAATAGTCTCCTTTTAAAATTTAAATCTACTGTAACTTACACGATAAACCTCTGAGAATATTTAAAGGGTATCCTTTCTGTATTTTTGTATTTTATTTCATTTTTTTTAAATCCTGAAAAAAACGCAGTTAAAAGCATGCAGACTGATTTCAAGCCGGGCGCACTGGGAAAGTTGGGAAAATTATTGGTTAAGTGTTTGCACGTTGCTTTGCGTATTACAGAGTAGGAAAACACCAAAACAAAGTGGAAAACGATAAGCCCAGTTCGTTTTTGTTTTTTGCTTGTTTTTTTTGTCATCTATCGCACACGCGCACACAACGTGTAATTAGCGATCTTCACACAGGAATTAAGCGCTCGTCATTTCTTTTAAAAAGCGGCTATTATTGTGCGAGTTACGCCTGGAGGGGAATTCAGCCTATACATCAGGAATGTGTACAGTGAGATCCGTTCATCTATGCACGATCTATAAGCGCAATGGAAACGTCGATGTCCATCACCGGAAGATTTCATTCTGTGGGCTTTTTCATCAACATGACACGTCTGTGACATTTTGGAGAAACAGCGCGATATTTTGGTTGAAATGCTGTGAGTTAACGTTTAAAGTCAGAGGTACTGTTAAAGAACTAAAACACTTAAAAAAAAGTTTTGAAAGCAACTTGCAAGCACGTGCTTCAAATCTTCAAAAACAACGAAGTGAAGTGACACGCGCGCCTTGGTGGTTTTCAGATTGATTTTGTTCGGAGGGCCCGGACCTGCTGTTTATGTTTGAGGTTATTACCATTTAATTTCTTCACACACCCCCTCGTCTAATTACGAGCTTTCAGTTGCATTATTATTTACACCCCTCACACATTTACTCATTTCCACACAGTATCTGGAAGTCTTTGGAAGCCTCGGGTCAAGGTTCTTGTATGTTTGGCTGCAGCGTGTCTTCCTGTCACACTGGCCGATCAGCGCTGTGACACCATTAGCCCCGGTGTTTATCACAGCCCTCAGCCTTTTGCTGAGGGCTTTAGCCTTTTGTGGACTGTACACATTCTGTGAACTACACAAGAACACACCGTAGTCTTCACTGTGTCCCCACAAACTTTACAAATTGTTGGGTGGGTTTAAACTACACAGGATAAACTAAATAAAAACAAAATTTACCTTAAACGATGTACAAAGCACTCCACACTGTGGAGGTGAATGTGACTAGAAAATGAAGCCATTAGATGAGCCACGAGGAGGTTAACTGTAACAACATGCTTAAAAAATAATAAAGAGCAGGGTTTGAGCGTGTTTGGCATCCCGACAGAGCAAGACGGGGGCCACCTTAGGAAGCTACATGCGGCTGCCCACTCCGTGATGGAGTTGCGTTTCTTTATGTTTACTCAGTCTGATGAAAAATGAGTTGCCACTAATGGAGCTTCTGTTGCGGCTCTCCACGTGCGCCACCACGCTTTCAAAACAGCAGATGGATAAATATCGGCGCAGAAGTCGAACAAGCAAGTGACTCTTTGATTATGGCTCATGAAAACAGAATAATACAATCGTAAACGCGCGGATGATTTATGCAAATAAACCGGCGACGTGCTCATGAGGAGAAATGTGACCGGTTGGCTCTGTCTGATGAATGAGAGCTCAGAGCTTTGCAAGAATGCAGCTACACGTAAAAGTCGAAATTTTATACATCGGTGACAACAACAACAACAACAATATCAATAATAATAATAATAATAATATATATATATTATGATTATTATTATTATTATTATTATTATTATTGTTATCTGCCACCTGGATTTTTTTCACATGTCCATCAACATTTACAATACTCCTTAAAAACACAAATGATAATCATTTAATTGAGAATTTCTATAGTAATAAGATTATTTTAAAAAGAATAGTAGAAAATTTATAATAAAAGGTAAATTAAAGTACATTTGTTATATTCATAAATATTTCATTTATATTTATTTATAATAAATAACAAATTTATTGCATATAGAAAACTCATATTTATATAATTATTTGCTCACCAGTGAAAGTAGGTGTAATACAGTTCTGAGGCTTGTATGTGCACCACTTAATATGTATGTAATTGTCTAAAAAAAAATTCCCCTCCTATATTAGATACAATTTAAATATAGAAAATGAAGATGCACATCACACCAGGCTTTTTATTGTCTGCGTGAATCACCGTGTTTTCCAAGCGATTATTAACTCGAATCAATGCTGCAACAATATTTCTAATAGAAAGCTCAAAGGTCCTGATTTTTGTTTATATATATATATATATAAATTTTTTTTCCTAAGGTGAGTAAACTGTGACCTCCAGTGGAGGTCATCACAACTGTAAACAGTTGTCAATTTTAAATAAATAATAAATCAAAGCAGGCTTTTAGGTGTGGGGTCGTGTCCAAAGATAGTGTCAAGTTGTGAAGTGAAAATGAGTTAAAATACTCTTTCCTTCACCAAAACAGGGTTTTGTTTTTTCAGCTAGCTCTCTCTTTTTCTTTTCTTTCTTTTATTGTATTTAAAAGTTTCTGCAGGGGTACGAATACCACACTGCCTCAGGGGAAAATAGCGACGAGATTAGGCTTTCCTTTCAAGGCCTATGACATTAGTTGCTGCTAATCCGAATTGGGCTAATTGCTTTCCCAACATCACCCTTAAAGACTTTTACAGCAACGCAATCTACCTTATAAAAAGATAAATGTATAAATAAGAAATGTATATATTCATAGAGAGGTGCCGTTGACCTACTTGGCATATCACTTAGGTTTCTGAATAAATAAATAAAAAAATAATAAATAGATGAAAAACCAAAAAGAAATCTCTTGAGAATGGAGACAACGAATTAGCTCTTGGAGCGGATTTACAGCTTAACCAAAGAAATCAATAACATGCTGGAGGTATTGTTTCCAAAGAAAACTACTTGACACACTCATCGGGGAATCCGTCTTTCTATGAAGGCAGGTTAGTGGTGTGAATTTTTGACAGCTGCAATCTGTGACAAGCGAGTAGCAATAACATTTGCACTACAAAGGTGCCTCACAAATACACTTATTCAAGCGTCTCACCAGAAAGAATTTAACATTTAGGCAAGATGTTGAATGTGTTTTCTCGCTCAGTACTGTTACACTGATTATGAGAAGATGACATTCTACTTTTGACAACTTCCCTGTCTTATTACTAGAAACCAGCAGCTGCTAAAAGTGGCACACATCCCGTGCACGCGCGGCTGACCGAGGCGTCCACGAGGACGCAAACTTTAGCGCAGAAAGTTTCACCTTGCGAGTCTTCTTGCGTCAAAGAGTCAACAACCCACCATAGATTTTTTTGTATTACACGTCGACTTTTAGTTTAATTCCTTTCAAATATCTTTTCTCAAATTAGCCACAACATAATCAATAAACCTGTGAACTTGAATTGCATTGATGTTTCATAATAACTGCTAATTGAAAGTTCCAACTTCGCCGTGTCCTTGATGTATTTTTTTTTTTACAGTAAATTATAACCAACACGAGGTCTCTCACTGCACAAACCCCTGTCAGGAGGGGCGACAGGGTTGGGTTGTGTGTGAGGGGGTGTTTGTGGTCTGATGCATTCTAATGGAGGGGTTCTTGACGTAAAAATGTTTGGGACCCCCCCTCCTCTCTTAACTGATATAAGCTGCGGCCATTCACGGTAGGCCTATAGGCTGAGCCACCAGTCTAAGTGAGTAGAAACAATGCAGGAAGGAGAAACAGATGAATGTGCTCGTTTAGTTTACGGGTTGTTTGATGAAGGAGTATTGGCCAAAGTGTTGTTCCTCACCGCGGGACCCTCAGTGACAGTTTGAGCCGGTCCTCTCAGCTCATTATCTCGCCGGCCCACTGAGGGCCCCATTCAAGCCGGGCAGTCCCTCTCCCCCTCCCCCCTGTCCCTTCTCTCTCTCTCTTCTCTCTCTCGCTCTCTCTCTCACCCTCTCTCTGGCAGCGTCGTTTGTCTACTCATTGAACCCGTAGTCAGGAATGCGATGGTTGTTAGGGAGCCCTCTTTCACCTCCGAAGTGTTTTATTGATGAGCTCGGACTTCTCCTACTTTTTCACATGTCAAAGAAAGTCAAGTGTAGGCCTCCACGACTTCATTTCACGGCCTCCCATCCCAATAAGAAGAAGAAGAAAAGGAAAAAGAAAACGCATTTCTCTCCCCCTCCCCCTGCTCATGTCTGTCCCTCTCCCGTCTCTCTCGCTCACTCTCTCCCTCTTTGCCCTTTCACGCACCCCCTTTTCTGCTTCTCCACTTTGGCTTCAGCATCCACACAAACCTCATTCTCTTCCCCTCGGTTTTCCTTTTTGGAATAAGCAACGGGGCTCCTCAGTGCCGAGACTGGTGCTGGCCAAAGCTGGGAGTGTACGCTCAAACACGGGCGCAGAGGGGGTTGATTTTGGGTGCGCTGAGGTGTGCGCTAATAGTCGGTCATTCAGCCGGCTCAGTTTGGGAGCGTGTGGCCATGGCTACGCACTCATTTGCTTTTACTTTATTTACGCGTGCTATTTGCTGTCAGGTCGCAGGAGTGACGTCGCCGTGCCTCGCAAATGTGTCCATAAAAAGCACCCGAGCCTGCCTAAAGGCCGGACTCTTTATGTACGGTGCTCTTGTTGACACGATGGGGGTGGTGGGGTGGGGTGGGCAGGGTGATACTCAAAAGAATCAACAAAAGCACGTGGTGGACATTTTTGGTTGCTTTGAGTGTGAGTGAAGGCCGGACAAGTGCAAAATGATTTTCAAAGTAAAACAACTTTCTTTTTCTTTTTTTGGTGGGGGTGATTAGATGATTTACTTTGGAGCTCAATCGCTGTGATATAAGAGTTTAAAAGTGGTGGTTTTTCAAAGTAAAAGTTTTTAAACCTTCAAAGATGACTCCCAATTGCGGCACTTGCGCAGGTGCAACATCGCGCTACATTCAGTCCAGAAGGGAAAAAAGGGCGCTGAAAGTTTTACGCAGCGCGGATGTGCGTCTCTATAACGTTAATCGCATCTGTAGTGCATCGGCTGCTTCATAAAAGGCACGCTGCAGCTCTTTGTAATTTTAATTTGGTGTTACGAGCTCCAGCATTCCAAGTGTGCGCTGCTCCACTGCTAGTTTCCGTCCCCCCCACTACAACAGACACACACACCACCACCCACCGCCCACCCCCCTTTGCGGCTCCAGCTAGCCTCAGGTTGGCGCTGAGCATGCCTGAGATTCCCTGTGCAGACCCAATTCAGCCTGGAAGAATAGAGCCTTCCGTCCAATGGGCATTTCCGAGGCACTTCCTTTGCAATAGGGCAATATTCAGCAAGTGAGCGCAGAGTATTTGCATGCGTGGGCTGATTAGTGGGTTGGGAAGACGCGACTCTCTCTTTCTCTCTCTCTCTCTTCCCCGCTTTCTCGCTCTCGCTCTCTCTCTTTCGCTTTGGCTCGGCCCCGTTTCCCGCTTTGGCTGTGGTGCAGGGGGAAGTGTTTATATGGGGGATGATGACAGAGGTCGGGTCGCGCTAATGGGCCAGTGAAGAGCGGCGGAGGGAGGCGAGGCGAGGCGCACACAGCAGACCAGGAACACATACATTAATACACTTGTTCCATCACCAATCAGCATAGGTGTGTTCATTCTCTTACCCCCACCTCCTCCTACCACCACTCACTCACTCTCCCTCCCTCTTCCCCTCCTTCCGCTCTCTCTCTCTCTCTCTTCCCCATCTCTCTCTTCCCGACTCTCTCATTCGCTCTCTCACACGCCAGCGCGCATCCTCGCCAAACTCCGTGCGTCCTGACATCTGAGTTCACTGTCAATCTCTGTCTCCTTCGCAGGGATATCCCCTTCGTCTCCGCCGAAGACCACTGGAAACTAAATTTTTTTTCTCTTCGAAACTTCCCGGGAGAGAGCGATCCTGGTCGCCGCTTTTTTCTCCCCCTTCTCTCTTTCTTTGGTGTGGACAACTAGGCTGCAGCCCATAGTTTACCCAGGACTTTGATAACGACGCAGGATGCCCCAAAAAGGTGAGATCCTGACTAAAAGTTTGTCTTGTTGCTGTTAAATTATGCATTATTATTTGTGATAGCCTAAATTATTATTATTATTATTATTATTATTATTATTATTATTATATCGGGTTTATTCGCGGCTGTAAGTGGAGGGTCAGTGTGAGGTAGAGGGTGTTTTATCGTTTGGACTGTGCAGCCTGGACTCCCTCAAAAGTGCGAACAGCCTTTTAGCGTCTCTGTCGGTTTTATCTGCTCGATTTTTGGTTGTTGGGTTTAAGCCCACAGATAGCTTGCTGCTTATTTATGACAGCAAAGAGTAAAAAGTCACGTTGGGCCAGGACAGTGATCATCGTGGAGAATGGGGCGCAATGACCCGTTGAGGAAAGGTGTCAGATTGATTCATGCAGGCGAGTCACCCAAGCGCCTTCTTAAAAAAAAAGCCTTCATGAAGCACTTGCTGAGGAGGCCCGTGCTCAGCGTGTTTGTTTGTGTGCCGGGGATAACACAACTTTACTCCTTGTCTCTAATCTTCTTCGGTGTGTCTTTAATGACAGCGACTGAACTGCTTTTACATTTTAGCAGTCAAGCTGTGGAGTATTTTAAAATACTCGGATAAAGAGGCCTTGGCTGGCCTCAAATTTAAAAGTAAATGTTTCAAAAAATGTTAAAATTAATAAAAGACAAACTGAAAAACAAGCACAAATTGTTGATGCTTTGAAATTATTTTTTTAATCCACTTAAATAAGCAAAACCTATATTTTAGTGCAAAGCCTCTATTGTAATTTTAAATATAAATTTTAAAGAAAAAAAATGCATAAAATAATTCAAATAAAACTGCAGTGAAAGAATAAATAGCTCTGTAGCTTTCTATGTTAACATACTCCTTTACTCTTAAATCAGATTAAGCTCTAATGCAATAAATGCTTTCTGTGACATGTGACTTTTTTAAAATTTTTTAATTCGCCTTCATGTGCATATTTTGTCTGTTAGCCAACAGCAGGGCCACTGTAGTTCAGGCCTACATGTTTTCCTTCCTTGTATGAATGTTGTGAGCGCAGGATCCAGCGGTCAGAATAAGCATGTTGAATTAACACATTGTTGTTGCGGATTACTAAAGGGAAAGAAATGCAGATTAGATCGCAGTTAACCTCAGGAACAACAACGTTTGAGCTTTCGACCTTAAATAAATGATTAACCACTTGGACCTTACAGGGCTATAAGCTACTGGCAGCAGTGTATTTGCAGGCTGAAGCCGGTCTCTTATTATTTTTATTGTTATTATTATTATTTCACGCACACATACAGAGATATTCACACCTGCTAAAACCGCCGTGACATTAAGTCGCGGCTAATAAAAATATGTAGTATTATTTACAAGCTTCCTGTGTCTTTAAGATCAGTGGGTAACTCGGCCTATGCGGGCCAGTGTGAAGGAATCTGAATTTGATTAATGACCGAGCAGGCTATTTGTTACAACATGAAAGAAAGCTACACAATCTGAACGTAACGGCGTCCCTACGTGCATCTCACCGACTAGCCCGAGACTAAACACAATCTGTTAGACGTCGACATTACAGGCCATTTTACTCTGCACACAACACAACTTTGCACGGAGAGAGAAAATGAAAACTTCAGACTTCTCCCTCCGTGGCCCCCTTTTTATCTGTTCACCCATTCAAAAGCTTCTTTAATGCATTTGTCTTTTCCAATTGAGCGCCCTACTGCGCTGTTGTGTCTTTAAAACCGCTTTACAACCCGCACCAGCAGCACAAAATAACCACCAAATATTTATAACAAGAAATTACTTTTCCAAAAAAAAATAAAAAAAAATCTTGTTCTATAAAAGCAGGGCAAACAAAACCCCACATTCACGCACTAGCGGCGCAGGGGTCACGGTCGTGTGTGTGTGTGTGTGTGTGTGTGTCTGCGTGTGTGAAAAAGAGAGAGTGCATGTGTTTGTGTGTATGTGTGAATGGTCCCGGAGGGGGTGGATGCATGCCTCCGGCTCTTTGTATTAATCTGAACTTGTTGGTGTGTTTAGAGGGGAAGCTGCGTGTTTCTAGTCGTGGAGGCCGAGTTTTCGCCCCGGGTTTGAGGTATACGGAGGCAGAAAAGGGGGTGCATTGTTGGGAGTCCAGCAGGCTTTGTACACCAGCTTTGTACCCCCTCCTGGTGTGGACTTTTGCGGATCAGTGAGGCGAGGTAGACAGCGTGTGTCACTGTACAGTTTCCACGACAGACTCCGCAAGAGGAAGGCTATCAAGTTTTAAAAACTACACTAAAGCCTCTTGCTGGGACGATGAGGAGCTGATTTCTTTATAAGAACTAACAAGAAAAAAAATGGGGTGGGGGAACACCAGGACTATTTTTTTTAAAGAGACAATGCTGTAAAGGAGTTACAGGCCCAATATCACATCACGGCTAGGCTGTTAGCTGAGATTTATTGTGACAGGTGCTTTCGGAAACAGGCCTAACAGAGACGTGAAAATAACGAAGATGAATGTTGGCCCGCGTCGATTTTAATTGATTTGTTTGGCACCAAAATTTAGGTTATCTGTAAAAGTAGGGCAAAAAAATAAATAGATCTGAAAATACAGTAAGTACATCAGTGTAGCTGTGGCTGTGCTAATGTGTTGTTTTGCTTTGTCCTATAGGGAGACATTAAGTAGTGAAAACGGCAGATGATTGACTAAATTGTTATAGCGTGGACAGTCAACTCTGTTTCCAGGCAAGTTTAATTAAAATACATACATACACTCAGGATGTTTTTATTTAAAAAACAAAACAAAATCATAATTATGGATCAGTAAATGTTTAAGAACCAGATCCGCAATTAAAAAAAAATAAAATTTAAATCGGACGACATGAGAAACTTTTTTTTTGTTGTTCAAAGAAATGTTGCAAATTATTTGACACCTTAAAACAATAATAATAATAGTAAAACAGATCTGTACACCAGTTTTCTGATTTGCTGCTAACCACTTTTGTTATTTCCTTGTGACGCTTAGAATACCACAACCAAGCCACGTGGGAGTCTGGCGTAGCTTCAATGATGCAGAACAGTAAGTTGTTTTCTATATATTTTATTTTGAAACTTTTGATTACAGCCGCAATGTGGTTGCATGGAAGCAACACCCACTGACATTTTTCTATTCATAATTTTATCTTTTATATTTATTTATTGCACTGCTTGTTAACATACATTTCAGAAACACAATTTTTTTAATTTGATTTTTTTTTAAAAGAGGGAAGATGCATGTGCAGCCATACATTTTCAGGACTTTTTAAGAGCAGGGATGATAATATTTTTAAGTTATTTGATGGCGCTTTCATTGCTGTTAATTTATTATTATCTCCCTCCCAAATGATAGGTAGGCAAGTTATTATTGAACAAGTTAATCACACGTCGTCCTTCCTTCTCCAGGGAGAGAGAGAAAGAGAGAGAGAGAGAGAGAGAAGGGGGGATTAGAGGGGGGTGCTGGGTTGAGAGGGAGATTTTTGTTTCTGCTTGAGTTGGTATTAAATAATTGCACAGCCGTCTGCATTAGCGTTAGAGCTGGCTGCCAGGCTGCATACAAGATTAGCTGCGTAGAGAAGAGCCCTGCATGAAACATGAGGGAATAGCAATAATGTCTTATGTAGATTAGTCCATATTCTTCACGGACAGACAGCATGAACTAGAAAGAAAATGCTCATATTATAACCGCAGGCCTCACTGTTAGGTGCAGGCTGAACTCAGAGAGGAAGATAAATATTAACAACCATATTGTCGTGGGTGCCAATCAAAAAAACCCAGCCCAAAACATGGTAGATGAAGTTGCTTATAGGCCTCATGTGTTTAAAGTGGCCTCTTGCAGATGAATGATTTGTCTTGTTCCTGGTGTGTGTTGAAACCAAAAAGGATAAACATGAAACATTTTCTCTCTTGCTGCTGGACAAGAGGTGTATGACATCTGTGATGAAGGTGTGTGGAATAATTTTATTATATTATTCTCCATATACCTTGATGACGTGTCTGTGCTGTAACCTGTGCGCATTAGTCCGAGTATGTTTGAATCCAATGTTGGACCACGTGAGAGGTGGACTGTTTTATGTGTAGAGAGCTGTGATTCATAAGAAAGCGCTGCGGGAAAAAAAACCCCAAAAACACGAGTGGCTTACTTTTGTTTTTCTCCAACTGGTCGTGGTGCTACTAGATTTTTTTTTCTTACGTTAAATGGCACATTAATGTGATTTCTTTCTTTTAATCTTATCAGTTGTCAGTTATAGAGATGACAGAGCCTTAACAAACCTGTGTACAATACCCACTGGATTGATGTTAATAGGATGCTCCCCTGGCTTGGCGTGTGATGTCTGGTGCGAATTGCCGAGGAGATATCATTGGGCCCGGCCCTTTGGGTTGTCTAAAGGTCGCGACGGCCTCGCTGGCTTTTGTGCTAATAACTCCTGGGTGTATATAGTGGGGAGCGTCCAAATTGACACCATATGTTTTCCTATTAGTCGACTTGCAATAGAATACAAGGCGCATAATCAGCGCCAGCGGGCGAGATCGACTCCGGGCACTTGAGGGAATTGTGCCATGATTAAGACTTAACCTTAGGAGAGTTTGATTTTTATGTGATGTCGTTATCTGACGGGTTTTATCGATCCGGAGGATTTATATGATGGTTATAAACCAGAGGTGACGGAGCAACCCTGGAGAACCCGCAGAGCAGGGCTGCTTAATGTGGGTAGGCCAATTTCAGCGTAAGAAGTCTATTAATTCCACTTAATCCTGGAATTACCAAAGAGCAGGAGGGGATGATAATGGATTTACTATCAATCAGATCCACGCAGGAAGATTATAACACATAGCGGCCAAAAGGGATATGTTGCTCAGTTAAACAGGTTTATTCTCACTCAAGTAGCTATAAACAGGCCCGATCCCCCTATTTTTTTTATTTTCTTTCTTTCTTTTGTGTCATCTATATAAAATAAAGTCCGCATTTAAAGCCAACTCCTATGGCACATTTCAGCACGGAGACGCCAACCGATTCCACACAACAGGACTGCGGTGGCTGTGAGCATTTGTTGTCAAATACAAACAAGGGGGGGAAAAACTGCATGTCACTTTTAATATGTTAAGAATCCAGGCGCGCCCTCGTTTGTGTGACCGCGCGTAGCCCCTGGCCACCTTAAAACGAAGTCTCCCTCGGAGGGTAAACGAGTAGCGTCCAATTTTGTCTGAGTGATATCCAAATGCAGACAGAAAGGGTCGTTTTATCATGCTACTATTTGTCGTGACGATGCGATTTTCAAAAGCAGAGCGGTGTCATAAAGTGACATGCCTGCCACAAGTGCTCCAACTGATCTTTTCAATTAGCCTCCCATGCATGATCCGAGGCGACTTCCGCCTATTTCCAGAAATTAAGCTCAAACTTGACGTGCAGCTAGCTTTATTTTAAAGACAAATGTCAGGCAGGCTCATCATATTTTCCCCCTCTTCTATATTTGGAGCTTATTTATTGCTAAGGAGCCTCTGCTCCCGGAGTCAATGTACCGGGCGGCAGCGCAGGGGAAGGGAGCGGAGAAACAGAGAGCAGCTCAGGCACTCCGGGGAGTCAGCTCTCCCTTTTGGCTTCAGGTTTGCGGGCTTTTTCTGTGCTTTAGAGCGATTCCATACAATAATTTAAGGATCATTTCTAAATATCACTAATTTTTTTAGACAATGAGCAAAAATAAAACCTCATATTTTAAAGCTAAAATCTTATTGTTTCCTTGTCTTTTTGATGCGTAATTATGGCATGTTTTTTAAAGGATTGTCATGGGAAGGATTTTAGCGATTTAATATCGTTTTTCCTACAAGATGCTTTTGAATTGATGCTGATTTAACACATTATTGTAGTGGAGTGTTTATGGGATCGTCGGTGTGGCTGGTTATTGTTTTAAAGCACTGTTTGTGAGAGAGGTGCAGGTCTTGGTGATGGGAGTGGATAACGGTGCGGGTGTTTTAACGCCCAAGTTTGCCGGTTTGCTACAGGATTGGATGAGTTTTTTCTGGCCAGATCATCGACTGAGCTGTAAAATTACTATGAGGAAAAAAATTCTATATTTTTTTTATTCGGTGTATGTCGTGCTGCTGTGGTTTGATCCGTGTTTTTGCATGTGTTACTAAATAGCTGATGATGCGCCGAACCTCACAACAGCTTAAAAAAAGATTTCTGGAGTGCACTCTGGTTTAAGATATTTTTATAAAATCGTGTGAGAGTTTATTGTGAAACTTCTCTATTGCTGTGTGCTCTGCATCATATCACATTGCATCTATAACTCGATTATTCTGAACGCTTAAATCATTCTGCTCACCATTACTTGGAAGCCGTTAGCTTTATCATATATTTCAAGAGGAGCTGCGACATGATTTGATGACTCCGGTGCTTTTGTCTCCATGTAGGTCACAGTGGCGTAAACCAGCTTGGTGGTGTGTTTGTTAATGGCAGACCGCTGCCGGATTCCACCAGGCAGAAAATAGTTGAACTTGCTCACAGTGGTGCTCGACCTTGCGACATCTCCAGGATACTCCAGGTGACAATCCCACTCCTTTTTTATGAACAGAAAACGCCTTCATAAAGACTTTGGTCTCAGTGAATACAAGGAAATTAATAATAATATCCAAAAGCAAAAATATTGAAAACAAACCGATTTGAATTTTCAATTAAAGCCAGGTTTCCAGTAGCAGTTCACGACCGCTTTAAGCCAGTAAAACCACTTATTACTTTGCAATTAAAGGAATGTTTTAAGGACAACAAACGGAAAAGTAATCTGCCTGCTGTTGTAAAGAATAAATGCCTAATATATCATTCAAGGCATATTTTCTGTATTTATAGACCCATGATGAAGTCCAAGTGCTGGACAGTGAAAAGGTGATAATTATTTGAGCCATCTTAGCAATTCCGTTCATAGTCGTAAATAATGTATGTGAATTGTGTCTTTTGTTTCCCGTCCAGGTATCCAACGGCTGTGTGAGCAAGATCCTTGGTAGATATTATGAAACAGGCTCCATAAGACCGAGAGCAATAGGCGGCAGCAAGCCCAGGGTCGCCACTCCAGAGGTGGTCGCGAAAATCGCGCAGTACAAGCGGGAGTGTCCGTCTATCTTTGCGTGGGAGATCCGTGACAGACTTCTGTCGGAGGGGATCTGCACCAACGACAATATACCCAGTGTAAGTGTATTGACTGTAAGTTGTGTGCATGATTTAATTTGCCACATGAAATGACTTTTTTCTCATGCACTGGAGGAAAAGGAGAAGGGCATCCAACCATTCAGTCTTATTAAGTGCACTGCGATTCAAAGCGTGGGGCACACATTACTGCGTATGTGATCAGCCAAACATACGCTCGGTTTTGATGGGGCTCGTTGTTCATTTGTGCGCTTTGCCAGAAACATCTTCCTGTACATATTTATTATGATTATAATGCTCGCATTATGCGTGTAAGAACACGTGTTTTGCCCGCGCGAGCAGAGACGTGCCGATGCTGCGCTCCATCCAATCCTAATCCAGACTTTTATCATATGTAATTTGTCATTCAGGTGTCATCAATAAACAGAGTCCTCCGCAACCTGGCTAGTGAAAAGCAACAGATGGGCGCAGATGGCATGTATGACAAGCTGAGAATGCTCAACGGTCAGACAGGAACTTGGGGGACCCGGCCCGGCTGGTACCCCGGAACATCAGTGCCAGGGCAGCCCAACCAAGGTGAGCCTCATTGTCATGCAGTAGCAATAAAGACACCTTGACGCACGCACAGTTGTGAGGTTCTCTACCAAAAAAGAAGTATACATCCGGGTGGTGTGCTGACACGCAGTAACATTTATGGTCACCCACAAAAGCATCTGATTTGAATTCAATACATTAGGTTTAAAGTGAACTTAGTGAGGTCACCACAAGTTGCCATGTATGAATATGAATAGGTTTACGGCCTACTCTTCCGGTGATTCCGACCCGTGGCTGTTTGCAGGAAGGTATTGTATGGTCATGCTTTTGATGCTCTGAACAAGACTGAAAATGTAAAACTAGTCGATCAGAGGAAGCCATAGGCCATGCATGCATTGTGAATGTCTCCACTGTCCCAGACATGGATGTGCGTGACAGAAGCTTGTCCTTTCAGCAGAGGTGTCCATCCAACAGCCTACATTTTCCTCCCCGATGGGGAGGCAGGGAGCCGGGGGAGAGCTGTGTGCGGCGATGTTAGCACAAAGGAATGCTTTTCCTTCACACGCAATGATTAGTTATGGGAACAGTCCTCACTACGTGTAATTGCTCATTAGAGAGGGCTTTGTCTCTCATTATGGCAACATGCAGGAGTGTGGAGATGGTGAGGCTGCTGTGGAAATGTTCCACTTCAGAGGGTTTCCTGACGGCCCACTGCAGGCCAAATACCGAGCAGCTTTTCTTATAAGAAACTACAACTTTGCAGGCAGGAGTTTGCGATCACGGTTTATTTGCACATGTAAAGCGGAAATGCAAGGGTTGGAATTAAGTCCGACAAGATTTAATAAATTAACTAAAAAAACAAAAACAAATTAGCATTTGTGTGACGGCAACTGGTCACGTGGGGCTGTCAACGAGCAGTAAAGCGGAAAAGATCATATTCACGGCTAAAATAATTCCTTTAATGATGAAGCTATAACGGCTAATTTAAATAATAATAATAATAATAATAATAATAATAATAATAATAATAATAATAATATTATTATTATTATTATTATTATTATATGTAACTATTTAATGTTAGGTATTTAATTATAATAATGATCATCATTTTCATCTGTTGCATATATTGTTTTGCAGCCTAGATTAAAAAAAATCTCCAGAAATAAAACATATAATAATAATAACAATGATATAAAAATCTAAAAATAACAAAGTTGTGTTTGATTAAGTATTTGGGTAAAACAGTTGTTTCAGGGGAACGAAAATATGTTTTCAATCAGACAGCCGAGTAAGCACATATAATGGCTACATGGAGAGTGACAGGGCCCCAAAAGAAGACAACTCTATCCAAAGAGAAACGAATAAAACTCCACACCGATGCTGTCTTTCATCTCTTTCTCATGCTCAGTCGCTGGCTATATGGCTCTAAATCCCGTCTATAGGATTTAGTCTCTCACTTTCTCTTTCAGTTTTAAGCGGTTTCTCAAGAGTGTTTTGATCCAGTCTCAGCAGCTGAAAGGTGCCGCAATTGGTTCGGTATCTCTTTTTTTTGCTGCTTTTCCGCCTCACTGGCTGAGACATCGTGATACTAAAGAATGAGTTTATTTCCCAGCGCTTTTATAAAGAAAACAAATCCCATCCTAGCGTCAGTGGGTCTGGCGCACGGATAATAGCTGCACATTCACTCCTTTTTATAGATTATCCGGAGTGAAGAAACAAATAGCGTGGATACAAACTATTGGCCTATAGAAGAATACTTTGGCTATTATGCAGCAATGGAAATTGTCAAGAAATGTGTCCCATCAGGTTTCCTTCACTGAACAAAAACGGACACATATAGACACACTAAATGTGTTTGGAGGCCTGCGTGAAGCAGGGAGAATTTCCACACAGCGGAACTAAGAGGAAATGGGTAACTTGGTTTATTTTTCTATGAGGCAAACACGTGTTTTATTTTGTGCTATCGCTCTATAGTTCATAGAAACACATTAAGTAATTGGCTGATCTTATAATCCACGTAGGTGAACAGTTACTCGGCCTTCTCTGCACCTTTTCCCCAGTTTTGCAACAACCTGGAGTACAGGACTCCAGCTGCTCGGCTCTGGGTTTTTTAGAACACAAATAAAATTTGCTCTGAAAAAGAAAATGCTGAAATACCACTTCATGGCGTGAACCCACCGGGCCCAGAGCGCCATCGTTGAGATATTACATAAACCTCTATCAACGCACCCGCTGCTTAATTTCGCATTAACTTCTTGGTGTGATAATGATGTCCAACAACAAGACAGACATTAGTCGATAAGCCTCGCCCTGCGAGTGAAGGGGCCTTCAGGCCCACCGCGGACAAACAGCAGCAGTGAATAGATTGGCCTTATTTTGGTTGTTCAGGGGGTTGCATGCTCTCTCCTCACTCATTTGTTTCCAATTGAAGACAGAAATCCTGACTGGCGTGTAGCTGGCCGGGGGACGTGATTAATGATGGTAGTGGATAAGGGTTAACACACTGGACTCAAAGCTCTGTTGACTGGGATCCTCGTGCGCACAATGCCAAAGTACTATAGCCTGTGTGCCTCCAGAGAGAGGGGATCCTTTTGTCATCTCCTCCAAAAGCTCCCCTCCACACACACACACACCCACCCCCATCCCATCCCATCCCATATATTACACCCACCGAGGGCTCACTGCTCGTCCCTGGCTGTGTCCATAGTTTAATGGTTTCCCTTACTCCTGAAGGCATTGTATCATTCTGAAAAGCGTCTTCTTCTATTCAAAAGTTGGTGGTCACCTCAATGGCCATACCAACGCCCATATGGGAACGGCCATTGAGGCACTGCTCTGTCCTGGAGGAAAAAAAGGGAGGGGGTTTTGGAGCTGTGTAGAGAGTTTGGGTTTTAAATACATTTCATAGGCTCTGAAAAGAGGCTCAGCACATCTTGTCACATTTCTCTTAACCTTTTGAGAACACACGCCATTGTTGGGACACGATAAGTACGCGGAGCTTTCCCCTTAGCCAGCCTGTTTTTCCCACAATATTTTATCAACAGTTTAACCACGAAGCCGGTTTGATGTTGTTCCTTTTTCACGCAGCCAGTCGTCTGTAAAGTGGCAAACATTAGGAAGAAATTGCAATAATTCCTCCAATTTTGAAACAAATTAACCATGATGGGTGCTTTAATTAATGATGTACCACCGAGGTCTGTACAATTAGCGCTAGGCTGATACAACACGAGCCCCGATAATTAATTATTCAATTAAGCTTAAGTGAATGTATATTTCCATTAATTTCTCTCTCCTTTTTTTTTTTAGATGGCTGCCAACAACAGGACGGTGCAGGAGAAAACACAAACTCCATCAGCTCGAACGGGGAGGATTCAGAGGAGACACAGATGCGTCTGCAGCTCAAGAGGAAACTACAGAGAAATCGCACATCCTTCACACAGGAGCAAATCGAAGCACTGGAAAAAGGTCAAATATGCAGTGGATAATTTGTATAATTCGTTTTAAACATCCAGACTAATGTTTTATCCATAACACAATACAAACATTTTGGTTATTGTAAGCAAATTCAAAGAAAACGCAAACTGCGTGAGGGACTACATTTCTTTATTACACTGCGTTAAATAAGAAGCCTAATTAAAAACCTAATGTTTTGGATCCAGGGCGAAAGACACGCAATTGTTTCACTAATAGCTCAGAATAAAATTAACTGCCCTTGACCTAATCTTATGTTTATTTACTAACACTTATACCTGTGTGATTAATCCCACTGCAGAATTTGAAAGAACTCATTATCCAGATGTTTTCGCGCGAGAAAGACTAGCAGCGAAAATCGACCTGCCCGAGGCAAGAATACAAGTGAGTGATCGCAACTTTTATGAGCACGTTTAAAAGAGGTTTTAAACTTGAAGCTAAAATTATGCTTTTCCCATCTTTCATCTGCAGGTATGGTTCTCAAATAGGAGAGCAAAGTGGAGGCGAGAGGAGAAGCTGCGGAATCAGCGCCGGCAGGCCAATAACTCCTCAAGTCACATTCCCATCAGCAGCAGTTTCGGCACCAGCGTCTACCAGGCCATTCCACAGCCCACCACACCGGGTAGGTCAACCTAATCAGAGATATTACTTTGACCATATGCCCAGTAAGGTAAAATAATACTTAAATTTAATTTTTCAACTGAAATTATTAAAAGTGCAGCCTACTTCACACACGCTGCACAAGCACACACTACTTTGTTAAAAAAAAAAAATTAATGTATTAATACTGTGATGGGTTCCATAGGCTCAGTGGGTTAAATATTTACTAAACAGTATCATGCCACAACCTGCGGATTCATAAAAAAAGGGCAAAGGAGGCCTCGGTGGCTGCCCGCTCTAGTTCGCATGAAGAAGCGCCGTTGCTTCCCTTTGATGGATGATTGAGCAAAACTTCTCAGCTGACTATCTGAGCAATTACCGAATCAGGCACGAGGGTACACCGGCAGAGCTGAAGCTCGTGAAGTCAATCACCTGAGGCTCTCGCTGTAGAGCTATCTGTCCGGGCCCATCAGCCTGTCAAATAAGGCGTCACCTTCCGCACGCACTGCTTAACGCTAATGAGATGACTTCTCACCGGAGCTCGGTGTGTGTGAGATTTCTGCGGTTTCAAGCGAGTTTTCATTTTCCTCCACAGTGTCTTTCACCTCGGGGTCAATGCTGGGTAGACCTGACACCGCACTCACAAACACCTACAGTGCGCTGCCGCCGATGCCCAGCTTCACCATGGCAAACAATCTACCTATGCAAGTAAGTCAAATACTCTGCATACATTACATACGAGTGCTTAAATAAAACTAATTTAAAGCTGGGTTTTTACAGTGACTGGTGTGACTATAAGAGTGGCAAAAAAAAAAGTACAAAATTACATAGGCCTGCATACTGTAACTAAAGGATTCGTGAAATAATTTGATAGTGTTAAAAACAGACAAACTAGATTACAGACTACTGAGCTGCAAATTATGGTTGGCTAAGCTAATGTAACATTCTCTCCTCATTTTTAGCCCAGCCAGACCTCCTCTTATTCCTGCATGCTGCCTACCAGTCCGCCTGTGAACGGGCGGAGCTACGAAACATACACGCCCCCTCATATGCAGGCACATATGAACAGCCAATCTATGACCACTTCTGGTACCACCTCAACAGGTAGGCAGAAAATTTCACTTTTTTAATTTTTTATTTTTAAAGCAGCCTGCTTGGGAGTTAATAAAGCAAACACTGCACTCTTTGAAATATCTGCCACCTTTCCAGTAATCAGGGGATACTACAGAGTCATGTCTGATTCATGATCTGTCATCCCAAGTATCCTTTTCCTTTGGTTTAAATGTCTGAGGATCTATATCTCTACATCGCACATCATTTTTCTCTCCGCAGTTGCATGAACGAGGCTCATTTCTTTGCCACTCTGGGCCATCATGTCAACCCCACTACTCCAGCCCATAGTTTAGTTCCACCCCATTAGGATGTTACTGAGAGCCATATATACAGGTTATAGTCATGAAGAGTTAATCATGCATAACCACATTTCCTCTGTGCTAAATTGCTAATTAATTTGATTCATTTGCTGTTGTATTCTCTCTGTTTAAATGCCATTGCCAAAGCCTCAATTTATCGAGCTTGCAAGCATTTTACCGAGCCACCACGTGCAGAGCTTTGTGACTCATTGCAGGCCCATGCTCATCTACCTATTTGCAAGCATTTAAAGCACAATGCTCTGTTAGTTAACTGTCGTACTAACCGTGCATGGCAAACCTGCTCATCTAATTTTAGCATTTAGACTGCTTTTTTTTTTTTTTTAAACTTCTTTACGTGTTTCCAATCTGACATCAATCTTTCTCTCTTTGTCTTCACAGGACTCATCTCTCCTGGAGTGTCTGTCCCAGTCCAAGTCCCAGGAAGCGAGCCTGACATGTCTCAGTACTGGTCAAGACTACAGTAGAGAGAAGAGCTACTTCACCCTGTAACCACCCACTCCACCATCGCCCTCCGGCAGTGCTCCTCACACATACACGGCACAGGAGAGTAAAGAAGGCGAGAGAGGGTTGAAAGGAGGCAACAGACAGAAGAGGAGAAAAAAAAAAAAGAGAGAGAAAGGGACTCTGGGAGAGCCTTTGGGACGTCTGGGCTTTGTTTTTCCAGTGGGACAGTGTGCTGTTATGTAGCTCTAGGCACATTCAAACGAGGACTTGGAAGAGTGAACAACGATGGGAAGATCGGGGGGAAAAATGGACCTCTGTAAAGTGCCCGGTGTTAAATTTATATGGAACAAAAACTTCTTATCTGTTTTTTTTTTCTATTTCCAACTTCAGTCATTGTTTCCTTTTGTTCTCTGGTGTGTTTGTAAATGGCCATTTGTATGTTAATATGAAAAACCAAGATCAAGTACTGATAGATGGACTGCTAGAAAACCATGTTGGTCTTGCGTTTGTTTGAGAGAGGAGAACCTGAGAGATTCTGCCATGACTATCTTTTAATCTGCTTATATCAAGACTTTCTACCAGCCTTTGCATGGTCTCTGGACGCTGTTGCATATCATTAAAGACGAAAAGCTGGAGGGAAGACTCTTACTGTGTCAAAGAAAAAAACACAAAAGAAGCAACAACTATTTATTGGTCTTATTCCTTGCGAATGGATATTTTAGCAGAGGAAACTCAAACTCGATCCACCCACTGAGGCTGTGGTCTTGGCCCCTCTGACGTGAGCCTGCATTTGCTGGCTTATTAGACACGGATCACTATGAACAGCTTCAAGTGTGCAAAGAAGGTGAGACACGCAACCCAACTCGGACCCTTTTGCTTCGGTGGTTGGATTGACACTTGATTACCACGAAGAAGGTTAAATGTGGAAAACACAGGTGCAAAAAAACCCTGTAGTCTGTAAATGGTAGACTGCATCTTCGATATAATCCAGTTTGTTTATGTCAAAATGTAAAGTACTTGTCTTCCCTAGAAATCTTCCAGAAAGATTTCACCAATAAAAGTTGATTTCATTTATCCCCCTCCTCCCCCCAGAATATTCTATAAATGTTCCATGCATCATAAAATACATTTTCTTTAGGGTCAGGTACAATTTGTCTCTTAGGTATAGTTGTATTATAGTGTCCTATGGTCAAAAAAAAAATGTGCAACTAGAAATATTTAATTCCTATAATTATGATTAAACATTGCTTGACAGAGTTTTAAACTTAAGTGTTTGGCAGTTGTTTACAAGTACATATCAGATTTAATCATTGTTGATTGTAAAACAGACCAAAGCCTTTGTATTTCATCTAGTACACAATGTTTTTTTTAAAAAAAGATATTAGTCTTGTGTTGCAAAATTTTGTAAACACGTTCTGTTCAACTATATTGGCTTCGAGTTCGTAAGACTGCAGTCGAAACCCGCAGTCCTTATTTATAATTGAAGACCATGGGAGGGTTTTTCTAGCATCATCTGTCATGCTCTTTTGAGTTTTGCATTTTTATTTCAGTGTGTACGTAGAACATGGACACATACTGGGTTTACGTCTGAGCATTGCTTCTGAGATAAAACGTCTACACGCTGTCTCTTAAATATTTCAATTTAATTTTATTTAAAATGGAGCTTTCTAAATGTATTTTGTGAAAACTATAAAAAACATTTTGTACAGTAAAATTGTGTCTTAAAGAAAGCCTTTTTGCCTGGTTAATGCTGTGTCAGCTTTTACTGAGCAAGGAGAAACTCTTTGTTTTTTTTGCATCGTTGCTGCTAAAGTGAACAACTCTAACACGGGCCGGTGCCAGTTCTACAGCTTGTGGTGAACGTAACACGTTCGATTCCTTCCCAACAAAGGCGTCCAAAATAAATAAAACACATTCCTGATGTGTGGGGCCGAACCAAGTCGACACAGACCACACAATGAGAAAGGTCAAGCAATTCAACGTCCCTTGCTCTTGTTTTAGTAGAGTTACGATGGTATGGAAAAAGAAAAAAAAATACAGGACCGATGACGGGACCAATGAGGAAAAGGAGGGAGCAGAGAAGAGAAAGGGGGGAAAAAGTCATGAAATAAAGCAGTCAGTGCCTAGAGCGAGGTGGAGGAGCGATTGTGTGGCAGAGTGAGTTATTTTGCTTCACTTGCTGCCTCAGCAGGGGGTGGGGGGGTTGTGTGTGTATGTGTATGGATTTAAAGGGGTATGGAGGGGGAGAGAGAGAGAGCGAGAGTAACCATCTAAAAGGAAAAGTTATCCATGAGAGAGTGAGGTCAGGTAAGATTCACTCAGCATGTACCAGCTCCGAACATCCTGCTAAATTGATCAACTTCATGTAGATGTCTCACTCGATATTAAATAGTTCAGTTAGAAGTTTGCAGGATTGGAGGTTAATCAGATTTTTAAGAGGATTTTTTTTTTTCTTGGACTAAAACAATTTCTCTGTTCATTTAATCCAGTTTATCACACAAATGGAGGAAGTCTGTTTCGGGAGCACGAGGAGGGGAAGACGGAGCAGACTCGATGACTGCGGCAAGACAGAAGAGGAACATTAATAATTACAGAGAGATTCAAAATGCAAGAAAGACTGCAATTAGTGGAAGTCTAAATAATACACAGCTTCGGGATAAAATGGTTTAAATGTAATTCTTGTGCGGAACAAAGTCAGGCAATAGAAGTTTCTGTAAAAGTTGCAGAGAACTTTTTACTTTTTGATATGATTTTTAATGAGACACAATAATTCTGACCTGGAGAAATCTGAATCTGAATTCCCACAGCAAGTGAACAAACGCTGACGCCCGGCTACTTAGCGTCTCAGCGTGAGCATGTGCTTGAAGCAAACATGAAGTCATGCCTCCCTCATCATTATGAATACAAAATAAAGAGTAGTATAAGCTTTGAGTAAGATGTTTTTGACAAGTATGGCTTAATTGGTTCTCATCTCTAAAGCAACGCACAACAACACATTTGAAGGGGAATCTGCTTTTACACTAAACTTCTCAGAGAAATAGTTAATGCAGAAAAAAGATATTGAATGTGGTTAAGAAAACACCCTACTTTTTACTTCTTTAATAGTATGTGATAAAATACAATCCATAAAACCCAAGTAAAAGCAACTGTATTCAAATAGTTGGCTTTAGCTAAGAAACATATAGATGTGCAATCTCCACACTACTTCAGGAAGAGCTGCATAATATACCTACAGCATCGAATGTTCATCTTATGTGACAGTAATACGGATTTCATTTACAGACTGGTAACATACCTAGTAATAAAGGTGCATTGCATTTTGAGCAACAAAACTGAATCAATCAGAAGACAGGTGACAAAACAGGCAAACACTTGGCTAATCATAAGCCGCTGCATTGTGGGAGGACGCTGACAAATCCGCTCTATGATAAGTCATATGCTAAATTCTAAATTTGATTCGAAACATTTTATAAATTAAAAAAAACAATCAGCTCAAGTGCTTCTGAACCGAGTAGACAGAATGTGAATCAGCATGCTGACATAGAAACTTGGGCTAAATAATGTAAAACAAAAAAACAACAAACTTGCATGCTAGTAAAACGGGAACATAAACACGTGTCAAAATAAGTCTGTTTTATTTTATCTACCTTTAATTTGTACCCTGAATATGTCATCAGCAACAATAACTTTAAAAAAATGCATTTTTATCTTTCATTCACATGCGTAAGTGACCTGCGTATGAAAACTCGTTCTTGCTCATAATATACACCTGATACAAGAGCGCTCCACTCATGTATGAATCCGTCAGGTAACACTACCGTCTCCCGACAAGTGTTGCAGATGGTTACCAATACTGCCAGTTTTTACGAGCAAAAATATTCAAACTGGCATCAACAGCAGACTGAGGAAAATAAAAATGAAACATTTAATTTTTCATGTTGATTTTTTGTTCTCCTCTGTTTCTCCATGTCACCGTTTGACCTAATTTGTTCTTTTGGGCTTGTCATGGCAAAGCAGCTCATCCAGCAAACATGCCTGATGAGGTGTGAAGCCTGCACCCAAATTCAGCTCTCCTACCCTCTGCCCACATTCCTGCTCTGCTCTGCTTACTGGAGGTATACATCACTCACAGGCACAGTCTCAGGGTCAGATGGAGGCATCCCTATCCAAACCTGAAACCAGTCAGGCAAACCAGAGATCAGTCACTCCCAGTCTCACAGTCTATTTTCTCCTCAGAGTTGGCGTTGAACTGCAGTAAAGTAAAAACCGACAATATAGTGTGTGCCATGTTCTGTATATTTATTGTTTATTATTTACTTTTACATAAGAAAATTTGATCAACCTGCAAAATAAACTGTATTTATAGACTTTTGTAAAGTGGAGTGAGTCGACAGAGGCCCAGAGATTAGTTAAATTATTCAATATTTACTTCGACTGTCTGTCTGTAAAGAAAGGTTAAAAAAAAAAAAATTAACGGCTGCACTTTGCTTGTAAACATATTCTCTAGAGGCAGAGAAAACAACAAAGAACTTACAAAATGTACCAAACCTGAAAAAAACACCCAGCTTGTATTTTATTTAGGTTAAGTAATCATCACCTTACCAGCCATTTACTTTTACATTACATTTCAAAACAACACAGTGTTTCTATGTTTCTGCAGCTTGCAGGAAAAACAGAAAAAGGTTTTCTAGCAACAAAAGTGAAATGAGTCCGTAATGACAGCGTGGATTGTGTGAATATCAGCTTTCAGAGTCAGGAAAAAAACAAAAAGCATGTAGACTAAGTGTAAATAAAAGAAGAGCTGTGAAATATAGGAAGAAATGTGTCGGTTATGAGAAGAGGTACTGTGGATGTTTAGATCTTCACCCCTGGCTGTGTCAGTTGGCAGGTGGTAATGGCTGGCAGGGTTATAGATGTTGACATTACGTGGGCAAGGGAACAACCTGGTCACCGCAGTGAAGAGGACAACGACGCGGCATTCCAGGTGTTGGTTGCCTATAGCGACTGTGTGGGAGCTCTAGAAGTCCAGGTGTTTGTTGCCGGAAGTGCCGGAGCCACAGGCTGACGCCACCGCGGCTGCTCCTGCCAGCTCCCCCCTGCTCACACGACTCACTGTCTCAGACAAGTCTGGAGGCAAATGCAGTCTCTGCACAAATCAGAGAGAGAGAAGAGGGACAGAGGGAGGGGGCAGAGCGTCAGTGCAAGAAGAAAGCTCTGCAGTGGATCAGCATACAGTAGATGTTACTCTTCAGTGATGCTTATTCGCAGAGAGCCATGTTGGGTTGAAATTGCATTAGATGCTTCAGCACTCCCCTCAGCACTGGCAGCATGGAGTAAACCTGCCAGCGTGTTGCTAAATGCTTCAGAGAGCTTTAGGTCTGTTACACCTCACGGGGAATATATGTATGTGTGTGTGTGTGTGTGTGTGTGTGTGTGTGTGTTAGGGTTGTTTTGGAGAATTGTGAATGGGACACAAAATCACTCATTTATGAAGTAAGAGAAAGTGTGTGTTCCAACACAACTGTGCCCGGAAAATCTGGATGGATGCGTTTGCATCAGTGCAGCAGCGCTGACTGCTTTACTGTAACACAAATTGTGCTCAGTTGTCTACAAGAAAGTCTTTTACAGTAAAGCTTATCTACAGAGCAGCCCTGTGCCAACTCAAAGCACAAAGACGCTAAGAGGTTAATGAGGGCCACTCGTGTAAACCCCCCAAACACCAACATGCTTACTGCTATAAAGCTTAAGAGGGGTTTCACTGCCTGCTCTGCTTTCTCCAGATCTGCCATGAAAGGCTGTCGGCGGCCCTCCATGAACAAAGTCTTGAAGAGCTGTTGAGAGCGTGAGAGGAGGTGAAGTATTTCCGGAGTCAAGTGTGGCCCTGACAATGGTGCTGAGTGGCTTGTTGCCCAAGTGTCTATTGAGGAAGTTAAATCAGAATACTGCCATTCTGGGTACAAGAGAAGTTAAACCCTATAATTTCCCCCTGAAAGAATCTGCCATGACATCTGAAACCCACTGGCCAAAGCCTGCACTCCCACACCTAGCCCACCTCAACCCTGTAAACCTTCCCTGCCTGCCACGTCCTTCCCCTCCAGACATCCAGCTTTAGCAGAGCCCTTCCACTCCCACAGATACTTATCTTTTTCCTAATGACTAGGTGTTTGGGTACGGGTTTAAGAGCGTCATTACTTAGAGATAATCAGAACAACGCCGCACTCTTTACCCCTTCAGGGTAGATGACTTTCAGCCTTTATTTTTTTAGTGCTGAAACACCTGAGTGTGTTTTAAATGACTGATCTTCGTGTCTGATATGAAGCCTTCTCTTCCTGCTCCTGTGGCCGACAGCTCAAGTTGTTGAGCATATTGCCTTTGTGTGTGTTTCAGAAAACCATTTGTGAGGCAAACAGAGGAAAGAAGAGTAGTCTTCCTGCAGATTATCTAAGGGAAGGTGAGAACTGAGACACTTGTGAAGGACCTGTAATTTAATGTGAGATGGTAAAGCTAAGGTTACACAGAGGCAAGGAAAATGATTCCCAGTGAAGAACAAACATGAGGCACATAATAAGCATGAACTAAGACTGGTGAGACCAGAAGATGAAGTTGTTAGAAAAACATGAATCTGTTCAACTTCTCTCTGCATGTTAGTCTTTCTTTCACTCCTTTTTTCCCCCCACACACATGCACGCACGCACACACAAACATCCCAGGCAAACTCATACACCGGCCTTGAGGGGGCCTCCAGAAGCGCTGCTTTGCTTCCATACCCTGCCAAACCTCACCTGTGTAACCTTTCGTGTCTTCAGCTCACTCGAGTGTGATTGAAAAAGAAAAACAATGCATTGATCAAGCCTGGACTCAGTCCTGCTTAGCGCACTGCAGCGGAAACATGTTAGAGAGAGAGGTAGGAGAAAAATCAATCACATATACATCATCCTCAGTGGGTGAGTTAAAGGGAAAAAAAAGACATCACACCGTTGTCTGGCTGTCACGCACCCACGGGCCTGGCTACACCATGTCTGTTTGGCTCTGGGCTCTGTAAACCCACTGAGCATGTGCAGAGCGAAGGTCAAAGCAATTCAGAAGTGCAGCTCAGCTCCTCTAACCTTTGAGTTCAGGGGCAGATGAGAACAATCAATGGTAACATCAAAGTTGGAGGGAGGAGCAAACAAACCAATCGATTGGTTTGACACACAGGGAAAAGACAGCCTAGTAACAGCCAGCAACCACCACACACATCACTGACAGCCAATATAAGAGCTGATAAATGTTATCAGGGCCAAAAAACTCTCTTCTATACCAAATGAAGTAATCCTAACCACAGCTAAATGCATGAAGACAATCAAATTATTTTCAATAATTTTGAATTTATCTTTGAATTTTACACCAAATATTTTAAAAGCATTGTAAGTACAGTAGATTATTGTAGCAATGTTTGCAGCAAATGCATTACTGCCCTGAGCATTTCACACTGACAACAAATGAATGGAGGTCAGTGTAGGACTTCGAGAGACATAGTCAGGGAGGCTCTGAATCTGCTTCCCTACGACCTGCACACTCCATGATGTAAACAAGGACATCCGGATAACCCTCAGAGGCATAGTGGGGTGTATGTGTGTGTGAAGTCTTTCTTTGCTGCCTGGCAACCTTCGCGAGGGTGGAGAAAGAGGAAAAACATAAGAAAGGGGCGAGGGGTGGGGGGTGGGTGTTGGAAGGGAGTGGACGGCGGGAAAATAGACCATTGGCTGTGGTGCAGTGGTGGAGGGGGGCAATGTGAAATTGGATGTGTGCTACAATCTTAGTCAATGTGTGTGTGTGCGTGAGTGTGTGTCTTAGAGCTGTGATGTCAGTGTTCCCTCCCTGGTGGTGGGCAGGGGTAAAGGTCTGTGGTACAGCTCCGCCACCACAGCCAGAGGGGATGGGGCCATGCTGGCAACAGGGCGAGGGGTGACAAAGCTCCAAACGAGCGCTAAGCACTTGAAATGAGCCCTCGGGGTCGGCCCACAGACTAGCTTTGCCTAAGAGGGTTACTAATATCACCCCACAATGGACAATTCCCTTCAGCTTACCAAAGACCCCAAAGACCTGTTTCTCAGAGAATACGGCATTTTATGCTGCCCGGTCATTTCCACTCTCTGTAGTTTTATTTGTGGATATGACGTCAGTCGTTTAAGGGTCAGAGAACACACTAAATCACTGTTTTGGGCATCTTCTTTTGTTTTGCTTGTGTGCGTTACAATGCAAAGCAGTTGTGTAATATTCCAACATCTAAATGGAGAGATTTTTCCAACTGGAGCTTACAAGGGACCTACTCACACAAAGCAGCGCCATCAAAGGCATTCCAGTGGTGGTAACGGCTTGCTAATGACTGGAGTATTAGGTGCTAATTTAACGAGTCATTTCTTCCATAGAGTTTTAGCCACACTTTCAAATGGCCCGTGTCACTGTACAGCTTAGGACGATGGGAAACCCAACACCTTGTTAGAACACATGATGACCGGTCTGGCTGTTCCAATCAGATTAGCTGGCACAGGAATATGTTTAAGGAAGTGACAAGATATTTACCATAAACATCTACTTAATCAATCAGTGCTGTAATGCTGACAGCATTTTGTAAACTCGGTGATTTCACTGAAATTACATAAAACTGAAAATTGCTTCTCTACATTGAAGTCATTACAATCGCAGTGGAGAAAAAGTGACTGAAATCTGGGTACATGCTGTTACCAATAAGATAAGCTTGGGTCATTTTATTAATGCAGAACAATTCAACAAAATGTATTTTTAATATATAGCTCTAGGTCCAGTATTCATAGACTGCGGTCACATTAGAGGTGATACCTTTTGCCAATTCCATTTCCTTGGGCGGCACAGCTGCAGTGCAGCCACTGTGAACTAATGTGTACATCTGTCCATGACACCAGGTCAATGTCTTCCATTTCCAGCCCCATTTCTACAACCAGCCAAGGGTCAAAATGGCAGCAGACTGTTTCACGGCTGAAACTGGTAGACTTGCTGATCTGTTCAGTGACTAAACCAAGGTAAATCGCCTGCCAGCGCTGTAATCCCTCGCAACTCTAAAGTTTCACGGCATTGTGTGGGAAATCATTTGCTGTATCTATAGGAACTAGTATTGGCTTTAGCACACCAAAAACCCACATAATGAGGTGATGAACCTTTCTATTCGACAAGTAAACTATGAGCACATTTACCCTGGCAATTTCGGAGAATACTTCCGCCACCTTCCCAGAAAAAAAAATGCAGAAACAACCCGGCATAAATCCTTTATGCCAATCACTTTGGAAATTCTAGCCCACCTGCACCTAACAAAAGCTGAGAAGAAGCTCTACCTTTCTCTTCTTTTGTGGTAACAAAGAGCGTAACACAATCCCTGGCCTTGCCCTAAGAATAACCTGTTGACTAGCAAAGTCTTTCTCCTTTAGACTTTGAAATTTTTAAGTAAAAATTTGTTCTCATCCTTTTATTTTGTCAAATTAATTTGACATTATTAATCACTTTTAGAATATTTGGGATTTTATTCTGCATTCTTTTTGGCAATAACATGGTTTATTGTAGTATATTTAACCTTCAGCGTCATTTGAATACTAGCAAAAAATACGCAAGAAAGGACGGATGCATTTTCTTGCTTGTTAAGTTGCATGCTACCTGATAAAGCTTTTTCCCTTTTCCTTTTTCAGGAGACAAGAGAAGAAAGAAACAAACGCAAACTACACTGGAGCTTTCTCAAGTTCCTCTTTGGTAATTGGGTGATGGTCACCTGCTCACCATGTCACCTGCTGCCTGATCCGGGATAATCTAAAAGTCAGGCATACAGACAGTCAGGAGGACTGACAGATAGACAGATACAGACACAGGCTCCTCATCTATTCCGCTTCATGGCCTAATGCATCTGACAGAGTAGGCAGCAGGCAGGCAGAAGGATGAGTAAGCATTTTGAATGTAATTATATTCCCTAACACTGGAAAAAGGGGAAGGGACTAATAACTGACTGAATTTCATTAAAAGCGAGCATGTCCAAACAGGAAATTGATTAGCTGACAATATTTCAAGTTTTTTTTAATACCTAATGGAATGTTTATTCTTGTTCTCTTGAATAGCTAACTCCTCACTTACCCTTCACGCTCCACAGACTGATAAAAAGCAGCATTTGATTGTATCTGTCATGTTACTAAACATGACATGCATGGGAATCAGTTAGCTCTGTGATGATTCTGAATAACTAAATGGACAAACAAGGGCCAAAGTGTAACTGTGCTGTAACACAACAACTTGTTATATCTGTCGTCATCATCTTCAACTAAACCCTCCTCTGGGGTCCTCCGCTTGGGCCTGTCAAGAGCTTTGACAGGAGAAGCGGCGTGGGGCCATTTTGTCTCTTTTCAGTTCAGTTTTGTTTCTCTTTGGAGGGCAGTGTTGGTAAAGACCGTGGGCATTGTAGGGTGAGGGCACATTGACCCTTGTGATGGTGGATAGTGAAAAGAGGGGGGTTAGTTGGTGTTATGAACTTGGGCATAGCCAGAGAGTGCTGGATTTCCCCTGGAGTGACATGGTGCCTGGGGAGAAAGGGAGAGGGATAGAGGGCGAAGAGTACAAACATATCTAAGTGCTGCTTTCACTACCAATAGGCCCATAGCAAAAAGTGCGGTTGCATGGGTTATGACAGCATATCTGGGGGATCTCTTGTGCCCTCCATCCTTCAAACACACATTTTACCCCTCAAACTGTGACTCTGATATTGGCATCCTCAAGCTAAAACCTCACTGGCAACTTTAGTAAGAGCAGGTTGTCTAATGTCCTGCTTTAACAATCACACTTTTGGGAATTTAAAATGATTTAGTAAGAAAAAAACAAAGAAAAGCAGAGCTACAACAATAAGATTTAAGATGACAATGATTTACCAACTATTGGTGTTTACAGGTGAAGTGTATCATTTCTCCCTGTTTTTTGGGGGGGCTACAAATCAAGTTTACTTTAAATTTTACTTCCAATATGCACACACGGGCCACTTTGTTAGGTACACCTAGCTAGCTGAATCCGTTTACCATCACGACTACCTTAATTCTTTGTGGCAGAGATTCAGAAAGGTGCTGCAAACATTTCTGAGAGACTTTGGTAAATAATGACATGACAGCACTACACAGCTGGTGCTCTGCTGGATTGACATCTGGTGACTGTGGAGGCCATTTGACTACAATGAACTAATTGTCATATTCAAGAAATACCTGCTGGAAGCAGACACTAGAAGATGGGTATACTGTGGTGATACAGAGATGGACACAATACTCAGTTATGCTCTGCATTTAAATGATGTGCAATCGGTACTAAGCGGCTCAAAGTGAGTCAAATCTCTCCCACACCATTAAACCTCCTCCAACAGCATGAATTGTGATACAAGGCAAAACAGATCCATGATCTTGTGTTTAGGCCAAATTCTCATCCGAATGTCACAGCAGAAATCAAGACTCATCAGACCAGGCGATGATTTTCTTCGGAGGTGTGTTCATGCAAATTGTAGCCTCAGTTTCAGTTCTTAGCTGCCAGGTATGATACCCAGTGAGGTCTCTTGCCGCTGTGGCCCATCTGCTTCAGGGTTCGATAAGTGGTGTGCTCAGAGATGCTCTTCTGAATGATTATTTGGTTTACTTCTGTATTCTTACCAGCTCAAGGGAGTCAGTCCTCTGACCTATGGCATCAATAAGGTATTTTGAGTCAGAGAACTGCTACTCAATAGATATTTTCAGAGGGTTTTTGGACCATTTTCTGTAAACTCTTGAGAGGTTGTGTGGAAAAATCCCAGTGGATCAGCAGTTTCTGAAAAACTCAGACCAGCAAGTCAGGCAGCAAATACTATATCACACTCAATGTCCCTTAAACTTCATTAGGTTGTTTTGATCCTGTTCTTATGTGTAAATGCATTGAGTTGGTGCCATATGATTGACTGATTAAATATTTGTGTTCAAAAAGATGAGATGAGGACTTCTACCTAATGAAGTCGGATGCAAGTGTATATGAAATCTGTTTATATTTTAAATCAGAAGAATAACAGAAGTAACAATGTAAAGAAATAATTGAGATTTAGATTTTTTTTTTTACTTGCAGAGGTGATTGGAGCACTGAAACAATTCATATGTCTCACCTCAGGGTGAGTTTGGAGGAAGCACCAGTCATCATAGCTTTGCATAAATACTAGCAACAGTGGGGAATAGACTCTTTCCGAAGACAGCAAAACTATCCAGCTAACAATGCTAAATCTCACTAACAGTAGATTCGATATGCACTAAAGCTGCATGTTTTATGAAGCGCTCGTTACTTCAAAAACTCTACTACCCTTTCACGAAATTGTCTGTCACTGTTTCAGTAACCCAAAAAATAAATAAATACAAATTTGAAAAAAATAAAAAAAATAAAACCTAGAACATTTCCACAGATATTTTGTCATCTATTATTCATGTATTTTTCGGTGCTGCACTCAGTCTACAACGCACGGCTACTTTCCTATGCATGTGTCACACAGAGGTACTTACAACATGAGTGCACAAAGCAGAATTGTACATCTAGGGTTACCTAAACCCGGCTTTAGCTCCCACTAACAAGTCTTGTTCTTTCTTTCATCATTTACTGTGATAAGAGTTCACGCAGTTTACAGGCATAACATTTGGCAAAGCGAAAGGTCGTCTGGAGGTTACTGTGTCAGCCTGGGTAAGTGGCTGACCCCTCGGGAGGGGTGTGGGGTAATGACTCTCACAGACGAAGTCTAGTGTGCAAGTAAAAGACCAGAACTGAAGGCAAAATCAAACTAAAAGGAGAACACAACAATATATCATCGGCCATTTAAAATGTCTTCAGTGCTGCACGTGAAGATATTAAAACTACAAGTTTATAAACTTAACCTGCTCTTACCTCTCTTACTAACATATTGCACATAGCATTGCTGCAATGTAAGCCATGAGATGCACATGACACCAGCACTCTAGTTAAGCGTGTCTGCAACTGAAAACAGCAGCATATACACTTGTAAACAAAGGCACAGCTGTGTATAAGAATTATGGGCCAATTCTTTACACTGGGGCCGAACAGTCTCTCCAATTGCAGGTTTCTGCCATGAAGTTCACCTGCTAAATCTTTTGGAGCCAAGCAGCAGATAAACATCTAAATTTAGCAAAAGATGGTTGAAGCTAAGGAGGAAGAAAAAAATTCAGGAAAAGAGAATCTGACGAAAAACAAACTGTGGGGATCACGTCAGGTTCACCAAAGAAAACTATACATTTACACATGTAATGCTTTTTATGCTGAGTGTGACATTGCAAACATATCTGCATATACCTAAGACATACATGCTCGCTCACATCTTTCTCTGTTACTCTGCCCGGATGAATAAAGAAGGGTGGGTATAATCCATCACCAGTTGATAGTCCTCACAAAAAAGAAGCCCTTTTTGCTGAGAGGACAGCCCTTGTGTGGACAAAGACCACCATACTGGGGACTTCATAGGACCCAGCTGAAAAGGTGTTGCCCAGAGTAACCCCATTCACACTAACAGGCATGCTGGCCAAAGCCAGTCATTACTGCTGACTTGGACCAGCCGGGCCACACATAGACCAGCCTAGAGCCTCTAAGGCCATTCACTCCACATCAGCCTACAGGCAATCAGCCTGAACTCTGCCATTGGGGAGCATCTAGAATTGTTACCATTCTATTCGACTGTCCATCTTGGGAGCTTCAATATAAGCATGCTTTCAGTAAATCTATAAAAAGCATAAATATGGTTTAAGTGGTTAATACTTATGCCTATTCATAAAACAATCATAATCATGCGTAAATAAGCCGAGAGATAATTTATCACACTCTGACATCTCATTTATTTACTGAATTTTCAGTAACAATCTGTTTGGCAGCTACTCTGAGCACAAAACCAAAACAGCTCTTGTAGTATTGGTATTAATAGCTGAACACTATATATCCAATAGAACTGTACACCACGGACGAGTAGTCGTTCTTGTTATAATTTTTTGAAGTCAGCCACATGGACGTTGGCATGGAGCTTCGTTCTCAATGACTCTGACCTGTGGTGACCTTAGAAGACTTGTGGGCAAGGAAACTTAAAACACATCTGTAAGAAGTAAAAACTGGTGTTACTGCAGACCACAGACATGTTGGTTGAAAACATAATTTTTCATCTTTTTCATACAAGCCGTCTGGATTTATTTTGTAATTTTGGCTGTAAAATTCAAAAATATTCATATTTTTAAGAAATTATTTGAAGTTTCTCTCTAAGTCCAGAATGGTTAAGGATGTAAAGTAATGTAAAGCTCACATAGTAAAATCTAGGCACAGCTGATATTTCTGTTCAGACAGCAGTACCTTGTGCTTTGTGCTACAGAAAATCACAGAATATTCCCGTAAATCGCGTCTTCTCTTCTTTCCAAACCTGTTTGAATTTTGTCTGTAGCACAAATGGTGAGCTAATGGAGTTAAAGAGTGCTTGTAAAATGGGCACACCACCAGGCCAATCATTTAAAAAAAAAAAAAAAAAAGGGGGGGGGGGGGGGCGTAAATAACAGTACAGGTGGAATACGTTTTTTCCTTTACAACAGACGATAAACTGGAAAATATCTCCCATCTGAGGTAAATTAAAACAACAAATAGGACTGAAAGTAACTACGTAAACGTATTTTGTATTGAATTTCTCTGGCACACCAACATACTTCAGTCCCTCCCCCCTCCTTCTCTCTCCCCCATTTGCCCTCCATCGCCACTCCACCTCCACCTCTGCTCTCCTCTCTAGTTCCCTCCCTGTGGGCAGGTGGTTGTGTAAATTTAGCCACAGCTAGGTAAGGTGCTTCCTGGGTAGACTGTTGGCAAAGCCACCTTTAGGGTGTTCAAGATGTCAAAGGGAATGAGGCATCACCTCGGCTGCCCTGTCAAAAAATTCACCACCTTCCATTTTGCCCATAACCACTAGGTCCTAAAAACACTGTGGGTGATGGGGAATTCTTGTTTTGTGTTTTCTAATTTAGCCTGAAAAACACCAGCCATGACCTAACCCAGAGCGCTGGCTGAGTGTTAATTGTGAAGCATTACTAAAGCTATTAAAACAGTGAGCCAAGGCCTGGGGAGAACACATGCTAAAGTTAAGAATCAGACAGCGCTAAATGCATGCTATTCCCTCCCTGCAAATGACCCCATAAGAGGTGACACTTCAGAGAATGTCGAGATTTTAAAAGAATGACAAGAAACAAATGTTCTGAGATAGATGGCTGTGACTATTGTTTGTTTGTCAGCAGGAATGTGCACAAAACAACCAAGATGATTTTCATGAAACTAGGCTAGTCAAAAAGTATTGACTAAGGGAGAACCCATTAAATGTTGGTGCAGCTACAAATCACTTCTTTGAACTGCAATGATCACTGTAATAAGCTTCCAAAGCAAAATAAGACAAAATATTCTATTTATTAAAGGATTTTACAGCAAGATTTTCAAAAAAGCAGATGTTTCATCAAACAGTGCAGGTGTTTTAAACACCCTTTCATAAAATCATAGTTTTTTGTTTCACTTCTTGACCAATTAGGCATGAGAAATTTTATTTGGTGTATTTTTTCATGCTTTTCTTTTCTCTAAAAGTGCAAAAATGTTAGGTTTGTCGTTGAGGAAAAAAAATTACTGCACGGAAAGTGTCATTTACAGTTATATGAGTGACTAGAAAATGGTCTTTATCATGCAGGAAGGAAGAAAGGAAGAAGAAGGACGTGATGAATCAATGCATTAACTCAACAGGAATAATTTTAGCATCTTAAACTGGATCTTAAATAAGCTCTTATGAGGGTTTATTTTAAATAAACTAATTTATAATGTCAAGTATGACAATACAACTAGTGCAGAGATTTTTTTTCAATGATTAGATAATGTTGCATTTGTGCCAATTATGAAGCACTATTAACTTCAATATGTTAAAAGAACTGAATCGTGAGAATTAAATATGACGTGTGCAGAATGAAACTGTTTCATGTCTTAAAGCTGTGTACCTCTGCAGCTCCAGTTGTGGATTTTTTGAAGTTATGGGCAACTGAAAAAAGTTTAATGTGAAATGTATGAACCCCTGGTATGTACCACTAGCATATTGCAGTTGTAGGTTGGTTATTATTTAGGTTAGGTAGGTTACAATCGTTCAAAATAACACAGTTTTACTAATTTCAGAAAAATGCTTTTGTAATTACTATGTGTTTCATTTTGCTGGTAGAGCTTTAGAAAACTATTGCAGTGTTTCTTTTTTTAAGGAAAAGCTTTTCTGTGGTTTGGGTGGTGAGGTTTATTGTCAAAAACCTTTGATCACAAAACCACAAACGCTTGAGGAGACTAATGAGTAAGAATATTAGTTTAAGCCATGCAATTAGTGTGCAATTATATTCTGTGAAGTTTAAAAGAAAAAGAAAGTATAGAGGTGGATACAGAGTACCGTTGATATCAAAAGAATAGCAAAATTGGAAAGCAGTTCAGATGTGACTATCAGCTTCTTCATTCTCCCTGATGTGGAGTTAGGCGTTTTGCTGGGAAATGGGCGGCCTGCCAGATTGGGGCCAAGTCAGAGTTGTCAGGGGATTACAGTTCTGCCTTGCTCACTGCAGGGGGTGCGGAGTGGGCCTCAATTACCCTGGAGCGGCGTGTTTGATTTGGCCCGGCACTTTTGGGGACAGACCAAAAGCTGAATAATGCACCATTAGCAACTCAAAATCCTGCCGTAAAATGAGTCCACTTATGCATCACATACAGTAATTGTGTGTCTATCAAAGGCTGGCAGGTCCACACCAATTACCCTGATAACAACAAAACAATCTATGCATAATATTATCTGCTGAACACCTGTGGGTGCCCACAAACATCCAAGCTTTCCTGTTTAAAACTTCTACCGCTCATTCAAAGTCTGTCACCAACACACTGCGGGGTAATGAAGTGTCAACTTTGGAGCGCAAAAGCACTAAAATGCAAGGTTGCTCTGATATAATGTGGGAAAATGTGTTATGGTACAGATGTTTGTATTTACAAATACATACAAGACGCTAGACTGGGGGAGAGACAGAGCGTGTGATGACAGAGCTAGAGAGCAAGAGAAAGAGAGCGAGTAAGAGAGGGAGATCCCACGACTCTGGCTACAGTTAGAGCTGTGCAATTGAATTTCACAGGATATGAGGCAGCAAATGGCATGTAAAGGCTGAAGCGTCAGACGGTTCCTGCCACACGGGCCAGACAGATAAGGGAGGTGTAAGTGAAATCATTAGGTAACTCTGCAGGACATCAGGGGCAGTTTGAGGTTGGCAGGGGGCTATGAAAGCCAAAGGTCCTCCTTGAGCTCCATTGAACACCCACTCAGCCTGATATACATGCACTTACAAACACACAGGGAAAATCACTTATACAAACACAAGCTGCAAGGCAAACAAGGACTCGAGACAGAGACAAGCACACAGCCTAGCGCTGTTTTTCCACCCCCCCCCCCAATCTCCACCCACAAACACATGCACATGAACGCATATGGAAATTCGCTCATGCACACATACACACACCACTTCAGACGCCTCATTGAGGTATCAGCCCCAGCGATTGTATTTGTCCACCTGGGTATGAAAGAGCCATTCTGACCTGTGTGGCGGAGACAGCAGTGTGGTACAGCTCCAACCGGAGCCCAGCTAGGCTACGTCTGTCTCAGGATCTCAGGGAGGGGAGCAGCCAAGTGTGGATGCACCTCATTACCTCACTCATCCACACACCAATTACCCCTAAATAAATACACCCAGCCCACAGGCAGCAACAATGACATCCAGCCTGAAAGGGAAGAAAGGACGGCGTTCAGAAAGCATTTGCACGCAAAGAAAAGTGCTGTTGGATAATGATGAAAAAAAGTACGAAGAAAAGAAGCAAAAAGAAGAACATGCAGGGGGCTCCAAGTCTTTTAAGGAGCTCAAAGACGAAATGGAGGAAGAGAAAGAATGAAACAAACACAGAGCAAGCAGAGTGAAGTGATTCAGAAAATGATAATTTCTTGCTAAATTTCACCCAACACATCCGCAAATGATTGTTGTGGCGGGGGAGGGGCAAAGTTTAATTGTTTTAATGCATGCAGCCATGAGATAGCTCTGCCGCGGACCAAAATGGTGATCGCTGTAGAGCCGACACATATTTGCATGTAAGACAGACTGCTTGGGGTAATGGTAACGGCGCCGTGTCCGAAGGCCAAAAAACCCAAAGCTAGAAAAAAAGACACAGGTTGCAATAACCAGCCGCTCAATTCCCACAAAGTTTGACAAAATATCGCAGGTGGCATGAACTGTGAGAAGAAATCCTCACGCCTTAAATATGAGAAAACGGTTTAAGCTGTTAACAGTGAAAAAAAAACAAAACTCCATTACTGGAGTGAGAAGGTGAGCGAAGGATGCAGAAAAGGTGTGTGGCAGAGAAAAGAAGACAGATGTGTTTTCAGTGAAGGGAGGTACAAACGAGGAGAGGAAGCCAAGAGTTCCTTCATGCCCCCCACCCCCACCACCCCACTCTCCCACCTCCCTCCATGTGGGATCTTTCTGCATGAGTGACTCTGTCATACCTGGGGGACAAAATGGTCTCTCTCTCTCTTCCTCTGTTTGTCTCTCTATCTGCCCCAGTTCTTCCTACCTCTACTCTTGTATGTCTGATGTGATAATAGTAAGCCAAGCTTTGCTAGTTGTGTGGTGCTGTGTGGTAAAACAATGTTAAAACTAAAAGTATATTAGTTCTCACTCCAGTACTGAAAATAGTTTACTACAGTCCTCAATATATACATTTATTAGAGACCCATGAGTCCCTTATTTTGGCACCAAAAGCAAAAGAAGATCATGCACTTGCACACGCAAGCAATCAGGTGACGGGTGTAACTTTAAGTTGCTAAGGATGGTGTGCTCTCCGCTCTCCAGGATCATGTAGAAACTGAAAATAACCCACATGAGCAAAGCCAACCGGTTCACCTGACCACAGGCAGATTCCTGGTTAACGGAAACAGTGGCTGAGAACGTATCAGATTTCCACGCTGTTGATTCGGTTTAATAAACTGAAGATGATGGATAGAGTGGAAGTGAAAGAAGCAGGTTTATTAGGATTCCTTCCTGATGGAGAGCTAATTGAGGGAAGGCACGTTGTGCAGGTTTGGTGCCACAAGTGGGTGGAGTAGCACAGACATGCTGTGGCAGCATAGTAAGGATTCCTGGCGTACAGCTCAACCCTTAACTGGAATCAGAGTGCATGAGAATCCCAGGCTTGGCCACACAGAACATCACACAAGAGGCCTGCACAGACTTACCTGCTTTTTACCAACTGCATTGTCTGCTGGACATAAAAATAGGAAGCTGTTGTGTCACCCTCTCTCTCCTTTTCTTCCCAGCTTGACATAGCCTAGAGGTTTCTCCTGAGACCTCCAGTGTTTTAATTTCCTGCACCCTACAACATCAACACATGCTGCTGTCAAACCCTGCAGCACGCTTCGCACACTGATGTATTGTGAACATATCACATTTTCTTAAAGGATTCTAATTTTTTTTTTTTTTTTTTAGATTAAGGCTTTCAGGCACGCACACACACACACACACACACACACACACACACACACACACACACACACACACACACACACACACACACACACACACACAGAAATTAGTATCTTCACAATTTCAGAAAGCGTGTGAAAAACCATGAAAATGCTGCAGCAATTACAGTATCTGAACCAGCTTCCAAGACAGGTTTGCGTGACTTGAGAGATTTCACACACTACCTGTGCCTGATTGGAATGTACAGGAGATATGCAACATCCCCAACACACACCCTCAGGTGTTTTTCAATCTGTACAATTCAGGAACAAACTAAATTAAATCCGCCTGCTGTTGTTTGTGTTCATCGAAACATGTCCAGTGGACAAGATTACACAAGCCAGTCATCGATGTCTCTTACACAACTGATCACTAAATTTATTCACTAATGATGAACTCGCAGCTACAGGTGTATGTGGTCTATAAATACAAACTCTCAATGGCTGAAGGGTGTTTGTACCTTAATGGTACCTCTGAGACTTATGAGTTACGGATCAATCAAATAAATTTGTTAATGTTTAGCAGAGATAAAAACTGTTTTCTACTGTTTTAGATCCCTCCTTGTTACAAAAAAAACCAGAACTTCATAATTATATAACAGCCACTGTTAAAAATCAATGTGTATTTTACAATGAGACAGTGTAATTCTCCAGTGTTTTATCACCAGAGATAATGTATAGTGGTTTTTTAGAAGAAAGGAAAAGATAAGACACAGTTCCTTTAAAAATAGAATTTAAGTCGTTGCTCTTGTATGTTTCCTAATTGAAATAATGTGTAGTGTACTTCTGTGTGAATTTGTCAGATCTGATTTGTCATCAGAACACAACCTGTTCTGGTGGGTACCGGTAAAGCTTGATGCGTGAAAACAAAGGTAGCTTTTCCTATTTCTTAAAGACATAACTTCCCGACAGTGTTCGTCTGCTGGATATACTTTTTTAGGCCTGCCACTTCTAATTTTTCTCCTCCACTTGAGTGGTTTCCTCAATTTTTTTCTGGACACACTGCACACCATGAGATTTCGGACAATAGCTCTCTGAGGATCACCTTCTTGGTACAAAAATACTATTTTATGCCTGTCAAACTGTGTTAACTTTGGCATTTTTCATAGATTCAAGCAAAGAATGCCGAACAAATGTGTGTTTGTCACAGGCTGCTAGTCACAAAGTCGAAAGACACAATTCAGAATTGGTTCTTTGCCAATTTGTTGAACCAGTGTTGTCTAGACACAACACTGGTTCATCCTTTGAGTTAAGTATCTCTTTTTTATGCTTGAATGATTCATAGGTCAATGTTCAGTGACTAAACAAACAAACCAAAAACCTTCCTCTGAAAAGTATTAGTTACAAGGACCCGACTGAAAGTGAGGGGGAAAAGAAGCCCACGTCCAAATAAAAACTTTGAAAGAGCTTCAGAAAGCTGGGAAAAGAATTACTCCTCAACATCACTTTAAAAAATTACAACAAACTCTCAAAGTATAAAGAAATGACGTGTACTTCATGACTTTTGCATTTCACTGTAAATAGAAGTACCAGTTATAATAATATGTTAACTTTCTATTCTTACAAAGAGCAGGAACAATGTCATGTGCTAACATTACAAAGTCAACAAGTCATAACTTATAAAAACAATATAAAAATGTTAACACCTTTGTAAACATGAGGCACCTGCTCATTCATCCACCCAACAAATCCCTAAATTAGACAGCTACTCTGTTTGTCATATACTGATTTGTGGTAAGCAGACAATGACATAACTTGGACAAGGTGCTTTGAGCACAATCTCTGAATTAGCAGGACAAAAATGGCGCATCCCAGTTTCATTGGCCATACAGACTGGCAAACAGACTTACTTCATCTGCCAAATCCCTAAATTAACACCTTTTTGGTGAGAAAGCTCAATTTGGAACACATCACACCAACACCACAGCTGGCATTCAAGGGTAAAATTAATTACTTCAGATACATGTGCTTCCTCTCAAAGTGGCAGACTTATTTGCATTGAGGAACATTCAGCAGAAGTAATCGATGCACACACAAAATACGGCCACCCAATGACCCCGGCCCCGTCTCAAAGTCCCTCCCCATCCCCAAAGCCCTGACGGCTCAGCCATGCATGGAGGAACAAACACAGGTAGCGAGAGCAAATCAGACTGCAACAAAACACAGAAACATGAATGGGAAGCATTACAATGACGGGCTGGATGCAGGACAATGGGCCCGCCATTAAACAAACGGCAAATCCCAGGATGGGCTGCGGGAGTATGATACAGATTACAGGCACCTAGTCCCTGCTTGGGGAACAGGGGAGAGGGAGAAAAAAGGACACAATATTGCAATCTGACAGCTGACGTCTTCATATAAATGTATGAATTTACATTCCAATTAGAGGAAATTTACATCTTAATCACAGCGAGCAGTGTGTCGGTCCCTCGGTTAGTGTGTTGCTACGGTAATGAGGTGGGATGCTGCTGTGCTCTCTCATCCAGACAGTGATCTGTCAGCAGACGACACCTCCCTGTTATGAGGGAGCTGCACCCTTAAATGTAACCGCCACCACAATCCAGTAATATTCGCTGAAATCTGTCTTAAATACCAACAAGGTGTGAGCTGCCACCCGAGCATAATGTGCCAAATATGGAGTTTGAAAAACATCAAACACATCTTAAATACAGTGCACTGAACCAGGAGTGTCTTTAACTGTCACTCAAGTGACAAGCTTTCAGTACTCTGTGGCATTCCATTTCAAATTTCCATACTAATAATGGGTATATTATCTTTAATGGTTTGACTTTGTTTTATGGCATTTGAAATGGATGGTGAAGCCATCTGTGGAATTACTCAAACATACAGTATTATGTCATCAGATCACATGCTTTGGCTCTAATGAAAGCAATGTGAACAGGTGAGATGGAACAATTGTGAATATATAGTCAATATCATTTCGGTCATCTTTTACATGAATGTAAATCACAGCATCCAGCACACACAAAAACTCAACGAAATGACACTATGAGTTCTCAAACAGCATGCATAACTTCGTAATGAGGGGGGAAAAGCCAGCCTGCAAAAATAGTAGTGGGGAAGCAGTCAAATCCTCTTTTAAAAAAAGGACTTTCCTGAGGACTTGAGGACTCTTCTTGTGGTTTCATTTAATTAGCAGGCAAGCGCCACTGGTTTGAGGTTGCAGATTCAACTTCTGCACAAAAATTGCACTTCTGATGTCAAATTTAGCAAGATCAGAAAAGGGTTGATTAAATTACACTCCAACATTTTTGGAAAATGCTTTAATCCAGTGAAATCATGTACAGGAACGCTGACTGCTGACAATGCAGTCAGGGAGCACAGATTAGCTACCACCAAATAGAAGACCACATAAATCAGTTTAACACAGTCCCTTGCCAGCTTCACGCTTGACTTTAATACAAGGAAGTACGAACAAAAAAATTGGAGGGAAATGAGGCATGGCTTCTTTATCACCTACCTCGTAGCCAATCAGACCCCTCCTGCCAGAGACATTGCTCTAATGGCTGATATCTATGGAAGCAGCCTATTACTGAATACTGCCTGTAATTAAGACAAGTCAGATTACACCGAGCCAGTGCATCTCCTCTGATATGTAGGCTGCCATTAAGGTCTGAATTGGTAATGCACTTGTCCGCCGCATTCAAAAAAGGAAAAAGGCCCATGTGGAAGGGGGGGAAAAATCGACTGTAAAATATTGCGTGTCTACGGTAAGTGCTGAATGCATCCTCAAACATTACATGGGGTGATATGTGGGGCGTGGCTGGGATTTCACTTTAGCCTGCAGGCTGTTTGAAAAGGATGCCAGTAAGCCGCACACAACCCCTTTGGGTTGCAGATTGATTCCCACAGCAGTGCTACTTTGCCTGAGCACTTTTGTCCAGGCATCCAAATTAGATCGTCTCATCTTTTTGGGGGGATGTGTGAGTCTGTGTGTGTGTAAGTGAAATGAGGTTCGGCGGTTGAGTTTAGCTTGAATGTTCGCCATGATTACAACTTCTTAAAACAGGCAGCAGCTTATAAGGTGCCAGGTCGACTTTGTGTCTGGAAGTAAATGAGGTGAGACGAGTGAATGCGAACGCTGTTAAGTTGGAAGCAAGGTCATGAATGTAGAAAGATGACAATCTTAAAAAGCTGACTATGATTAAAAAGAGGACTAGAGTACGGAAGCCTCCCACAAAAGAAACAGTGAATGAGAGGGACACAGAAGGAGGGACAGCGAGTGAGTATGAGAAGGAAAAGCACTTCTTTTTCTACACAGAGTGACTCTGCTAACACTCTATCTACTCGAATATTCACCACTACACTTGCTTTGATGCACTTATTCCTCACTCATCCGAGCATGCAAACCCTCCTCTCGACACACACACTCTTCATCATAAAAATTTCCCTGCCTGTTAATATCTGTGCAAGTCTCCATGCCTCCACACACACAAACACATACTAAGATGTAAAAAAATTCACTGTACCGATTTTGATTATAATTTTGCATTGCATACCTGCCTCCTTACAAGTCCTCTGTTGATTCAGAAAGCTCAAACGATGACTTTGTTTTTAAGAATATGCATTAAAGGAAACTGTGGACTTTGATGTTTATATAGATAAGGACATCGTGTATGATCTTTCCCCTTGTTGAAGGGAACAAGGTATTACTCATATGACTAAATGAAGTCACTGAGTAGGTGAAAAATGTATTATTTATTACAAAGTCCAAAAATATTGGCAATTATATCTTAGTGTACAAACAATCAAAAAGAAAAAAAAAAAACTTTTGGACTTTCCAATTAAATTGAGGCGCTTGAGTTTCTTGTTTTTAATCTAAAACGTTTCATTACAAGTACTGAAACACAGTTTTCACGAAAACTAAATCAGTATTTTAAAAACTGTATAGTCCATGTACACATAAATCTAATGAAAGACTAAATTTAAGCACACCAATACATATATACACTCACACCCATTCGCAGGGGGTGATAAAGCAAGTGTACAGTACATGATACCCCCATTCAAATATTCTGTGTAAGTGAGCATACAACATCAGACCATCAGATCACTTCACTCTCCAAACATGAAGCCTTTAATAGATGTGGAACTGGAGCTTTTCACACCACTGAGTCGCAACTCACACAGAAGAACAGCAGGCACAGGATGGCAGTGCAAAAAGAAAACAGAAACAAAAAAAACCCTAATAATAATAATAAATAAATAAAACAATGAAGAAAATTCCAGACAGAAAAAAATAAAATTATATATATATATGTATATATATATATGTATACACTTGTGGCACAGGGATCAAGCAGAAGTGTATTACATTCGATTAGACTCAGACAAATGTTTGCAGACTTGACAGAAAACACACTTGTCTGAAGAGGGGAGAAAAGATTCATAAGAATCCTCAGACTAACATATGGAGTAACCTTTGTGGCCTTCCGGGACTTAGGGGTGGTGGTATGGTTACGCGGGGGGGGTCTAACGCTCCAAGGACTGTAGGCACGCTAGGGAGAGGTGAGCTGTCACCCCCCATTATGATCACTGCCTGTACCCATAAAGGGGGAGGGCTAGGAAGAGAGCAGGCAAAAAAAAAAAAAACGAAAAAAAACTGGTTCCTCTCTAACCGCCATCTAGAGCCATCCCTGGGCCTCAGAACCCTCGGACTACAACTGCCTCCTGGGAAACACTTGCACGCAAGTCCTTCTCATCCCTGGCTAGCGGTGGGGCATAATGTGTGCATGTGGGCAAAAGGAGGGGTTTGTGTGTGCTTAGTTGGGCTGTGTAAGCAGAATGTATGGATTTTGCGTAACAAAAGGAGACAACTATGCATGTTTTCATAATTGGTTCAGAGTAAGAGAATACACTGTTATTCAGTTTGCCAAAAAACAGAGATGCAGAGAAATATAGTGCATTATGAAGCAACTCTCTTTCATTAAATGTAAACAGTAATTCAAGGGCTCAGTGTAATAAGAGTCCCAGTAGAAACACATTTGACAATCAGTAACTGACATAATTTGTATTTCTTAAAACATCTGGGATGCAGTGCAGGAAAATAAAACTGAAGCACAAATAAAACAAACAAAATGTTCATGTTTATTATAGTGCAATATTATGTGCTAGTGGACGAGTAGCTTGCCTCAGATTTGACCTTTTGCTGCCTTTTGTGTAAGTTTGGGTGAGCGCTGCTTCTGTGCATTCTGTTCCCCAGATCCCACTCCTAACACCCCTGTCACTCACCATCACTCATCATTGTTAGGGACAAAAGGAAAGTTTGGTTAAGCCACACACTGGAGTGCTCTCCCACCCAGTGTCCACCCCCCCACCCTCACACGTTCATGTATGTGTGTTAACACACATACAATCACACACACAGACGCGCACAGATTTCATTTTTACAAAATAAATATAAAACCTCTGAGTCACACATGCTGTCTAACTCACAAATAGGGTCGCAAACTTTTCAGCGAAGCATCATCACCTTGCCCTCTAACTTTTCTTTTGAACTGCAAGCTGTCCTTCGAATGGCCCTCTGACTCATCTACTCTGTATAATTAAAGTCTATTCAGGGCTCTATACATGCCCTAACTATCCTCCATCATCTGACTGAGCCTTTCAATGGCCACCTGTGAACTCTGAAGGACAGGGACACTTGCCCTCGTAAAATTCATGAGCACCACTACATTCAGCAGCCGGCTAACTTCACTCAATGGCCAACACCACTTTAAACAACTCTGTGTTGACTGTTGGGTGAATCCTTTTTAAATGCAACCATATTCACAGTAGCAAGGGTTAAGTAGCTCCCATGATTAGCTGAAACAAATGCCTGTATAGTGTGCTCGGGGAAGGAAAAAGAAAGAGGATCAAGAGATCCAATTTGTTTTTGTCATTGAGGGATTGCAGACAGTGAAAGTAATTTGAAAAAAAGGCTAAGTGTCCAACTGATCTGGTATTTCTAAGCCTACTACTTTGTGATGCAAACAAATTAATGAGTAAATGATGTAAGCACATTCTTTATGTCCAGAATCTAGAAATGATGGATTTCTAATACCAAGACTGTTGGAGTAAGAATGGGAAAACGAGCTTTTAAAAAATGTTGACGTTCGAAGAACAACATGATTAAGGGACCAAGTTTCTGCTACTGTATTACTATAGTTATTGCACAATAGCACAGATTATAGGCTGACCAATCTTGAGATTTCACCTGCTGACTATAGGATTTTACACAAGCACGTCACTACCTTGTAAGTTTTTGAGAAAATTTTAGCGACAAATGAGAGTTGACAAAAAGAAGCAGAAATGGTGATCATCTTCATGGAAATAATGAATCCATTGTACATGAAGCATAAAGGCAACTGTTGCTGTCAACTATGTCAACATCTGCAACTTCATTTGAGCTGGACACATACACACACTCCTCCTCCTGACCCCCCAGGACACCGAGCGGTGAGAGTGTGGGAAAGTTATTTTTAGGACCCATGCAGACTGCCTTCCTGAGTTTGATGCTCCTGCTCCGGATCAACATTCCACCTTTGAACCACACCGACCATAGAGCCGTTTGTGCTCATGATGGCAATTTTAACGTTCTCTGCGGACCAACAGCAGGAAGGACACCATTTCATTTAAAATGAGAAAGCCACTGCCTTTTGCATTTTTTTGTCCAACGATAATCATGGCAACAGTCTTTCTGTGCAAGTTTAGAAAGAACACGTTTTGAATGCAGAATATCTGTAATATTAAGTGTTTATATCTGGATTAATGTGTTTGAAAGTTCTGAAAGTACAAATTACCAAAATGTACCTCTTTTCAATTTTACATGCAAATTTTAAAACATACCCATTGCAGTTATTTATTCAGAGGTCTCTGAAATTAACCACTGAACATTTTTTATGCTGCTGGATGTATGTTTGTTTGGGGGGGTTGTTGTTGTATTTTTTAAAATCAGGATTGTGCCTGACTATGAGGAAAAGAAAATATCAGAATTTACAGTGGCAAACTTGACACTCTTGCAAAGAGCTTTTAAGACTTGCACGGACAGTGCATAAACCTAAGGCAAAATTAGACAGAGTCTTTAAAAAGATAGGAAATAACAAATAGTAAATAAAAATGAAGAAGCCAAATATACAGTGAGACTTAGTTTATAAGCACCAGAGGGCCTATAGTTCTCCAGTCACTACCATTATGTTAATACGAGCCCTTTTTGAACAGGCTTACACATACCCTATAGTGCCACAAGACCCCATGGATGCGGGGTGGCATACACGTTATAGCCTTTTTGCCTTTCTCTAATGGGAGCTGAAGACAACTAGGGCTACTTTAATCAGGTCTGAGTCCAATGTGGCCAGTCTAATCTGATGGGGGCTGAGTGGTCCATGGACCATGTTAAGGGTTCACTGCTCACTGATGAAACAGCTTCACTTCCAGGATGAGTTCAAGCAGACCACACTCTTACTCAATCTGGCAGGAGGAGCACATATGCCCTGTTTTGTTTTGCTTTAATACTGTCTGTTTGAAAGAAAAGTTTCGGCGTTTTGTTGATATGGTATGGAGGGCAGCACATTTGGCTGCCCCAAATATTCTCGCACTGAGCTTTGACTTGGCTACAACAAACACAACTGCTACTGCTTTTTCTCCCTAGGTGCTGGACAATGAAAAAAAATGCTCATTTGGACTGTTTTAACCAGTGTCTTTAGTGATTTTCTGAACCTTGACCTTGCTTGCACAAGCACATCTTTAATAGCTTGGCAGACCACATATAGCACTACAGGGAGTAACATTTCCACTCCCACACATAAAACTCTGCTGATTTGTTGTGGCATTAGTGGAGTGGATTTGGTTGTAGGTTTGTGCTTGTCTTAATTAACACATTTATCAAAGGTCGCTATTTAATAAATACATAAACTTGTGCAGACAACCTGAATCGCACGGATGTCAAGTGCACCCAAAAACAAACAACCCCCCCACACCTCTTAAGAAAGAAAAAAAACTTGCACATTTTTGCAATCCACACACACCCAAGACTCAGCCACGGTATGAGCTAGGCTTTTCAAAGACACATGCACATTTGCAGAATAGATAAAAACTCTGCTAAATAATAGATAACAATCTGATGTATGTTGAGAATATTGTTCAGCTGAGGGGTGCGATGGCGTGCTACTGACTGGCCTGCACCAAATTGTCTCTCTCGTTTTCATACACGCACAAACCATAAGCACACCTCATTCCCAAATGCAACAGAGGTTGATGTGCACCAAGGGAGGAAGTATAAATAATTCAACTGAAATATTATTCCAAGGGTACCATTCCCATCTGATCGTGATTCCCAAGCCACATGTGGGAATCACAAGCAGGTGTATGGAGTTTTCAGTGCCATTAATAGGTTCAGGAAATCCTGTAAGCCCACTGTTTCAGATTTCTTTTCTTATCCGACGAAACGTCATTATGATCTGCTATTGGAAGTAAATATTAAATGACTGGGTTCAGCTCTTTCTCCATTTCTGTTCTTCTCAGCATTGGCTTTTCTCTGATCTTTAACACTGGGCATTATTGGAGACTTGGGGAGTCTTATATACGATTAGGCATCGAATACAAACAACCATATAAACAAATGTAAAAACAAGGCCCTGAAGCTTGTTCTCTGTCGAATTCATTATGTATTTTACAATTCTTTCTTTCCGTCCCTTTTAGACGGTTTGGTGCCTCTGAGGAAAAGCCCTCATTTTAATTAGACCTGACCTGAGAATCACTTAACTGCTCCTCTCCGCTCATGCCTCCCCCTCCTCTCCAAGTCTTCGCTCTGTTCCTCACATAGGTCCATTAACACCCTTCCCTTGGCACCCACAGGCTTCAACAGGGGGCAGACGCAGGCGTTGTCTTAAAGACGTTTTGAGGACATGCCAAGAAACATTAACCTTCTCTATACACCTCCCTCGGACTCTTTCAGTTTGTCTTCCCGTTCTTCTCAAGTCTTATTCTTTTCATCACTATCATTATCCTCTTAATATTATTTTCTGCTATCTTGTGGCTTTCCTCCAACGCACGTAAAAGTTAACTACTCACGTTCATGTCATGTGGGATGGAAGGTTTTTGGACAACTGGAGAAGTTTTTGGGAGAGAGGAGTTGGTAGTGTCAGAGGTAAATATATAATATAGTGTAAAAAAAGTTCAAATATGGTAACTCTGCATTTTAATAGCATTTATATATGGAGATTTAAATAATAGAAAAATCTAATCAAAAACAGATTTAGAGCAGTTCTAACGAGCTTGAAAGTCAATATTTGGTATGACTAGGGATGGGTACCGGTGTCCGGTGCCATGATGGCACCGGTTCTGACATAAACGGTAGTAACCAGACCGAAAAGCAGCGCACATTTCGGTGCTTTATTTCGGTGCTTTTTTTTCCTGAGCTGTGATACACTTCTAGCCAATAATTTTACGTTTCCGAGGATAGTAGGCGGGCCCAGGTACCTACGTTCTTTTAGAGCAGAGCTACAGATTAAAAATGCCCAAGGCGAAGCGGTCAAAAGTCTGGCTGTACTTCACAGCAAAATATGCAAACTCAGCAGCCTGCAACAAGTGCTTTAAGGTGATACTGTGATACTGTCAAAGGAGGTAACACCTCAAATCCGATGAAACACCTGGCGACGCATAGCGTTTTTTTTAAAAGCCCAGAAATGCGCCGTATGATAGCTTGCTGCGAGACCTCACACCGAGCACATCTACTGTGCGTGGGTTGCCTGTTATCGGACCCGGAGTTAGCAATATCCCCCAAAAACACGAAGAGGAGAGTCCTGGCCCCTAGCCCTGTCAGTGTAGCAGAAATGATGACGGATGATGATGGCAGCAGCAGCCGTTCTTCTCTGGGCGAGTAGCTTAATGTTGTTCGTGTGTAATTTACGTTGTGTAGGCTAACCGCGTTATTACATTAATGCATGTAAGGTGAACTAGCAAACATCATCATAGCTACATGCGGCTGTCTTCTTGTTTGATGGCAGATACTCCCTTCACCCTGGCCAAAAAGGCTAAAATGACCAAAGAAAAAGTGGAAAACAGTTACACATGAGAGGTTTTGGACAAAGTTTGTGTTTTTTCCATTGATTAAGCACTGCTTCCAGCCAAGAGTGATACCATATATGCCCCATAGCTGCAGAAAAGGCTAACATTTTTATCTTTTTACAAAAAACCAGCTGAACATGAGAGGTTTTTGGACCAATTTTGTGTTCTCCATTCTTTAAGCACCGGTTTGAGCACCGGCACCGTTTCAAAAGTACCCATTTGGCACCGGTATCGGATAAAACCTAAACGATACCCATCCCTAGGTATGACCACATCCATCAATGCAGCTTGAATTCTCTTAGACAAGCTTTTTCTTTAAGTAGTCTTCAGGAATTGTTCTTCAGGCTTCTTGAAGGACATTCAAAACCTCCAACACCAGTGGCTGAAGGGCAGTCCCAAACATAACCGAGCCTCCACCACGTTTTACAAACAGCTGTCGACACTCCATGTTCTCCCTCTATCCTGAACTCATTTACACATAATGACCACAGAAGTCTTTGCTGCATTTTTTGCCATTTCTCAAGGACACGACTTTCAGATACTGTTCGACTGCTGTAGATTTTTTTAATTTATTTTTTGGTCTGCTAGCTCTGTTGTTGTCCACTTGTCCAGTTTCCCCAGATTTTTTAAAGGCACACTGCACACCATGCTGAGATATGTCATTTTCAGCTACTAGCTCTTAGAACTTCACCTTGTTGGTGAAAAAATATTATTTCATATGTGTCAAACGATTTTATCTTTGGAATTTTTTGTTGATTCAGCTAAAAAAAATGGAAACAAATGAAATGTTGACAGGCTGCTAGTAACAATGTGACAAAAGATTCCATTTAAAATGAGTTCTTTGACAAGTTGTCTGTCATGTACGGACAAAACACTGTTTCATCCTTCTAGTTCTAGTTAGGTTCCTTTTAGATGCTTGAATAAGTCATAGGTCAACATTAAGAGGCTGAATTAAAAGTATTTATGCTGAAAATAAGTGAAAAAGCAACCAAAGTCCAAAGAAAATCTGAAGCTATCATGTTTTTATTTAATTTAATAACTGTACAGTACTCTGTTAATACTAACCATTATCCTTAATGTAAATATGTAAGAAAAATTGTGTCCTGTTCTGTGTCCTGTTTGTTGTATATGTGTCTTTCTGGCTGCTGTTACAACCAAATTTCCCCTTGTGGGGCAATTAAAAGATTATTCTATTCTATTCTATTCTATTCTCCTTCAAAGTAAATAGCAGAAATTAATATTAACTGTACCTTGATAGGTTTACAGAAATGGTTAAGCCATTTCTAGTTGACCCTGAGGCTGGTTTGGACTGACACCTCAAAAAAGTGGTGTCATACAAATGAACCAGGATGTGCAATATTATTACACGTAAGAAACTGTGATGTAATCCCTATATTCTATATGACCTTTGTCATCATGTGTCATCCTTTCTTCACCAGCTTCCTTTCACTGACTCCTTTCTCTTTATAATAATGCAAAATACTCTAAAAATATAACAGTTCTCAATGACATGAAACTTTTCCTATGTATACACTACACCGCCATAGCAAATGACTTGTCAGAGCAACAGACGTCTCCGCATAGCATCTCTAACAGAGGACTAATTTGACATAAATCCTTTTCTTATGGCGTATTTGACCCCGTGACCTACCTCTGGCACCCCAGTACCCCACGGGCACACTGCCTGTCAGTGTAAAGGGTCAACCAAAGGTAAAGAGAATGTAATCGCGTACTATCTGCATTCTTCGGGGCTTCATCCTTAAAGCATCTTCCCTTGTGAAACCACTGACAGAAGCCTGTATTAGCTGAGTGGCTGGGAAAATTCTCACACACATTGCGTGTTTTCAGAAAGTGTCTAACAATTAAGGCGTGTCCGCATTTCCCAATACATATTTGCTTGTGCCATTGCATGAATGTCAATATCTGTATGTGTGTGAGAGCAAGTATTGTTTGTATATGTCTCTCTGAGTATGTGTTAATCTCTTAAACACCTAACACTCCTCTACCTGCTCAGACAGGGCCACGGGTTAATTCTGGCTTCAGGCGTCGTGGCTAATAACTGCTCATCAACCGCAGCTTGAACTCTGAGAAACATCATGAGCTATCGTGGTGACCTTAAAAAAAGAACCAACAGAATACCGATTGAGGAATGGGGGAATTTATTTGCTAAAACCAAAACCCACCATTTAAAAAATAAAATCCAAACTAATAAATACAAGCTCACTTTCTTATAAATAATCCCTCCTGCACTCTGTGAGCTGGCAAACAAACACTTTCCGCGTTCCAGAAATGTTAGGGGATATAAACATGAGTCAAACACCAGTTAAGAAATTAGTTACCAGGACAAATCTATGTGTGGCTGGGGAGACATGCAGCTGCCTGACCGAGCTGGTGAGAAGGTAGCACTGTCAATCATCTGTCACTTTCCACCACCGCATCGCAAATTAATCCAGATAGATGATAAATAGAAAGCTGCTGCATTCAGTGCCTTTCATATATGGAAAATGAGTCAACAGTTGAAAAAGGTACATAGCAACATGGATCTGTTGAAGACTGAGCAGTAGAGAAAATGTTGTATTACGTGGCTCCAGGCAGAAGAGTTGTAGCATGAGTAAATGAGGTGATTAGCAGGGATGGTGTGGGCTGTCACACGTCAGACACCAGGCTTAAAATCCAGTCACCATCTTATGTGTCAATCAGCGGCCCACCGAGGCAGTTAACCAATAGGTCAAACACAGTATACACTGAGCAATGTATGTGTGAGATGCACACCAGTAGACATATATACCCATACTCTGCAACAGTGAAGGAAGAGCATGTGCATTCATACCTTTGTGACATTTCTAACTCAGATGATGTACAAATTAATGACAGCGAATCACAATGCCAGAGAACACAACACAAAGCACATAATAGGGCATTAAAATGACTAATATGTGTTTTGGCTGATTTGATGCATGACTGGTGATACGATGTTCTCTGGAAAATTCCCTAACATATAGCAATGTCTCATAGGACTGTGATTGACATTTTATATTAAGTACGATCTTGTGTCAACAAGTGCATCCATTTTACAATCCTTAAAAAAATCATAGGTGGATATTGCAGAAGTTTTAAGCATATGTTATAAAGACACCGATATAGAAACGATATATATAAATCTTATAAAGTTTGTATCTGTCTTGTGTGAAACTTATATGAAAAGCATATAAGAGTGAAAACAGATATAAGATCCCTTGAAAAATTATATAAATGAAACTTGTATGTTTTGGATACTTCCTAAAAGAATATATGAAAGTAATGAGAAAGTGGCCACTTTCATGAGTGAATCATATAAGCCTTATATGATTCACTATATTAAGTAAGCCAAATCTTATGCAAGTCTTTTATAAGTTTTTACTATTTCTTTTCCATATGGGCAGCGCAAGAGTATGACTCCCACTCAGCAAAAAACTTCAATAAAGCTCCTTAAACAAGAAAGGCAGACAAAGCTTGGTCTTAACAATGTGCTGCTGGAATATATGACAGGGGATCCAGGCCCCACAGAGCTACTGGGATTCTCTAGGCCTCTGAACTCCTGGCCTGCCCAATACAGAGCCTAATTAAAAGACCATTTAGGATAACTACCTTGACTTTTACAAACCTAATAAATCACTGGAGTGGTATGTTGGGGAAATCAGAGAAAGGAGGAGGGATTGGGTCAGACAGAAGAAAGGGTTGGAAGGGCAGTTAAGGCGGGCAAAAAAATGAGAAAGGATTGACCATAAGATGGAGGGAAGTTTGGGGGTGGCACAGGCATTTCTCTCCTCCCCTACAAATCCTGGCTGAAACAATAGGAGTCACTAAGAGCCATGGACCAGAGGGTGTGATAAGGTAATGATAATGTAATGAGGACCAATCATGAGGCTGAGCTAAGAGGAGGGCCCCTTAATTTCTCTCTGGAGTGGCAGCTCAGTGACAGACTGATTGCTCTGCCCGAGAGTGATCGTGCAAAAGAGAAAGAATATGATCAATCATACATCAAAACGAATGAAGAAAGAGGAAGCCCATACAATCACCTAGGTACACACAGTAAAATAAAATGCAATCCAAGAAAACATTTCCACTCTAAATTCTACATAATTTCTATTATTGATGCCACAGTGGTTGTTGGTATAGGTGGTGTATTGCACTTCATTACATCATTTTGCTCTCTTGTGTATATAATATACTGGATAAAATGTTAGAAACATTCACTAATACTCTAATTAATTTTAAGTCATACATGCAAATGCACTAATGGGTCTTTAGATGTCACACTGGAATTTCAAGCTATCTTACATATTAAGGTAATGTTGCTCCTTATTAGAGTAAGCACGTAATCTGAGAGCTTTTCTTTCTCTCTGCAAACCCTGTTTGTTGCTGTTGCCTCATTCTTGTGGCTGAAAAACAAAAGTACTGAGTGCTAAACTAATGCAGGGTCACATCCTTGGATCAGAGTCATGGCTGGTAACAAATTAATGCAATCCCAACATAAAAACATAGAAAACTACATAATTAACTGTCATAAGCAGCAGAAGCAGTATTGTGTATTTATGATTATAGATGGATTTTTCTCACTTTGTTGCCTCTTGGCATTACACTCAAATAACTGTGGTAGCAACAGAGTGTAATCAACAGCTTCTCCTTTGATTTTGTCACCCAATAGCAGATAAAAGTAAACAAAGGTTGGCAGAGCTTCGCCTACGTGAGAGAGTTCTCATCTGCACGGAGCAAATGTAATCTTTCTTAATAAATAATTACTTTGTATCGACATCGCTTTTGGTTTTAGGTTAATGGCTACAAGGCAAGTTACAAATAATAATAATAATAATAATAGACCAGGGGAGGTAAAATCAGAGCAACTAAAAAATTCAAACATATTTTAAAAAAGAAAGAAAAACAAAAAAAATCTGATGAGATATCACATTATACAGGGTTTAACGGGTGTAACCCTTGGAATACTGCCTTTTTAATGAATAGATCCTGGTTATGCTGAGTACCTTTGACAACATACCTCAATACTGAACTGTTTTCTCTTGAGCTTAAAAGCCAGGTCCTTGTGGTCAGGGAGTTGGCTCGCCAGACAGTTCAGGTAAGGTACTTGGCGTACGTGTAGCAGGCCTGTGAAAGGAAGAGGGAGCAGATTAAACCTGAAATACCACACAAAGTAAGAGCTTCCTTTACTTCTTCCTGCCTTACTACTTCATTTATTACAGAGCATGTGTATTTTATTTGACTGTGCCAACAGAAAACCCCATTGTGTTTCTCATACGTGCCATTTTTTATATAAACATAAAATAAGTGACAGAATTTTACAGATTTACTGAGTTACTACCAACTAGCAAGAAATTAACCTTCATTATTATGCTCAATACCCCTATTTTGGAAGAATGCTGTTCCCCTGCACCTTTCAAGGTAACATTTTAGTATGTAGGCAGTAGCTGTATGAGAAGAGCTAATAAAAAATTGCTAGTGACCCCACGTTGACCTCAGCAAAAACTAATATTAAGTTTGATAAATCCATTCGTAAATGCAAGTCTTCATGTCTTTACAGTATTTTAGTAACAGATTGTATTTTTGAATGTTTCAAAGTTTTGCAATGGCTTTCAAATGTCTAACTGATCATTATAAGGTGAAGGATTTTTTAAAGTTTGGGGGTTTGTTTTGAAAATTTGCATCTGTACAAGAGGATTAAATGTAAGGCACAAATTAATTGTAAAATTACTAACAACTAAATCTGCAATAGAATATACTGAGTAAATGCCATTGGCAGACTGAAATGAAGAAGTATTTTATTCACATATCTGCATGTTAGACTTTTCCTATGATTTGGAGTATGAGCGAATGAAAATTTGCCAACTTACACTGGGACATACTAGAACAATAAGGACACAAGACAAAAACGCAAGCTACGGATTCTTACAAAGTTTTGGTGGATTTTTTCCCCCCACTCTTAGTCCTCAATTAATTCACCCCAGTTTTCTTAAAACTGGTTACATACTGTAAAAGTAGGGAGGTATAAATAAGTGTGAGAGAGAAAAGGAGTGATCGAGGGAGTAATGGAGAAAGGAAGACAGACATAAAAAGTGGGGGATGGTGGGTTCTCTCCTCTGTGCACTTGGGTGATTTCCCCTTGCCTGATTTGCAGTGACAGGCTTCCCAGCATGCTTTGAGCAGCCCTCAACTGCTGCCGCAAACACGCACGCGCCTCCGCACGCACACTCTCACACTCGTACCAGATGCGTTTGCACTCATGAACACACATCAAAACAATTGTACACGTAAATGTATTTCATAACCCAACCAGAGATTCTCTGGCTGGTTGAACAGGGCAAACATATATTTGAACAAGGTGTGCAAACAATATTAACTGCAAATTAAAAAGAACGTTCTGTTTTGTTTTTGCAAAACAAAATCATTAAAAAAAATTATACATCCTCACACTCATGTTGCATGAGCTGAAAAGCCACCTGCCCTCACAATGCAGAGGAATGTGATCACTGCTGGGATGTGTGATCTAAATAAAACATGCTGTTGGATGAAAACAAAATCTGCCATTGAATGTTTTCAATCTCATCCCTTCATCTGTCACAACTAGGGCCGTCTAACACGAGGGGGGGTGGAGGGGGGGTGAGAGGAAAAGCGCAAGAGCGAGTGGGAGAGTTCGAGAGGCACTGCTAAAAATACCCAACTCGCTTAAACTGACCTTTATGCGTGGAGGGTGTGATAGAGTGACAGAAAAGAGGAAAACATGCCGGAGAAAGAAGGAAAGATGAAACTGTACAGAAAAAGTGATGGTGAGGATGAGGAATGCAAACACAAACTACAGTGCCTGCCCTCCCTTCGTGTTTCCTTATTTCTTTCTCTCCAAGTGTCCCTTACCAGTGTCCTTTCCCCTACTGAAAGCCTCGCCCTCCATTTATTAGCAGAGCATGCTGGCCACGGAGACATTGACCGAGGGATAGAGCGATAGAGGCAGAGAGGAAGAGAGAGTGATGGTGAGAATATCGATTCCCCAGTGTTGGTCTGCTCTGCTCCAGAGCCTCAGGGGTATGGGACTGGGGATGAGAGTGGGCGAGGCGAGAGGGAGAGAGGCTCTGCTGGAGGGGGGAGGCAGGGATGGAGGGTGGGGGCAGTGGGTGCGAGGGAGAGGGGGTACAGCGTGGCAGCTGAATCCCCCCCGGCCTGTCTACTGAGGAGCACGTCTGATTGAGCAGCAGCACACTAACGCGCACTGACAGTCTGGCCTGCAAGGGGGCTGCCCTGCCTCCATCCACAGCCCAGCCTCAGCCTTAATGCACTGCCTGTATGTATGTGTGTGTATTTGATGGAAAAGAGACAGAAAGATAAGCGTGTGTGTTCTTACCATGGTAGTCTTTGTAGAGAGGGTTGGTCTCTCTCTCAGAGCCTTTGAATGATTCTAAGGCTATGGCATTGTCACATAGCCTGGTAATGTTGCCCATTAGAGCCCGGTCCTGTAGGACAGAGACAGACCAAGATTGAGGGAGGGAGGGAGGGAGGGGGAAAGAGACACAGAACATTAACAGGTAATTAAAAGCCTCCTGACGGGCCATCAGAGTTTCAATTAAATTAGGTCATCATTTCCTGTGACCAGGTCATTTCTGCCCATGGCTTATGTGAATGTGATGAGGGATAGAAGGGAAAGTAGTGATGGGGCAAACAAATGGAGATAAACCTTACGTCATAGATTTGAAAAAAAGAGAGAAAGAAAAGCATGGGAAAATGTGCCACACTGTAAATATTTTATTTCATCAAATGTTTCACGAAAAAGCTTATAGCTGGATAGCTGGTGCACAAACTTAAACCTGCACCCAGCAGGGGAGGACTGGGGAGAAGTTTGAGAAGTAACATAGGCTTGGAGTGGATAGCTCCCCCTACTGGTTTGCTCAGTGACTTGACAATAAAGTGGACAAATTAGGGCTGAATACAGTAGAGAAAAAGAATGAGGAAGGAATATACAAAAGGGTGGAAGCAGAGGGTAAAAGAGTGAAAGGGAGGAAGAGAGAGGGACATTGGGACATAGGGGGAGAGGGAGTCCTGCATTATTAATCCCCTTGCCTCCTGAATCATTCACATCCTTCTCTCTGTGTTGGCTGCCACCGCCTAATGCAGTTTTCATGCCTTCATGTCTTTTCCCCACTCTTTCTTCTTCCTTTTCATTTTTGTCCTACTTTTAAAGTATGCATATCCTACCAGTCAGTACCACCAGCACTTACAGAGAATCTGAAGTCACTCGTGCAGCAATTACAGCCAATTCGAGAGTTTCGATAAGCATTATTCAACACATTATTAAAAACACTAATGGCACAATATGACTCAGTATCTGAGCAATAGCCCATGAAAAACTTTATCTGTACAAATCTGTTTAGAGGATTATAACTCTTCTGTGTGCACATAAATAGATAGATTAGATTCCTTATCAAGGAGTGATTTGTTTCAAACTTTCCACATACAGCAGCTCAGTTTAATAGCAACAGGGCAGAATGAGGTCGGTAAGACACGCACATGCGCCTCAGCTTCTTGAGTTTTTAAAGCAATAAAAGAAATGCTCCCCCCTGCTGAATATAATTCTTTATATGCTATTTATAATTAATAAAGGGCTGTAACAAGACTCGTTTGAGTCCTGTAATTAAACTCTATGCTACCTCAATAAATTCAGATTACGTCAGTGCAAATCCCCTGAAACCCTCAGCTTCAGCGGATGACCACTGTCTGACAGGTCACAGAGAGGGCCCAATGTTCACCTTATGCTGCAACATTACAGCTAATGTTGTTTTCATTTGGCTGTTTGACTCAATGGCATACAACTAATGCCACTGGGTATACATGTCATCAACTATTAGACTGCATAAATAGCAAGTAAACAATCTTATTAATATGATCCCAACTCAGTCTGAGTGAGTTAAAGATGACTTTCTGATGATCAAAAGTTGAACAAAATGAAAATATGAAATATTCTCTTGAAGATATGCAAAGAAATAAAGTCAGTAACAGGAGTTATTTTACAATTGAAAAAACTGCTCTGCTCTTCGGAATTACAAGAATAGGCAAGTGCTATATTCATAGGTAAGACTGCAGCTTATATAAATGGTGTAGAGGCTATGTGGACATCTTTCTGAACGAGCTGCAATATTTACGTCAATCAGGACAACGCGTTAGTCTGAGCACCAGGTGAGTATAGATGAGAGTATAGATGCATTATGGGGAAGACTGTGAACTTTACATTTGTGTGTGGGATGGGTGTGGTAGCAGGACCAAGTAAGATTGAGGGGAACCGGGCTAAGACGAGCTTAATTAATATTTCAGATGGATTGTAGCACTGGGCTGCTGTGAGTAGGCTTTCAGTGAGTTGTTCAGCTTCCCAAGCTGCTCAATAATGCATTGAGTATTGTAGGCTAGCAGCGGTGGGCTAGCTGGCCAAGACAATAGAGCCTTGGCCAGGTAGCCCATTGCTACTAGTCTAGACAGTTTTCCAAAGGCCATACCTTCTCCATTATAACTATTTAAGAAATGCTCTGGCACAAAGAAACTCTTCTACCATGTCAAACTAATTTCTGTTATCAGTTTGAAATGAGTAGGTTTTACACACCACTGCCTTCAAATGATTAATCACTTTACTGAGTGAATGAAATTCACATTAATTGTATAACTAAATTATATAACTAATAATAAGGTCACATAGCCCTAATTACCTCTATGTTGGCTTAGTTACTGAACACCTGATTCAGTCCAAAATCTCCTCTCCTGTTCTTCCCCAACTCATTCACTTCTCTCCCCAGGGTGGAGGAGGGGGAGGGGACAGATTAAGGGTTTGGAAGCTTGGCCAGAGTGGGACAGGGGGACCGCTCCCACCACAGCTGACATCTGCTAGTTAGCCACTCTACCTTTTTTTGACTAGGCCAAGGCCGCTGTGCAGTGAGCACATATAGGCCTGGAGCCAGAGCAAGTTATGACAACACAGCTGTTCTGTAAGTTACTGACCTATATCTTTGTATAAAAGGCTCAGAAATAACAGTGTTTTCATGCTCTTGTGATTGAGTCAGTGAGTAAGAAAGTAGGGTGTTACAGTAAAAGAGTGGGCAGGTTGAAACATTTTGGCAGAAAGTCTCAGATGGCTTTTCTGGTGAGTGTGCTTCTGTGGTTGACTGTCTGGGGGAGGGCTGTGGTTTGCCATATGCCTCAGCAGATGACTCCATCTTCACACTGAGAGGCCAGACTGGACACAGGCGCATGCACGTGGACTCCCCCCAATTGCCTAACCACACCACCCACCTCCTCCCAAGATTTACACTTACAACTCGCAACTGCAAGGACTAATATTAGTAAGATAGTAAAATACATACACAGGCTCACACTCTGCTTAAAACTCTAATTTTAAAAACAGCACCATAAACCCCCTCACAGATTCAAAGGCCTTTAAAATAAGTATGCAACTGACTGTGTTTGCTGCAAAAGCATGGCTTCCAGGAAGTGGCCTGAGTCACACCAAGGTGACACTGAACTACAGGGTCAGGAGGATGACACAGTACAAAAGACTTCATACTATGCACTCTACTAATAAAAAAGACATAATCAAATCAAGTTTAGAACATCCCACTGGAGGAAAGAGACACAAGAATAAATGTTTTTGCACATCATAAAACTACCGACAAACCTCTTTCAAAAAGAGATTCTCAACTATGTTTAACTGTTTACACGTGTCAACCAGTGTTTTACCTGAATAAGATGAGAAGGAACAGTAACTACTGCAACTGACAGTGATGACCTCAGTAAGGCACGCAGTCCATAAAGAAAGGTAGTCAAGGCGTGGCTATGCATGGGGTCATCATGGCAACTCAGGTCATCATTCCACAAAGCTGACCCAAGAGAGTGAAGCCCAACACGCAAGATATTACGAGACATGGACTATAAGATAAAACAAAAACAAAAGAGAAAACAAACAGGGTCAGAAACACAGAAAATATTCAAGAAAGAGTCATGCAAATGTGTTTTATTTTACAGTACAGTCGAATGCAATAACACTGCTTCTGAACATTATCTGAGAACCGCTTTTAAATGATTTCAGTAAGCTGCCGTGGTCTTGGGTAGTATTCCCAAACTTTGGAAGAGAGCGAATGGACAGTCTGCTTACCAGCACAGACAATCCGAACACAGTGCCCAAACGTGACTGGACACAACTGCCCAATCACAGAAGCCATCTGACACACGCACAATGGACCTGTCAGACAGGCTTCCAATATGGCCGCCACCCAGAAACTCCAGCACATTCTTGGCACCACAGCGATGCGCTGCAGCCAAGGGGGCCTGGGTAAGGGTGGAGTGCCTTCCCTTGAAACCCCCCCACCTCACTACAAGAGATCAACGGTAACCCACTCTCATGGGCAAAGAAAAAAAGTGGCCAAACAGTGGTGGGATATATATATCACTGAAACTGAAAGAATGGAGGAGCCTGTCCAAAGTGTGAGAGTTTTTTAGCCTTTAGTACAATTGCCTTTTATTTGGGGTTTCGTAAGGATGGCTCCTAATTACTGAGGTGAGAGCCAAAAGTGATTAACAAAGTCTTGGCCTAAAATCTGCTCACTTTTTGCTTTTGTCCCCCAGTCTCTTCTCTTCTTTATCCCTCCCCCTCTATTATCTCAACCCTCCCGAAATCTCCTCTGCCCCACTCCCTCCTGCTTCCTCTCCCGACAACATGACCTAAGCTTCATTTGGGTCTGGAGCAGAATCACAGGGATCTTAGAAAAATAAACCCCATTGTTTCTGGGAGATTTTTTTACAGTCAACTCATGTTGACTCATGTTATTCACCACCAGTGCTTCATTTCTATACCTTACTATGCTTAAATATGAGTTTTATGTGCGCTTCCCTTAAGTCACTTTCTTTGTTGAGCAGTCTCTTCAATCACGGGTTTTGTGGGACACAGAATTAGAAATTTTTTTCTGATCCAGGAGATTTTTTTTTCTCTTCTTTCTCTTTTTAAGTGCCCTCTCTCACTGTCCCTCTTCCCTTCTGTTTTTCTTTTCCTTCATCTTTCTTTCTCCCTTTCCTATCCCTCAGTCATGTCTGTCCCGTCTGTAACAACTGAAAATAAAATAAAATAAATAATAACAACAAAGGTTGATCAAATGGACCAATACGGCAAGGCCGTGATGATCCATTTGGCAAAGTAAATCCATTGGGTATCCTTGTTGGTCTTCAGACAACAATTCTGACGGCTAAAGAACCAAATGGGACAGGCAAAAAAAAAGAAAAAAAAGAAGAAATTTATTTCTATGTGCAGCCCAGCAGGGGGGAGCTGTGGTAACATCAGTGTTGCTGTGGCAACATTAGCAAGGGAGGCCAAACTTAACTCCTATAGTTAAGCCTATAGAAAAATCAGGGAACAATGCCAATAAGGTCCAGCCAGAAGCCAGCCATATAGACTACAACAAGCCTGGAACCCCGACCTAATCAGCCAGTGTTTGTGGAGGCTCACACAACTCAACGGAATCCACCAAAAACATGCACAGGGAGATTAATCAACATTGTAATCTGTTATTTACAATTTATATTAAACCATCACAATATGAGCAGTCTCCCAAAAGCAGATAAATGAATCAACATAAAGATGCATACACACTATCATCCATACTGGCCTTTTTTCTGTGTGTGCCCATGTCGCCCTGTGCTAGTCTGCATTCCTGGACTGTGCCAACAGCACATCGGGCGGCCACACTGCTTTAATGATGTCAGCAGTTAATCTGGTGTGTGATTGACAGCGCTTGGGGAGGGAAAGTGGGGGGTAGGGGAGGTAAATCTTGTGCGTGAGTGACAGGGGGGGAGAGGTGGCTCCAGGTGACAAGCAGAGGGGTCACAGAATGTAGGTGAATAAGGCGTGCACATATGTGTGTGTTCATACATGCACATCCACGCACTGGATCACAAATAATAGAGTTTACATGCTTTTGTGTATGAACACTACTTATTAAGTGTTGTTTTAAATTAACAGTAGGACATTTAATAAACAAGTATGGAAAGTGAGGTAGATAAGGCCACAAATGCTTCTGGCACTCTGAAGAGAACCGGTGATTATTCCGAAGATTTATGTCAAAGATAAGACACACAGCTGGGAACACACAGGTGAGGTCAACCTGAGCGGGTGAGAAAGAGGTAAACAGGCTCAAGTAGTGGTTGGGGGTCACAGATGCAGATCTAGTATCTCCCTCTGTGCTACTCCAGTGCTTGTAACAAACATTTATATGAACAATAGCTTGTAATTAAAAGTGAGCTTAAGACGTGGTATTTGTAACCTGGTACAGTTTCAGAGTTCAGCATCGTTGCCATACACTGAACATAAACAATAATGCACACGAAACATGGTTTAGGTTATATCACAGAGATTTAGATCACCCAGCACTGATAAGTGTTTCTTTGAACATTTTAAAAACTGCAACTGGTTGAATGGGCAGAAAGGAGCAAATTTAAAACTGAAGGATCACCTGAAGTGGATCATATTTTTATTCGATTGTTTTGTTTACAGTTTTAGCCAAAAAAGTAAACCCATAGAGTTACATCTTTCTATGTGTATTAGATGTTTTTGTTGAAGGGACAGGCTGCAATAATTGAAAATACAAACTGTAATTGCAAAATCATCCATTTCCAGACTCTCAAATGAAACAGATATAATACTGGTTCTTACCATGGGGGTAGACAAATCAAAGCCTTCTCTGTGTATGACCTCTTGAAGGGACTTCAGCAATGCAGAGTAAGACTCAATCATGCGACTGGAGAGAGCACAGGGTAGGGCAGAAAGAATGGGAACAGTGAAGCAGACACCCAGAAAGAGAACACAAAAGGGTTATTTAATATATGTAAATTGTCACTGAGACTATTTTGATAAAACTGGGCCAAGCCTATCACCGCAGTAGTTTAATCGTCTATGACTGCAGCATGTTCTTCCTGACTGTGCTTTTCTGTGGCCACTGAAGCAGACGGATGATCCATATCAAGAGATCCAATTAATTTATTTGGTTGATTAAATTACAACATGACTGGTTCTCTGTCAGCTCCCTGAGGATCTGATTGTGCCGAGACAGACAGATAGACAGATGAGACGCGCATATGCACAAACATACGCACAGCAAAGATGATACGTGAGAAGGACAGGAGAATTAATGGGTTGATATCTAAAATTAACAGGGAACAGCATTTTGGGTTTAATCAGGGGTAAGATGTGCACCACTGTCAAAGGGCATACAGTGTTATCAGAGCAACATTTAGCAACAATCAAGGGACTTCCGTGTGTCTATAGGATGGCCGACAGGAATGTTAACCCCATCTTTTTACACAAGACCCTCCACTTAAGAACGCCCCACCATTGTAATGACCACTCTGTGGTAACTCACACTGGGCTGCTATGTCAGTTGTCAATTCGACCTGCAGGCTACAAAAGCTGATACACATAGATTGGTCACACGCCAATAGCCATGTATAAAGAACAGTAATACACACTCGTGTTGATTACACTTGGCCAAGTATATCCATGTACTCTATTTCAGTTATTCAACACAACAATGGTGCCTCCTGACCCCGCTGTGGCTAATGATAGAGCTGGCTTGGTGAAAGAGGGACACCTACCCTCCACGGCCTCTCTGCCCATGCCCCAGCTCTGAGGTAGGGGGCTGGGATGGTGTGACATGTAGTTGAGGAGGTTGCTACTGGTTGGCAGCCATTGTGAGAGGCAGCATTGTGTTTTAGCTACCCCTACTGAGCAGCCCTCATTCAGGTACCAAAAAGGTCTAGGTGCTTAGCTACAGGGGCTAGTGCGTCAGCTAATTAGGATCATGCACAGGGAAGCTTCTTTATCTCAGCGTTCCTATTTCAGCAAGGGAAGAAAAGAGGAGAGAACGGGGATGCTTGGTCTTAAACAACAGGATCTGTATCACCTAGAGAGCAATTTGTGCCAATTATGCCTTCAAGTGAAACGAAGCAATTTAACAGCTAGGGTATCAACATGGGGCTTTGGACACGTGCAAGGGGGAGTAGCCTGCTTAGGAGTTTGTGTGGTACATGTGCGTGTGCAATGCACTGTGTATGTGAGCACATGCATGTGTGTTAATACCGGGGCGGGCTTGGGGCACAATGCTGCAGTGCAGGTGTAGTTTCCCGCTGTCAAAATGCCTGTGAGATCTATAACCCATTCAGACACTACAACAGCACCACTATGTCAGGCTTACTCAGATTCATCAGTGGACAAGATTTTTTTTTCTTTTATGTTTTTCCCATTAGGCAATGTTGAGTTATAACAGCTAGTGGTGTCCACTTTACCATCCACACTTTTGAAAGTGAATGTTAACAAAATTCAGTGTATTGGGACAGTTGCTCTGCTAAAGAGTCTGTTTGCTGACATAAAAGAAGAGTGATACCATAAAGCCTCCTCCACATCCTCTGTGCTCCAGATTGCTATATTTACCCTGTGTGTGTGTGTGAGTGTGCCTTCGTGTGCACTTGTGTGTTCAGCAACACTCTTTGAGTAAAGAGCCTGCATGACCTCTGAACCCTAAGTACACTCAATGCAGGAGAAATCAAACAGACGCTGAGCAAACAAGGCCCTTATTTGAATAGACATACGCAACCTTTCCAAGAGCCTGAATGACTTGAGCCAGTGGCACGCTGCTCAGAACAGAAGACAAACCAGCCAGATTTTAATGAATTTGCATCAGTATATTTTTGAAAGTGGACATTTGACTCAAAAGTACAAAACAATGTGGATACTTTTGAGCAGGTATGCAAAAAGCACAAAAAAGCGATTTCAGCCTTACAGATATGACTTTTTCGTATTTTGAAGCAAATCAATGAAAAGCATAAACTATTAATGCAAAATTTAGCAAGATGCATGCTTGCTTTGCTGCTATAACTAATAAAAACACATAAACTTGACTGATTTGGGGAATAACAGAAAATTAGGAAATATAATAATCATGTTTCATATAATTAATTCAATAGCAGTGGATCCTAGACTCAAAAAGGGACATATACATGATAAATTATGTTTTGTAAGCCATTAAAAAATATACTGTGTAAAATTATAGACATTAAAAAATGTAATCAAGAAAAGAGAATATAATGATTATTAATCAAATAGCAAGGAAAGCAATTATACCTTGCAAGCCTAAAGTTTAATAATTTCCTACAAATCTTAACCAAAGGGAGAAACCTCAGTCCTCTCATACTCTCTTCTTTAATTCATGTGACAGTTACAATACAGTAATGTTACCTTAAAATGATGTTGGTCTGTTTGCATTGTACCTGTATTCTGTGAAAAATGCCATGTTTGCTTACCTGTGTTCTGTGGATGATGTCTTATTTGTATAACTGTGTTTTGTGGGTGGTGTCGTGCTTGTGTGCCTGTGTTCTGTGGATCGTGTCTCATTGGTTTCCATGTGTTCTGTTGATAGTGTCTTGTCCTTTTACCTGTTTGTTGTTGATGACTGGGTGGGATGTTCTGGAAGGTAGAAGCGGTGGCACTTGGCTGCCTGACGAATTTCTGGCTCCATTGTCTTGGAAACATCATAGTAATGCCCAAATCGGGAAGAAGAGGCCAGGGCACTCTGAAAAGGTCAAAGGGTCAATTTTTGGAAAGTGAAACAATAAAAAATCTAACCCAATTAATTTAAAAACCACTTTCAATAAAATTGGACACCTCTACCTGCTTTGAACTTTTTTAAATAATTGGTGTGTATTTAATGTTTTTCAAATAAGAATAGAACAGTTCACAAGAAAAAAAAACGTATTTGTTTTCCTAATTTGTAAAGAGTTTGTTTTTCCGCTCCATGGTAAAGCAATTGCATTGTTTATGGGTCATTCCTCCACATTCCTACAGCAGAGAAGTTAAATAACCACTATGACCACACTCTTAATCATTTCTTCACATAAATGTCCACTTCTGGCTGTGAAAGCAAACGCATCACGGACGCAGGGAAGGCGGATGTTTTCCTGCAGCTGAAAGAGAGAGTTTTAGCTCTTCTCTCTGAGTGAAACCAGGGATTCTATTGTTAAAGGGGCCCTTAATCTACTCCTAATCTGGATTAGGGCCCCCGGTGTGTCCCTCTCCTGGCGGGACGAGGGGGTCAGGAGGGCAGGGGGGTCAGGAGCTCATCTTCTCTTTGTGAGCTAGGCAACCCGCTTAGCGTTCCATCCCCGCCCTGACGGCCTCACCTTTGATCTGATGTCTTCATCGGGAGAGCAACTCAGTGGGCTATGCCAGGAGAGGTGTGTGTAAGGGGAAAGTAAGCGTTGACTCTGCGGGTGAATTTGGGATGCAAATCCTCTGGTTGGGCTTACTAGTGGTTTGTAAAGACGATTTTACAGGGGAAGGGGGAGAGGTGAGGAAAGGACACAGATATAAAGAAGTTTCCAGGGAGAGAGAAAGAAGGAGAGGATCCCCAGGGACACACTGTGTGCTGTTAATCCACATAGCGATATGGATTATAGAGCGACGGGGGTAGACTGCAGAGAAGTAGAAGGGGAGGGTCACCTCTCCTCAAAGCGGAAGAAAGAGTGTAGGGCTGCCGACCCTAGCAGGGGGAAAGGCAGGGATTTGGGGAAAGACAGAGGCGCAGGTCTGGGTCATAGGGTTGAGCGAGCAGACATGTCAATGCACAGGCTGCAAAGTACTCTTGTTTCCCAGGCTAAGCAGGGGTGCAGGCGTGTGTATATGTGTGTATATGCGAGTTGGGGACCAGTGAAAAGCCTACCTATTGCCAGTTAAGTGTGAGTAATCTGGCCCAGCTCTGAAAGGAGAGGCTGAGGCCTCATTCACCCCACAAAGGAGTTTAGAAGCTGATAGATTTAGTGGTTGAGACAATTGCCAAACCACTAAAGACCAGAGTGCCAGTGCAATCCATTGGCAAATCATCATTAACAGAGACACATTTTGAACTTTTAAGAATTAAAAAAAGATTACCTTTACTCCAACACAATAGGAGACATTATATATAATGTATATATCAATCTGACTACCTGTACTTTAGGTAGATTCTGATAGCGCCAGGCAATCTTCATAGCATCCAAATTGTCCTGGGGTTCACAAGACAGCCTGGGCTGTTCCACAGGCTTGTGAATGGCCACATCGTCCAAGATGGGAGCAGGGAGTTCCTGTTCAAAACAGTACATTACACTTCATGTAACTGGTATAAGGGTTAGTTATTTCTATTGGCATGGAAATTTTGAGTAGAATATGGGGACTATAGGAAAGTCCCAGTGTAAGAAGATGTTGTTGAACCTGGGCATCAGTTTATTATGATAAAAAATATTTTTTAAATCCATATAAAAGAATTAAAATAAACAGATACCTGGCATTATTACCAGTGGTGGGTCAAAAACTAGATCCTGAATGATTTAGCATCATAAGTGCCAATGAGTTTCTAATAACATGGTTTTTATAAAAGTTTATGTGCAGGCCAAATATTTTAAACTAAAAACAACTGTAGTGGCAACACAGCAGCATATATAATCATGTGTATTACATTACAAAAAAATAATAATCTAAAGACTGACTCATTGCAGAATTCAATCTCAGTTTCTAAGGCTTAACATAAATACAATATGGAAAGAGATCCTGATAAGAGACTCAAAACTAAATCTCTCTAGTTAAGTAACAACAATACTACAGTGCATCACAACTTCATTTCTCCTTCTAAGCACTTAACTGCATCTTATGGTAATCCATAAAGAGGAACCTTAACATCAGAAAACTAGAATACTGCAAATGTAGCTGTGAAAACACTAAATGATGTGATATATTCCCATTGGGAGCCCCCCTCTCTTAATAAGTCTTTGATATGTAAAGAGAGGGTGACGCCATGACCCCTCCCACTATCAATCAGTGGGAGAGAGGCCCCCCTCCCTTATGCGGGGTGGCAATCAGCTTCTGGGGCTATGGTGCTCCTCACAAAGTGATACGTCGGGAAACATTTCAACAATGCTATAACCAGGCCACCCTCGACCTCCCAGATACCCCCATTGACCCTGACACATGTTAGCAAAAGCTGTGTGCCTGCACTGTAAAGCAGGTGGGGGTTTATATTATGAGCACAAAAAAATCTATCATATCTGTGTATATATATATATATATATATATATATATAAATTATACAAACATCCACAAGTACTTTCCAACATTCAAACAAAGTTCTTTTTGTTTGACAGTTGTACGGGAAAATGTTAAAGCAGACATAACAACACAAGGCCACCTTGGCGTCAAAACTCGCAGCTTAGAAAAATAAATCATCCTCTGCAGTACCTCAGTTTCATTTCAAGTTGTTACAGAATTGCTGACACCTCCCCTCATACCTGTAAGATGTCATCAGGGTTATCTTGAGCTGATGCAACAAAAAGTTCATGCCGACACACCACTCCTTCTGCCAGGAAGTACTTGAGGATCATGCGAGAGTAGCTATCAAATCGGTCCTCCTCTAAAAAGAAATATTGATAAAACAAAGACAACAATAATTAGAATTTGATAATAAGTGGAAAAAAATCTCTGTTTAATGCCAAACTGTTTAATGCCAAACATTGTTGATATTCTTTCCTTCTTCAACATTCATTCACACATCACAGATCCAGCAGTTCATGACCACATCACAACTGCAAACTGTAATTGATGTAAGGACCACATTCTGGTTACCTTAAGAGGGACATGAAGTGGCAATCGACATGTCACAGGGACATGTAGTGTGATCTGACTATCAAAGTGGAGATGACATCTTCACCTTTCTTGTTAGGGTCTTAAAACAGTATTTCTATCATTTCGCCACACAGCAGTGGAGGTGAGACAAAGACACCTGCCTTAAGCATTCACCTGGACCCTCCCACTAAATGGAAAGGTACTACAAGTGACAAGAGAAGGCAGAAGTAGGATAAGGTAGGAGCTTCTCTCAAAATGCTTCCTGACACAGGTTCACATGAATCTCTCAGATTTTTGTGTGCATTCAAGTGGCAATGGCATCCTTTCACTATCATTCTCACATCATTTCCATCAGGTGTAGTTAACAGTGTAAAAAGTTAGTTGTGCACGGTGGGCAGATCTCTGCTCTGAGGGGTGACATTAGAGCCACATTAGAGGAGGCATTAAATGGACCGGCACATAATTCTAAACAGCAAACACACTTTCCCAAAAGTAGTCTTTGTTCTTGCGTACAAAGCAGCCACCCGTCCATTCCTCACCCCAAACCAGCAGAAAAACCTGCATCATCAATATGAAACCCTACAGAGCAGGGCCCAGAACCCTTCACAGCATGCTATTGCTGCTTCCTGTCACAATCACCATTTTGTAAAGATTTCATAGGCCTCTCTTCACAATGACAACCAGTGGGCACAAGGACAAAGGCAGCAGTGACAGTTGAAGGTAATGGGCATACAGCTGACAGCTTGGGAATGACATCCTGAGGTGTCATCCTCGAACATCCGGAGAATTCCCTTCTCCTCCCACGTTCCTGGTCCAGGTCCTCACCTACGGACTCAGGATGGCTAAGGAAATTCCATGGCTCTTCAATTTGTTGTCGGTGGGGCTCCCTGTTCTCTTATTGATGGGTTTCTAGGTCAGCAGGCCTTTGTGGCTTTCAGCAGGCCCCACAAAGACTCCCAGATGGGCCCTCTCAAGATGGGGCCTATTGTAGTTGTGTTTCTATGGGAGCCTTACAAATGGAACCTCCAGGAGTCATTAGGCAGTTGAGGCGGGGGGTATGAGGAGGAGGCGGGAGGTGGCAGGGTATAGGAGCAACAGGGGGTGGGGGACAGTCATATCTTTGAGGTAGATCAGTCACTCTGGACAGTCATGGGATGATTTTTTCCCCCCATCTTTGTTGTTTTGTTTTTTTTTGGTTATTCTGACTAAGGTTCGATAAAGGGGAATGCCTCTGCTTCATTTGCCTTCAAACAAGGGAGCAGGAGAGAAAGAGTCCTGAATCATATCTACTAAAGCTGCAGGGGAGAAAATATCTAGGTCACAATGTTTCCCCTTGTATGTCTTTGGTCCATAAAGTACTATTATTATTATTTCTGCTGAGCAGCTGAGTTAAATTTAGGACACACAGCAGGTAAACAAAAGAATACAGTTGTTTAAAAAAGCTTTCAAAAAGTGAATCACTACTATAAACACTACTACAAATAAGGGTTAATTTAGCAGCATTTGCAAGCCTTTAATGTCTATTAATGTATCTCCAATGGCAGGGTTCAACTCACAACTGCCATTTGTCTTTGCGCAGTTTATTAATGTTAGACCTATGGTGTTATGATTTTTCTGACTGATCACCTTGACACCAAAAAAATGTACCTTTAAAACATATTTAAAATATTTGTGTCCTTAAAGCTCAGATAAGAAGCTATTCATACAGAAAATACATAGAAAAAACATCTCTATTTCCTCCAAAAGAAAATACTTTTATTTTATATGTAAGTCTTATAAGACCTACATGATTCATGTTATTGTTCACATTTCCCTCATAACATACACTTGATTTATACGTAATTATTATCGTGTTTTAACAGAGAACCTTTACTTGATTTTTCTTTGCTTTTATCACTTCTTATAAAGTTTTTTGTTTACCATATATTACGAAGGAATATTAACGTATATGTGAGCTATATTAAGCCTTAACTGAGTTATTTATCACCAAGAATACTCATTCAACCAATAAAAATAATTTTGCTTTGATTTGGCAAAAAAACGAGTGATTTTCACATCTCTTTCAGTAGGCTCTGGGACAGTTTAATATTAAAACGTACTAAGTTTAAAGTTTCAAATATCTAATCTACGGCTGTCACATCAGAAATAAAAAAAACTAAAGTGAAAATGTTTATTTTATTGCTTTGTGCTAAATCCCAATATTAATCACTTTCTGTAGCATTAATCTCTCGTCTTTTGCTATTAGATTTTTTTTGTGTTCTATCATCATTAATTGTTAATGTCTCCAACTGAAGTAGGTGGCACTCGTAGGGATCATTTTGTGCAGAAAAAAAACAGTCATATGACTTGTGAAATCCTCCTTTTTTATGCGAGCATGCACATAGCTTGAAGTTGTCAACTACTGTTGCCTGTTATCTCTGACTGGGGATTTAGATTTTGTCAAGCCAGCTAACACAAAGAAAACCCAGCTATGTTGAACTTCCTTACTTCATAGTATACCCTTCAGTTATCTTTTGTTTTTCATCTAAATCTGACTAAACTGAACCAACTGGCATCCAACCAACTCTTACAACTGAGTTTGAGTTGTGAGTTACTTCAGGATTGTCCTTTTTATCGCATATTTAAGTTATATCGTTCAAGCCACCTATGCCACTAAGCATCCCGGTGGAAATTCTACCATAATAATAACAGTTAAACATGTCATCTTCTCAATCACCATCCACATTGTGGTCAATTCTCAACATAGTCCATATGTATATAGTCAAAGAGCACCTTTATTCACGTGTCATAAAATGTAGTGAAATTTAACGGTGATGGCTGATTAAAGAAAAGAGACATTTACTAAAACTATAAGAATGAGACCATACATGACCAAAATAATAAAAGCTTGGAGGCTTTGTTCCTCCTCTTGCAAAAAACACAGAGATGAGAGATCTTCAGACAGCAGCCATACTGGACTGATCCCCCTCTGGATGACAAATCAGGATGGACAGCTCAAGACACTTCAAAGGCAGACAACGACCAGTCTGATAATTTTATGTCTGTGTCTCACAAACAGGCCATCACAGCTAAAGGGGCAGAGTGTAGGAGACGACTGCCTGAAACAAACACAAACAAACACACACTCCAAACTCCCCCCATTCCACCCACCCACACAACAAAACAGACACAGAGACACCACAGTGTGCACACACACACCATCTCTCTCTCTCTCTCACACACACACACACACACACACACACACACACACACCACTCTTTGAGAGACAAACACAAGAGAATGCACACACACGCATTTCACCTTTACTGTGTCTCTCATTACCAGATGAAACCAACCGTACATTGATTCACAAAATGGAAGGGAAGAACGCATTAGTGTGTAATCACTGACTCCTGCATCGATTGGGGGGATGAATTAAAGGGCAAAGCAATATCATCAGTTGGTATAGGCCTTGGCTACACACAAATTACAGCTTCAAGGGGAAACATGACTATCTTAACCTTACTGTCCACCAGTGCATATAGCCTAGCCTATGATGAATGATAATAATAACAATAATAATACAGTGGAAGACATTTATGTCCCCAGAAAATCCACTTGCTTTGAATGTAATTCTGAAAAGTTCTATAACACATCTGCAGATGAGCATATTAATTAAGGATCACAGTAAAAGTGTGAACACCTGGGATTCTAACTGGAGACCAAAGGGTCATCAGTCTATTTGCCATTCTGCTAGACAGCGACATGTTAAAGACAAAGATGGAGAGAACAACCAACAATATTGTCAGCTGTAGCTTGCTGATTTCATTTCAGGAATACATTTAATTTTGGCTCTACACGAATTAATATATGAATATAAGAATAAAGAATAAGAATAACTTTATTGATCCCAAAGGAATATAGAGGATAAAGTAACTATGTGCCTTGAAATCTCTTCATTGAAACTGCTGTGGAGAGTTTCTAAAAAGCTAATTATGCAACAGACTGAATTCAAAAAGGCAGAATTTCGTGTCTTCTATATTAATCACATAAAGTGGAATATTTTAAAACCTTTTTTTCTTTGAATACCTGAAATTATTAGATTATTTATCTCTGTGTTCAGGTAAATTACTACTCGTGCTGCAAAAATATCGTATACATCTTGGTGTCATTCAGTATAAACAATCGCAATCATGATGAAGACTGCTGACTTGAAAGTTGTCCACATGATGATTACCGACATACTCCACAAGGACCATAAGACAAAGAAGGTCACTGCTTAAAAGGCTGGCTGTTCTCAAAGTGCTGTATCAAAGCATATTAATGTTAACTTGACTGGAAAATGTGACAGGAAAAGATGAACAAGAGACAAGAAAAGGAATGCCATTGAGAAGATTTTCAAGAAAAGTTGATTCAAGAACTTAGAAAGCTTTGTAACGGGTGGACTGAAGCTGTTGAGCACTGTAAGTCATGTTTTTCGAATTTTCCAGTGGATTCAATATCATAAGGCCGACCCTACTGGGCAATAAGCTGAAAGTGATGCAGGTGGATGCCTCTCTTGTGTCCTGGATTGTTGAGCACCTGACAGAAAGACTACACTATGTGCATCTTCAATATTGTGTGTCTGAAAAGGTGATCAGCAACACTGGGCACCACACGGGACTGTCCTCTCCCCTTTCCTGTTTACCCTCTACACCACAGACTTCAGCCACTACACAGAGACCTGCCATCTTCAGTATTCTGATGACTCTAGAATGGTTGAATGCACCTTTGAGGGTGATGAGACAGAGTACCGGGCTGGTGGACTCCTTTGTCACATGGTGTGAGCACCATCATCTGCAGCTCAATGTGACAAAGACCAAAGAATTGATGGTGGACTTTAGGAGGACCAGGAAACCTGTGATTCCTGTTTCAATCCAGGGGTTCGATCTGGACATTGCGGAGGACTATAAAAACCTCGGAGTACACATTGATAATAAGCTGGACTGGGTTAAAAACACCACTGCACTCTACAGGAAGGGATGCAGGGATGGAGCTGGATGGAGCTCCCTTAAAGTAGTGTTGGAGAGATGGATGTTGTCCAAGATAAGGACAATGATGGACAACAGCATTGTGGGAAACATCCACTCCCACCCAGACCATGATGTGCTGACCAGTCACAGGAGCATGTTCAGTGAGAGAATGACATGACCCAAATGCACCACTGAACGACATTCCTGCCTGTGGCTCCCAGTACAACTCCTCCATGTAATGCACAGTACACAAGTTACACCCTTTTGAACATCCTCTACAGTGAAAACAACAAAATAACAAAGCTTTTAAAGTTTACAGTTTAGAGTAGAATGTCAATCATATATCTTTAATCTTTGTAATATTCTGGATATTTATAATTGAGCTATTTGTATATATTAGAGCTATTTCTTATATTTTGTATGTTTGTAATATGTTGTATTATTTAATTTAATTTAGTAAAATAAATATAAAAACCTAAAATTCCTTTGCACACATATTGAGGCTTAATATACAGTAAGGTGAAGATGAAAGTTTCCACATAGCTTTATGCAGTCATGTGAAAAACTAAGTACACTCTTACTGCTTCCATAGGAATTAAAAGGGTGCTGCTAATCAAATGAACTTGAATAACTTAACTCACTTAACTGTCTGTCAGCAAGTGTGACCACTTCTGTAAATAATACTAAGAAGGAAAGACAGCAGCAAAATCAAACAGCTTGGAGTCCACAGTGAGAAACATTGCTCTCAACTGGAAAACAGTGAAAGTCCTAGCAAATTCATCCCAAGGCCAGACCTACATCTCAGAATCCAGAGGGCTTAGTTAGCATGTTAAATGTTAAAAGTTCATGACAGTGCAGTTAGAAAAAGACTGACCAAGTATGGCTTGTTTTTAAAGAACCTTAAAAGGCTGTAAGAGAGCAGTGCATGAACACATACCCACAAATCTTAATGAACTGAAGCAACATTGTAAAGAAAAGTAGACCAAACTTACTCACAACAATGTGAAAATGATTCTTTCAAGTTATTGCTGCTAAAAGTGGTTCTATAAGCTGCTGAATCATGGGGTATATACTTAATTTTTCACATAACTACAGAGTCCTGAGAAAACATTCTTTTTTATATGACTGTATCAAGAAATTATTTTGTTGCACAAACAATTTTATGGCAGAAATATAATTTATAAGAAAAGGAATCAAAACAATTTTAGGGCTGCCAAAGCTTCACTTTTGACCCAAAATTTTAGGATTAAACTTCCTGACAGCTGTGGGCAGCAGGGATATGTTTAACTGAGTTGGAGTCTGATTGAAGGAAGCATGTGAAGTTTGTATATTTGTTGCATTGTGGCTGGACAGATCCTTGCATTCACAACAAACTGCAGTGGATGCAGACATCCACACAAAGCCTCACAAACACGTTCTATTGATTCAATTCAAGTCACTCAGCAGACCCTAGCATTTTTGAAGATGTGTGGAGTAAAACACTGGAGCAATAATAATAATAGGAAGAAGAAAGACGCTGAAAAATTACAGTGTCTGTTTGATGGTTAGAACTATTTGTTACTTGGACCCCTAAATATTTAATTAGCTTTTAAGACTGATTTCAAGCTTTCTCATATTGAGCCCATTCAACCTGAATTAACAGGATAGCTAGATAGTGAGCTAGCTAGCTAGCTAGATCCTTTATTGCCAGAGTAGCAACACATGTCTGCTACCACATATCTCAAAGACCAAACCAATATTTAATCATAATAAAGTTAATACATGTATAAATAACAGCCACTAACTAATTAGCAAGTATGCAACACATAGATAACATCATACTGGCATCACTGTACATTAAACAGTCTTATAGCAGCTGGTAAAAAAGGACCTCCTCTTGCTCTTTGGTCCAATTAACAGAAACCATAAACTAGTCAATACTTAGAAATTTAAAGTGACATGCTCACCTATGAGAAGCACTGTTCCAACTGCTAATCCACCACCTGTTTGCGGAAACAAAAAACAAAATATTGTTTACATGTTAGTCTCATATACACAATATGTCCAAATCACTATGAACCCTCCCTTTGATCAACTGCTGCTAACATCTCTGTTCTTTTGGATCTACACAAGAGACACTTAGACTTGTCACTATGTCAAATGAACCCATGAACCCAGTGAGCACAACAGCAACTCTCTACAAGTTCCAAGTCGTGACAAGATTATGTTTCCACGAGCACTGCCAATCACTGTTCAGTAAAGACGCATCAAAACATTTGTCTATGTCTGTTCAACCAGGAACTGTACTTGCTGTGAAAAACTATTTTGATGGCCACATCAGCTGCTCATCTGACAAAACGTTTGTCAAATGACAAATTAGAACGACAGGTGCAACATACTGACAGACAGGTAAACAATTAACAGACAGTACAGTTGCCACAAAGGTTCTGTCATAACTAGAGAGTATTTTGACGTTGTGGAGAAATATTTTTTCACAGGTTTAGCTATCCTTTTTTTTGCTCCATTTAACCCACACCTAACCTAAGACTAAAGTGGCCTTAATAGATTTAGTCTGAATTAAGAAAAGCAACAACTCAGCAGTTGCCACACTATCGAATTAGCTTACCACAGTGCAAGACAACTAATAAGAATGTAACTGATTATATAATGTCCACAAAAAGTAACAGGGAAATGGATTTAACTGGGAATGAATAAAGCCCACTGGATATTTTGTTATAATCAACATTTATTGTGAAAATTACCTAGTTGTTTTCACTGTTTTCTCACAGACAGTTCTTCCATCTAGTACTAATTAGAAAATGCATTATGCGTTTAAAATAAAAGCATATTTGTCTTGTCCTGGCAATGTCAAACGTCATAACTCGTCCTTAATATAATGGCTTTTCTTCTCATTCTCATTGCATTGATAATATGAATACAGTACGTTGCAGTAACGTGAAATCCAGCATGCGAAAGTTAGATTGAGAAATACTGCTAGCCTTTGTAGCTAGCATCCTAATGATAGACTGACCGAGCAAATAGTCGAGTGACGTGACACCGGTGGAGACTAGGAGCTGTCCATTTTGAACCGAAGGTCTAGTACCAGGTATGGATATTAACTTGCTCCTTGTTTTCTTCTGAAAACTCGTACTATTGAACGGTGGACGTTCGGCTGAGGGTTTACCCACACTATTCACGGGGGCTGCCATACTGTCAGTAACGTGCTGACGCGTGCTGATGTTTTGGCACGTGTTATCCAATCAAATAGGAGTTTGGTGAGGCTCAACCAATGACTTCCGCTGTTGTTACAGTGCCGCTCCTGGAAGTCGTAAAAGGGAAGTTCAACTGTTATTGTAAGTGCCCGGTGAGAGCTTTTAGTCACACGCTAGAAAGTGAGTACAACTCCACTCATTATATAGTTTAAATGTCTTGTTTTTATATTTTTCTACAAAAACCTAAGCTTATCTGTTGTTGTTATTATAACAGGAGTTATTCAGAAGTCGCTCAGTCCCTAAAAGTATATCGAGTCTCCTGATTATGACCTCGTTCCCTCATTACACAAAATCTGAACATTGTGTTTTATAAATACGTTAATGAATGACAATACTTGTATGTTAAGCAGCTTAAACTGAATTGTTTTACCTTTATACTATACAGTGTTAAAATATTTGTAAAAGAGACTATTTAAATCGTTTTGTAATTTAATACACAAATTACTAAACGATAATGCATTACGTTGAAATTCTAAATAATATGAATATTTCGTGATAATGTACGATAATGTGTCGCGGTATTAAGCCACTCCTCAACATCTACAGGAGATTTATTGTATCTGAAAGTCATGTCCATAAGCAATGGTTAAAAAAAATTACTTAAAAATAATCTCACTGGAAGGGTGGCTGTCAAGAAGATATTCCTAATGAAGGGAAACGGATAAAAAGCGGAGGTATGCTAAATTACACAAAGACTGGACTGAAAATCAGTGGCATTAGGTATTGTCAAATGATGAATCCAAATTTTTAATTTTTAGTTCAAATTATCATTATGTATAGAGGTCAAGAGAAGGGTACACCGGTGAACATATACAGGTATCTTTAAAATATACGGCGGAGGCTCTGTTGTGGTTTGAAGCTGCATGCAGCCAGTGCTGTAGGGGATCTTTTCAAGATTGATGGAATTATGAACACAGAAAACGCGCAATATCAGCCATTGACTGGCCAGCCCAGAGCCTGGACCTCAACATTACTGAATTAGTGTGGGGTCATCTTGTCAGAGAATGATACAAAAGGCAGCCAACATCCAAAAAAAGAACTTTTAAGAAGATGTAAAACTATTCCTGGAGACTAATGAAAGAAAGCTTGTCTAAGATAATTCAGTCTGTGTTGAAGAATACAGGTGGTCATACCAAATGTTGACTTTCAAACGCTTTTTTTTTGGGGGGGGGGGCTTATATATTGTATTATATATATCTATATATTGTATGTTTGAGCATGTTTGCTCAAACTGTACCTATTTACCATTTTCCCATTAAATTATGGGACTTAAGACTTGCACAGTTCTCTATTGCGCTGTAAAAAAGTACATCACAATATTTGTAGTAGTGATTTGTTGTTTTTCTATTCTGTTTTGCATTAAAGGATGGCCATCTTGATGTAAGGATTTTCAAAGTATTCAAGCCCAATTAATGTTTTAATTTTATGCCAGAAATTAACACAGGGACTTTAAAAGAATAAAAGGTTGTGTGTTAAAAAGCAAAAGGACAACTAGCAACAAATCAATCAACAACAAGTGCTTCAGAGAGCAACTTGGTGTTAGTATCTCGCCCAAGGATATTTGGCATGCAGACTGGAGCAGACTGGGATCAAACCACAAACCTGGTTAGTAAGCGCTCTGCCACCTGAGCTGCAGCCACCCCATAGACAACAACCTTTTCAAGGGAGGCCTTGCTTTTTTTCAGCAAGTAGTATCAAATCATAGATTATAAAAGTATAGCTCCACAGACCCAGTGTTAAACTGGCCTTTGTGCAATCAAGACCAGACAACAACTGGAAAATATTTGCAGATTAAAGAAGAGGCCCCAGGAAGCAAGTAAAAAACTACATCAAGCAATAGCATGAAAAATGTTTTTCTTAGTTTCCCAACCCTAAAACAATATCCAGTAACTGAGATAAATGTGATATAGCATAATAGTACACATGCCCCTGTCCCAACCTGTAATCTGTTTCTCATGTCAAATGTATTTATGACTGTGGCCGTTGAAGGTGAAGGTAAATAATGGAATAGGAGACATTTGTGTTAGCCTTTATGTGGAATTGAAGGCATTATCAAAAATTATATTATTACTGTTATTCTTCCAAAAACCCTTGCACCTAATTAGTTTATTTTTTAATTTTATTCAACATGCTCAAGTAGCTGTTTGCATCTCTGTTGCCAGTAGGATTAATTTACAATAATTAAGTATAGTTTGACTGCTTTAGTGTGATCAGAAGTCAGTTTTTAGGGTAGATTTACACTTTTATGTAGAGTGTAATGCACATGGGTTTTTGGCAGATACATATATAATAACATAAAAAGCTGATAAATTGCAGTAAGTTCCTTTGATTTCAAGGTACTCATATTCTGCATGCTAGTTCGCTGTCACACTGCCATGGGAAATTTGAATGGGATTGAATAATATCAGGAGCATTTGTGCTTTTCCAGAGAATTCAAAATGTGAATTTGGCCAGTTCATGACAAAAACTATTTTGTGAAGAACTCCTACTGTTTTGTTAGGAAAAGCTAGTGTTAGGAAAAGTTGACTGGTGAGTGAAGGGTGTGATCCTTAAGACATCTGCAAAAAGGTTTGTGTGGCAGAGAGAGGCCAGAGGCAGCATAAGATCGCAGGATGCTGTGATGCTCCAGAGGAAACAATTGCCCAACTGCTCACTTTACAAATGCTCTCAGCAGACAGTCCTGCTGTTTTGACAGCACTGTGAGATTTATGTGTGCTGACAGGGGACCAAGGGAATATATCATGACTGACAACGCTGGGCATTGTGGTAAGCCTATATGAGGCAAATAAGATGCGCTGACTGGCCTGGGTCTCAAAAGGAGGAGGACCTGCTTCAGCAGTGCAACTTGCGGGATGTATGAATGCGTCTCTTTCCCTGCATTCTCTGTACATTTCCTTTCATCTCCTTTTTAATTCTCTTAAATCTCAGTTTAAGCCTTTGGCTCTGTTGCACTCTTCAGTGTATGATAGTGTACACAAAGCAGTCTAACTGCAGAAAAAATAGCACAAATTTCCCCCCTTTCAAAGTGTGATCTAGTGTTTTTCTGTGGTGTTTTTGTCATTTTAATCTGTATCTGATTGAGCAATATAATGGCAGCAGTCATAACATGTCAGACCTTTCCTGGTTTGACTGTTTGGATTTCTTTAGTCTAATTCTGCCATCAGCATTGAACTGCGAGAAGCGGCTCCGTTTGTGTGTTGGGAGGATGCAAGATTATCATCAACATGCAGATATTTGTTTTGTTAACACTGAAAGAAAAGCATTATTCTAAAGGAACAAGTGCAATCAGCATAGGACAGGTCTTGTGCACAACTAATTTTGTCTAAGGATTTGCCTTTTTCCATGTATTCACCATCCCTTATTTTGAATAGCTTTATTTTGGTTTCCTGGGATTTTTTTCTACAGATGTAGTTTTAAAATACACTGAGTCATATTTAGCTGACCTATACAAAAGGGACGGAGAAAGTATGGAAACTTGAGTCAAAGGAAATCGCATTTTTAAAAATTGCAGGTTTGCTTTACGGTTGAGGTTCCTGTCAGCAGTTAGTGTTAAAATATAAAAGGCCATTTCATTAGCTGAGCAGTGCATAACCCAAATGGCTTTGTGAATGTGATACAACACCAGATAAAATCTGTCAGCACAAGGCCAGCACAACACAATCACTTGTGCTCTGCACAATAAGGCTTAGTGACTGATTTTTTTTTTCCCCATTCAATATTATTGGCCAGGGACTCTGTCAACCTACACTTCCTTTCAATTCATAGCAGTTGTATTCATATCACTTTGCTATTATTTGCTCTGGTTGACCCATTGATTGCAGGTTTAAATCCTCGGCCCCAAATAGTAACCTTGCTCAGCTGTGTCACGGCTGTGTTGCCGTTAGCAACAATGAAAAGAGCAATATGGAGATCAGTCCCTTCAATTAAGCTTCTGATAGAAGGCAGACCTAGGAGAGATGGGGACCAGACATGGTACTCAGTGACTGGGACTTTTACATCTGTCACTCCCCATCAAGCCAGGTGTCTGTGTTTAAATCAGCAGGATTATCTGTGATTGCACTGATAGTTGAAACAGACCCCCTGTGTTGCCAAGCCTCCTCCTTTTTATAGCTCACATTAAGATCAAGTCAAGCTCTGCGCAACAGGACTTATGCCCCACCCTCCCCTGCCTTCTGCTGCCCAGAGGAAGACATCAGAGGTAGGATTCATCCCGTCTCTGCTCTGCCTGCTTCTCCAGACTCCCTTCCATCTGGGATCCTTAGGGAGAAGAAGAATATCTGACAAGGGGCTCGTAAGCCTCTTAGCCCCCCTGTTGCCCAGTTCTCTCTCAGCCCATGTTTTCCTAATTTAGTTGTGTAAGAAGTCCACCGCAAGGCCCTTGTGTGCTGTTTGGATTGAAATTCCCTTTGTGGCTCTAATAGACTGGCCATGTATATCAATTAACACTATTCAGCCATGGCAGGGTCAAATCTCTTGAGACTAGTAGCCGTAATTCCTTTTTGAATATTTCCTTATGGCTTCAATAATATGAGTTTAATTAGGTGTTAGTTGTGATAAGCTTTTATTGGCTTTTGGCTGTTTTTCTCTTGTTTTTTTTTTTTTTGTTTGTTTGTTTGTTTGTTTACTGTTCATATATTGGCAGACTCTAATTGAAACAAATCTGCAGTGGAATCATTTCACTGATTATCTTCATTTTTGAGGCGTTTTCCCCCTATGTTTTTTTTCCAAGTGAATACATAATGTAGTTCAGTTTCTTAATTACAACCTTTAAGAAACATCTCATGTCGATCCATTAGTAAGCTGATAGTACTGAAGCAGCATTACTTTTGCTGAAATTAAAGAGAAAACATTGGAAACACTTTTTTTTGATTGGCTTTTATTTCTTTCTCCTTGTTGTCATTGCAATATTCAGGAACCCTTTTTTTATGTATGCGTTCTCAAATTTTGGACTAATAATGTTTTTGACAGAGGTTTAAATGTCCTGATAGGCTTTTCCACTTCTGCAGCACTTTATGCTCATATTTGGTATAGCAGAATTCACCCCCTCCTAATTCATCTACTTATGATTTCTGCTCTGAATGAGCAGGGCTTCTTCAGGAGTAAGATCACAGAGTTAAACACACAATGAAATGTTTCCATCAAAAGCTACTCATTTGGGCTCACCCTTTCTCGTCACTGTAGCACTGTTCTGTGACAACGGGAGGCCAATGGCCACAGATGGTTCTGCAGCGAGCGCCACACTAGCTTTTTTTTTTTTCCCATGAACATGTTTGGCATGTAATCCTGGATTAACAGTGAGACTTTTTGTGAATTTACAGCTGTAATACAGCATTCATTTAATGTTGATATCCCCCTAATAAACATGCACTGGTTATTAGAAGACCGAGATAGTGTGGGTTATCTGACTCTTTGCCCAGGGGATTTAGAGCTAATAGAGATCACATCAGAGGTCTCTGTGGATGTCCACCTTGTTCTGAATCCCAGTGGAGTCTCTGCAGCTAACATATACACTTGCCATGAAACACATAGGTAATGCTATTGTCTGTGCACATTGACACACCAACACACCACATGCACACGCACAGACACACACTATCAATGACAGAGGGTGCCTCAGAAAACCAGCCGGCTGCATATGGACTCTCTTGATATCAGTCACTGGCCGTGTGATCTTGTTATGCAAAGTCCCTTAATCCCTACCTATGATGAATGCATGCTGGAATGGAGGGGGGTGATGAAACAGAGATATGAGGGCAGCTGTACGGGAGGCTGTCCACTGTGCTTTGAGAATAAGTGCTAACAAAGATTCCTGATCCCTGGTCTAGCAGAGGGAAGAGCACATGTGAGATCATGTCTGAGACTGCAATACAGTAACAGAATGGCAGAGATGCTGGTGGAGTAAGCTGAGAGCTAGACGAATATAGATGAACATGTTGCTTTCGTGCAGACCTGAGGTTCACATTAACCTTTAGACCATTTGCATCCCAACAGAGGAATTATGGGGCCAGAGGTGTTATTGTACCAGCTGGGGGAGGACTGAGTTTATAGTTCCTGTGGAACAGAACAAGACCGGAGCAAGCTGCAAGTGGAAGAGGGCACTTCATCTGGGCCCTGTCCTGACCGTATATGTCTCCCTTCACCTGCTCAAGCTTTGTCATTTGAAGTAGTAGTGAAAAGCAGAGGGTTGCCAGTGGTGATCGGGGAAAGAAACAGAGTAGCAGCACAGAGGGAGGTGAAAGGATGGAGTTGCTCTTTTTTTGGATCAGAAAGGTTGGTGAATAGACCAGAGACAAACCATGCTAGGGATAAAAGAATAGAGGGTATAATAGGTGATGTATAGTTAGAATGAATGAGAGAGCATTGTGTGTGTCTGTGAGAGTGGAGAGTGGAGAGGAGTGGAGGAGGGTAATGGGATTAGGGGTAACACCTTTGGCAGGGCTGGGAGAGCCACCTGACACCCGGTCTGTTGAGAACCTGGGGAGAAAGGGAGTGGAGGTGGTGGGGGCAAAGGAGAAATCGGGGGTCTAATCCTTGTCCATCTTTGGGAAGTCATTCCCAGAGCTCTGAGGATTTGGGGCTTTGGTTTCCGCTCTGCTTGCTTTGGTTAATAATACCCTGGGAGGGAGAGAAGACATGGAGAGAGAAAGAGGGAAAGAGACAGGAGGAAAAGAAGAGATGGAGATGAAGATTTCTTTACCCTGTGGTGGACTGGCAGGACAGCAGCGTGAGCTAAAAGAAAATGTTTGAGGTGCAGGCTAACATCAAAACCAAGCTGTATCTATTGTTCTTCAGTTTGCATTTGTGTTTACGCAGGAGTATGTGTGCGTGTGTGTGTGTGTGTGTGTGTGTGTGTGGGCTCGCATATGCACTTTGTACAACAGTGTGTAAATACTGCCTCTCTTTTCTCCAACCACCCCACAGGTTGCAGCTTGAGTAAAAGTCAATAACCTAAGTGTGCCTGGGATGTTTGCTTAGAAGACACATGGGTGCTCATTGTGTGTGTTCATGTGGCAGTGTTTGCAGGGCAGTTGTTTGGGTGCTTTTGGTGTCTTTTTGTTTCTATGGTGCTGACAGAAGTTGATAACTACTCTAATGACTGTGGTGGTGATGGAGGCAGCACAGTGTCAGGGACTAGCTGCCGACAGTGCAGAGCTGCTTGGCTGGATGTGTCACAGCTTCTGTGTTTGTCCATCACCTGAGCACAAGGTGTTGATTGGTCCATCCTACGCAGGATCAAAGTTCAGGGCAGTTTTCTGGTGTGAACTGGCCGCTCAGCCTCTGTGAATGAAACACCATAGAATGTGCCATCTTAGCAGTAGGCCAACTGTGACAACCTTGTCCACACCTTCAAGCATTAACCCTAAAACAGCTTTTGTTTTTAGAAATCCCATAAAGAACATAAGCCTACCATAAATGGATCAAGCATGTACTTCGATGACAGTGCATTATAATCCATGGCTGCTTTCTTCTGTAGGTTGAGATGTTCCGCCGTGTGCTGGGGAAGACCTTTGGTTTTGTGGGCTACACAATCCAGTATGGCTGCATTGCACACTGTGCTTTTGAATACATTGGAGAGTTAGTTGTGGTTCGTATTAAAAGATTACAGATTTAATGACTTTTTTTTTATTTTTACAAGAAATAATTAAGAAAGAATTTTTTTTGGCTTTTATTCAGTGTTCTGGTCCATCCATGGAGCCCACCATTGTCAACGAGGATATTGTCTTCTCTGAACGGATGAGTCGGCATCTTTGCAAAATACAAAAGTAGGTTGCACTTAGTTTATGCAGTCGGGGGAAAAAAGATGACAGCAAGCATTTTAGAATATTTATAGCACACATTTTAACATTTCAGTGTGCATTTGTGATTCACTGCTTGATTTGTGACCATTTCTCTGCTTTTTCCCCCCTAAAAATAAAAGAAAGCACAACAATACTAATATCCTACTAGTCATTTCAAATGGTGTCTTAGATCATATGGGATTTTTTGCATTTTCTTATTAAATAATCGTGTTTTATGGTTTCCTTTCAGGGGTGATATAGTCATTGCAAAAAGTCCATTTGACCCAAATATGAACATTTGTAAAAGGGTAATTGGATTGGAGGGTGACAAGGTCTGCACAAGTTCCCCATCAGATTTGTTCAAGACCCACACATATGTAAGTATCTTTTCATCACGATCATCATCATTACGCCCGCATTTTCTGAAGATGTCATGCTTCTTAGCTGCTTTTCTTATACATATTGCGATTACCTGATTTACCAAGTAAGGTTTCTGGTGGCGGCTTTGCAGTTTTACTTCAAACAACCACAACTCAGTGACTGTCTTTGAAAGGAAAAAAAGGTTAAAAAGATACAGTGCAAATAGAAAGTGATTGAAGAAGGTGTTTACAGCAAAACACTTGATAGTTTGTTTCACCCTAAAAATGACAAGCAGAATCTCTATGCATAATGCAAAACTGTCCCTCGCTTATTCTTTGTGTGTACCACAGTCTATAGGCTATCATCCTGTTGTTTACATTTTAGACCGCACACATCCATTTTGTGTCATTGGTCAAAATATCAGTTTTGACAACACCTATATTTCCTCAGAACAGTGATAAAACCAGAGAGTGAACAGGGGTTCTGCTGCTGAAACCACTGTCATTGCTTTTCTATTACTACTCTCCCCAACACCCACAGCTCAGGCCTGCAATCTCTCTGAAGCCTGTTAGAGTTAGTGCCAGCCGAATGGACAGACTGATGGGCGGGAGGCTGTGTGTGTGTCGGTCTGTGTGCATGTGTGTATGTGTGAACCGAAGATTTTTATCTTGCATGGTTTTTAAATCTGTTGTGTATTTAAAAGACTTAAGACACAAGGCCTGTAAGCGGCATTCACTGGATGAAAAAGGAAATGTATATATTTTCTCTTTTACAAACAGCATTTTCATATTATATACATATATACATATGTATATAATCTTCTGTGTGTGTGTGTGTGTGTGTGTGTATATATATATATATATATATATATATATATATATATATATATATATATATATATATATATATATATATATATATATATATATGTGTGTGTATGTATATGTGTATGTATATATATATATATATATATATATATATAATGTATGTATGTATATGTGTATATACACAGAAGATTGAACTTTGAACTTAAAAGAGATGGTGTCACTCTGTTGTGATTTGTGTTACCAGAATGTAGCAACACATATCTTAGTTTTGAGTCTCTTTTTGAAAAATCTGCCACTAGGTGGAGAACTATTATTATATGACTTAGACTCACTTTACATGTCCTTTCACCTTAATTCACTAATTTAAGTCCATTCAGAGGTTTAGTATCTCAGTTGGATGGATTATATATCAGGTTACTAAGAACATCTGAATCACAACTTGCCAACTAGTGATCCAATTATCATCATCATTGACGATCGGTAACAGATATAATGTGTATATTGAGGTTTCAGAAACCAGGATATCTCTTTGTGTAAGCAGGTGCAACACCACAGTTACCAGTTAGTTTCATTGTTTGTTTTGCTTTTTGTTTTGTTTTGTTCATTTTTAAGTAGAGCATTTATTTAAAAGGGCAGTGTCTCTTTGTACCATCTTTGTTAGATTAAGTCAAAGTCATTATAATTAATTACAGTTTGCACATGTATGTGTGTTTGGTGCTTTTTACCCACCAGCAGATGGATAGATCTGTTTGTGTGATTATTACAATAGTGTGAGGCATTATGGGTGGACCTGTAAAGATGAATTTTGGAAGGGAGTGTTACACCCTGTCAACACCTCATTTTCTGTTCTGACAGACAGGCAGGCCCTCTCCACCCTCAGCTATCCAACAGCACACTAATTGCCCTGTCACCTTTTAGGAATGATTTCTGTGTCAGAGCTATTGTGTCAAAACAATGACACTTGATCCCTAATATTATACCAGAGATGGAGAGACAAGAAATAAGAGCGATGAAATGACGCTATGCTTTCTGTTCTTTGCAGTAAAGATAGACAGAGCAATATGATGAAAGATGAACTCAGTATTCCTGTATTAAGCTTTAACATAATTCCCCACCCCAATCATGTTAACATAATGAGCACTTTAATGGTGTGGCTGTTAAACAACACACCTCCACAGTGAATACAGCTCCTGTTTCAGCTCTTCTCGACATGTCTCTGACAGCTACACAATGCCTGGCGTCAACCCAACCTGCAACCACAGGATGGGTGCAGTCATTGCCATCCATCACACCAGAGTCGCAGGCGGAGCTGATCAAAGTGACTCCGCCTCTAACTGCAACAGCTCTGGTTTTGAGCCTAACAGGATTTTTGGAAATACATGTGGTTAGAAATGACATTTGTTGATAACAGCTCCTCTGTCAAAATCAAACATGTTGGTGCTATTATGTGGTAAAATGACAAATTACTGGTTTATGTCAACACCCTGTGGACAGAGAAACATCTTAATTACAACCTTGATGTGTACCCAAAAAGAAATCGAGCGTTCCTCATAGTCTTCTCTTTACCTGTGCCTGAAACTGCAGTTTTCTTTGAAAAACACTCTTTGAAATGTGCATCGTTTGGTTTGTGACTATCTTGCATCCATTTCATTTTAATTGAGAGATTTTCTCTTGACCTGCTAATTTTTTTTTGTTTTTTTCCTTTGGATTATTCACACACCTACAAAGTGATATGAATAAGCGTTCATCCTCATGCTGGTCGCAGTGCAGCAGGTTCAAGTTTCAGACCTCTTCACTTTTTCACTTGGTGAAATACTGCCTAGTGGATCTTTAAAGTCAGACTTTACTCAGGTTTTGGTTTGATTCATAAACACTGAAACAAAGTGCTGTTGTCAGTCAGACGTTGCTGGTCTGAATCAGTGTTTTTGATTGGGCCTTTAAATAGAAATTATGCCATCAGGAGTTTTTGCTTTTCAATGATTTTTACACTACGCACAAATTCTTAAGAGGTACTGACTAAGTAACCTTTAAGATAAGCACAGTAGAGATAATATTTTTTAAAAAGATGAGAATGTGGAGAAACGGGGGGTTCTGGTTTGGCAGATGACAAACGGTTGTGTTTCTTTTTCCTGTGCTTGGGAGCCAGCATATGTTACCATGTTAATGAGGTGTAATGGTGAGAATCCAGCATGCTGACATATGGTTCTCAGATGACTCCTTTAATGATATTCATTTGTGTCGTCGTTATTCAGTGAGTTGTTTACCTCGTGTTAGGTCAACGTGTCACTGGCTTGTGATTATGTCACATCATCTGTCTCAATTATCAAATATGAAATGAAATGCAGCATCCCACAGTAGTACTCAAGACTCTAATCAGAGAGCCGACTGATAAGGAATACAGAGGGAAAGATGTGACGTCACCTCAGTGCGGATAATATTCTGTCTTTATTCACGTTATTCTCTTCCTCCAGAGGACTTTTACCGTTAAAAAGTTAGGCAACACAAAAATAGACTCGCGGATTGTGATGCCCATTATGACAATATAATGTGTTGTTGATCCTGTCTGCACATATAGGGGGGACAGCGCACTTAATTAGGGACTTGACAAGCCCACTCTCCTAAAGTGATGAGATTAATCATAATTGGTGTCACTGTGAATTAGAGAGCGCTCGGATGACCGCCCCACTGGCAGGTCGGACTGCGGTGGAGACCCTTGGACACTGCTGCTAGCCGCAGCTTAGCTCTCCCTCATTCTCTCTCTTCCTCTCTTGCTCCCTTTCTTTTTGCTGCCCAGCTATCTCAGGCCTCTCTCTGGCTTTGCCCTCCTTGGGTAAAAGGGGCTCAGATCTCAGCCAACAGCCTAATGACCCTGTTTGAAGTTCTTCTAAATCCCTTCTCGCTGACCCTGTCCGTTACCCATGACCCCTCTCCTAAGACGGTGCAAGGTTAAAGAGGGACAAGCAGGTTAACGTTAAGATAGGCTAAGGAGGGAGGGTTGTCTGGAATATGGGGAGGGGTTCTCGCTAAATGAGATCAAATCACTTGTCTCTTAAAGTTGAGTAATGGTGCAATTTAAGACTCTAAGACTTCTATCTCATTCCGTTTTTGTGGACTAGAGTTGTTTACATTATGAACTTTTGTTTTTGCCTTCTTCCAATGTGTGCCAATGTTTCCAGGTTCCAAAAGGCCATGTGTGGCTAGAAGGGGATAACCTTAGGAATTCTACTGACTCAAGGAACTATGGCCCAATTCCCTATGCCCTCATCCGAGGGCGTGTTTGCTTAAAGGTAATGGGGGAGGTCTACTCTACATTGTCATATATGTATATTTAAAAAAGCATAACAAATGTGTGGGGTATTTGTGGAGTTTCTTCCTATAAGAGTTTTAGGGACTGAGCTCATGGCCAACCTATATGTGTGTGTGTGTGTGTGTGTGTGTGTTTCTAGTCTTTTATTATTATTTTAAATTATTGTTATTATCAAACAATGTCTGTTTTAAACACAATTTAATGCAATGAGTCAGTTAAAAGTTCAAAGCAACTGCGTCTGATTGACCAAAGCCTAGCCAACATATTGTTTAGCTTTCCATTCTGCTATGTTGTCGTGTCACTGGATGTCATATCAACCACGACCCTGTAAACGGGTCAGCCAACCTTCTGTCCATCTGATTGGACAGCAGCACTCCACTGGAGGCCCTACTATGACAGCTGATGAAATCACAGGATTTGCTATGATGTCAATGGTGTCATTAAAATTCATATTAGCAAATGTGTCACACCGTGTGATAAAGTGTGCAATATGGTTAGAAGCACCTTTATTCTGTACTTATGCCAGTCTTCTCTCTCTTTTAATCCATTCTTTCTTTGTCGCCCTTTGTCCCGTACAGCTCTGGCCACCACATAGTTTTGGGACCCTGAGTGAAAGTCCAACAGAACGGATCATTAAAACTCAGAGCGACTCGGACTCAGATTGACTTGTCTGCTTTGTTTATATTTGTACTTGTTCTTGACTTTTTCATTTTTGAATAAAAGTGTTAATTCTTTTAAAAAGTTAATCGTGCCCATTTGATTAAGATCAAGATTCAAGATTTGATTAAGATGCAGCAGTGAGAGACGCTGCATCTCTGTGGAACTGCTAATGGCAGAGCTGGCAGGGGCAAATATGCATAAGATTTAAAGCCGACTTAGTAATAGCAGCTATGTCAATGTATTAAAAGCCTAATCATACCAAACAGCGCAAACACTATTCAGGAATCAGAAGTTACGATTGAGTGAGTTCAGTTGCTTTATTTAAGTGATGCTGAAATGCACCAAAACTGTACATTTAATTTTTTTGTTGGCTATTTGTAAATCTTGAAAAAGTGATATCTGTCTGAACTAAAAGGAAGTATTTCAGCATTATGTGTCACATTTCCTTTAAAATCCGTTATTTATTTCATGTTTACCCTTCCTTGGTATTACGCTACAACAAAAACTCTCTGAATGTTTAATATTTCATCAGGCTGCCAAGGCAATTGAAAAAATCTTAGCACTTCCCATTTAACCATACAATATTAATACGCACTTAGTAAGGGGCTCTGTGTGTGTGCGCATGTGTTCATGCGTGCATGTAAAAATATCGAGTCTCACACTCAGTATGTTTACATGTACTGGTTATAGCTACTACTGCAGATTTCTACTTGGAAAAACTTCATTCCTTTGTCATATACTGTATAGGTTCTAGGTTTTACAGAACTGCATGGATGTGTCTTAGAAAGACCCAAAATTGGGTGTAGTCATTGCTAATCATGGGTGCAAAATGGGTACATCATTAGCTATATGTCCTTGTTTTGTAAAATAAATCTTTTGTAAGTAATGTGGTTTGCACCTCTGAACAGCAGGTAAATATTCAAACACTATCACAAAGAAAAAATCCAATCCTATGAGCTGTGGGCAGAGAATATTCACAGAATAGAATGGATCTAATTGCAAAACCAAGCTAGTTGTGATATATTTTTCATCAGGGTGTTAACTCACTTAAAGCATTGTGCTGCTGCAGATTTTGAAGACTTTCTCATCCTGCTTAGGCCTTTCTGGACACAGGGACATAGCCGTACAGTGGCATACTGAGCCCTGGATGCTCAGCTGGTCATTCTCTGAGGCAGAGAGGGACTCTTCTTCTTTAAGCTCCCCAAGGGAAGTGAGTTCTAGGCAGCCGTGGGTCCCTGTCCAGCTGCTTCCTCTGTCTGGAGGGGGCCAGAGGGTCAGAGACAAGGCTCTCTGTGACACTGAATTATCTGCCTGAGTGTGATTGTGCCTGCTGGGAGGGACACTCAAGATTGTGTGAGCGTGTGCGTGCGTGTGTGTGTGTACTATATTTGTGTATATAAAAAATACTTTTGCAGAGCTTTGCTTCAAGCACATTTTTTGTTTCTTGTAAGATTTTATATTCATCTGTTGTGTGTCAACACAATGCCACCGCTAAGCTAGAATGCTGACACAAGTAATCTTAGTGTGTCCCTTTAAAGATACTGCCCCATAGAGGGAGCTATGGCTGTTCACTGGTGTAGCTAAAGCCCCGTGGATGAAAAGCTGTTTATGATTTAAGTAATGTTAACAAGGTTAAAGATGAAGATAGCGGATTTACTCCACCTCAGGTCTACTGGATTAAGTACGTTTGTCACACATTTCCCCAAGTATAGAGGCACTCTGAAGTGAATGTTTTGCCATTAATGTAAAAAACACTGCATTAAGCTGCATTTTCCTTGAGGTAGGGTAAACAGATACGCAATATACAGTATGTTGCCTTTGCTGTCATACTTTGAGTTGTACCAGAGTTACAAAGAGATGACTGGGCAGAGGTGTATATCATTATCATGCTGAGTGGGCACAAAGCGGGGAGTGAGGCAGGAAGAGATAGAGATCGGAAGAAACGGACAACAGACAGCTGTGCTGAGGTATGCAGCACTGCAAAGTCAGGCTGTGGGTTGTCAGTGGGGCGGAGGTGTGTCTGCTGCCTCTGTAAGAGGACATGGAGACATATAAAGTTGATTATCAAACAAATGGCACATCACAGATCAGTTGGAATCCACACATTGAAGAGGTACGTCGCAAGACCTGTAAACAACCTCTGAGGTGTGAAAGAAGTTCCCTCTTTTTTTGCATTTTTAAAAATAGTTTTTAGTGGAAACTCATTGAATTGGTAGTATATACTACATCTAAATCAAATTGAATGATGCAGAGCTAAAACTAACAATTATCAGCAAGAAACAGCAGCAGACACTGAACTGAAATTAAAGAGAGTAGATATACATAACATAACTAAAATACTTCATGCATAAATCACATGCTTTGTGTTTTAAAGCCTGTATATAAAATCTGTATATAAAATATAAATGTAGTCACCAAGTTAAGCCAATTAGCAAGTTCCTTTAAGTAGACACATTGCCTCCAATAACCACTCATCTGATTTATCCTTTGGTGAAAATAATGATAACAATCATTTCATTAATTCCAATGCTTTGTGTTTTAAAGTGGGATAATCACATCTCTCTCTTTTTTACAATTCTTGTTTATTTTGGGGGGTAGTCTGCTATGTCATCTCCCTTTTACACTGCATTATGATTAAACATTTCAGAAAAACACCTTCAACTTTTTCTTTGGGGGTACTGAGGGTATTTCCTGTGTCTGGCCTGTGCTTTTATGGCTATGAGCTGGTTTAGTGTTCAAATTACTGATGATCCAGCCTTCCTATTGCTCTCAGAGCAGCAAATTACCTTGATAAAGTGTCTTTTACAAACATGTAGTATTTATCTTTCCTTTCATGTATTTACTAAAATCCGAAGTTCTTAAATTTGCCTTTTCTTCTTCTAGCCAATGGAGATTTCATGAAAAGATCTGATGCTGTTAAATGACATTCTTACACTGGGAAACAACACATTTCTTAGTTTCATTGTAAGCTTTTCTTTATTTCTCTTTTTCTTTAACTGAGCACAGGGTTCTCCCTCGCTCTTGCTGTATTTCCTCAAACTGTTGCACGTTAAGAAAAAGGAAGATGAGAAATAGCTGGAAGGAGCAGATGGGACAAAAGGGAACTGGAGTGGAGAAAAGCTGAATATAGGGCAGTGAAGGGAAGACAGGCAGTATCTTTTTGCTTGATTCCTTAGTTCATTTCAGGTTAATTGAATCCTTTAAAAGTGCAAAGACACGTGAAAGAGGAGAGCGGGAGGTGTGGGTAAAGAGAGTAAGAGAACCACCCATCACTGGTAATGGCCTGGTTTGTTTGTTTTCATACCCACGGTGGAGATTGTGACCCAAAAATAAACTTGGGTCAGATGCAGCGGCATTACCCTGACAGCCAAATGTCTCTGTTAGTGCTGCATGCAAACGAAAATATGCTCATTCTCAAGCTATATCTCCCTAGCAGAAGGCCACTTATGACAACCTGTCCAGTCTTAATTGCGCTGAACTTTTGCTTGTCGATGCTTTATTGAAGTTGAGGAGTTGAAGTGATATCAGTCACGCTGCTGTATGAATTCAGTCATGCCTCAGTTCCTTCTCTGTTTGCATATTTCCCATTCTATTGATGCATCCTGTTTTCTTTCTTCACTTTCCCTTTACGCTCCCTCCTCTCCCGTCCACTTGTGTTGCAGTTAGCTGATAAGGGAATTACTCCTTTCATTGATGGATCCTTTCATTCTCTTCTTTTAATCAAGCCTGTTAGTACTTCTTAATTAAGACATCACAGTAGCGTTTGATCACTTTTGCTTTTCTGTGAGAGAGAGGGGGATGGAGGGAGAAAGACAGTGAAAGAGATCATGAAAAAGAGTGGGTATACTCCACCAGTCCCTATTCTGTGTGTGAAGATGACTGAACAGCTTCAATTGGGGCATACACACTTCCTTCAACTCTGTTCTGCCAGCCCTTGAGGCTTGTGGTGTGTACATCTCCCAAGCCAACAGACGTCAACCTCCAGAGATCCATAGTAGACAGATGGTATTGGAGGCTGGGTCGGATGGCTATCGAGCTCCCTACTGTCAGTTTGTTGTGATGATCACACACAGCAGGCTGTCAATACTCACAGTCCACTAATCAAAGAGTTTAAAAAAGAACTAACAACAAAGACTATTTAGAAGGCAAAATGCAACTTTAGCTTGGTTTCAAAAAAGAAATAAGAACTTGTAAATACTAAAAGTTATGCTTGTATAGCTGGTGTTGAAACAGGGTATGGGACATTAGCCTATCTTTGGTCGTAGTTCCCACTCCCCCTCCTAAAGGCAGTGAACAGAGTGAGTGCTTCTTTCCTCTAATGGAACGGGTGGGTGAGATGTGCATTGGGTGTGAGGTCTCTACTGTACATACAGTACACTTACTGAGGGTCCAAATGGACGAGGTATGGGAACTCAACCCTCAGGCTAGGAGTGATGGAGAAAGGAGGAAGGGTGAGGGCTGATGACAGAATCCTTAGTCTGACAGCCATGACCTATATCGCTTTGAGTGTAAGAGAGAGAAGTAATGCATAATTGGAAGATGCACATTTGCTCAGTTTTTGCTGAAAGTCTATCAACCCAAATAATCTTGATTTCTCAGTGATATCCTAACATAATCGTAACACACGCACAGAAATCTGATGCAGTATATACCTTTTGCACTCAAACACACACACCCACATTCGCATATATACAGTGTGTGTCTGTCTTTCTCGCTAACTGTCAGTTAATTAGTGAGTTGATGTGTGCTTGTGATTCAGGGAGAATAAGGTACTCCCATTGTGCGTATGTGTATGTGCCTGTGTATGTGGTCCCCCTGGCATGTCCTGGATCCCGTAGCGGGATACGCAGCCCTTTCTGCCTGGTTTACTGATGGGAGCTGTTTGGCTTCCACACAATTTAGCAAAGGAAACTCTGTACAACAAACATAAACAGACAGAAGCTGATCCTGGCAATAACAGTGAGAGCATACACAAAGAAACACACAAACACACACACAGATGGGACACGTGTAGTCACGTTGGTGTCACATAAAAAGCTCGGATGTCATTCACCAGAGCAGCTTTGCAACTTTCTGTGTTGATAATTCTTCAAAGTAAGAAGCAAACTCACGAGTCCTGTCTCGTTTCTCTGCGATGGCTCTCTGCTGCTTCACCCCTTTTCCATCTACGAGCTGACGATTCTCCTCTTCGGAGCTTGCAGCCTTTCTTTCTCTCAACAAGTAGTCCATTTGCCCCCAAGGTACATGAGGGTAGGAGCAACAAAGGGAGGGGACAAAGAAAGAGGAACTTAGATCCTTAGAGCGGGGCATGGGCCCGAGTGGTGATGGAGAGCTGGCATGGGGAAGCAGAGCATTGCGTGCGTGTGTGTTTGTGTTCCTCTTTGGTCACTGTAGTTCAAAAGCTGAACTGCATCCAAGCCTTGGTAATGATGCAGCCGTCCACAACAGACTACAATAACCAACAGTCTATTGCTGGCCAATTACTGTCCGCAACAATTATATTTCCAATTCAGAGGTAACAAGGGAAAGTGGCCCAACTCAACTAATCATTTCGAGCAATTACTTTTAAAACTAATTAGAATGTCAGGTTTGGCTGTGCGTGCCTGAGCTTGGGGGAGGTTTTTGTTTGTGTTTTTGTTGCTGTTTTCACTTTGTCAAATGGGTGGACTTGAAAGGAGAGAGCAGGGGGAGGGGGCAATATCAGCAACAGTGCAAGCCAAACATCAACCATCACCATGGGTTGAGAGACTTGGTCATTACGGCAGTTCTGTGAGTTTGGGGAATCTATTGTGTATGAGAAAATGCTGTGTTCGTTCTGTCGATGCCAGGCACTTTGCTAGACTGGTAAAATGAGTTCTTGGTGATGTCAGCTGAAACGCTGTGAGAGAGCTAACGGACCACAGATCTCTGGAGCCTCTAAGCTGAAAAGAGGGTGATGTGAAGGGGCACAAGCTATTGAAGGCTAAAAGCTGAATGTAAAAATGCTGTTTCGATGAGCTGTGGCGAATAAGACATGTTTCTAGAAAGGATGAGAGAGGACAGGCTAGCCAATATCATTTGAGTGCTGAATTACATGCTACATCCTCTCTTTCCTTTCCTTTGAACACAGGTTAACTGATTTTGTGTGATTTAATGTACTTTCCCATAATTGTGATTATTTTCTATTGTATAAGATAAGATTTAAATTACTATTGTGATAATAATTCTTGCAGAAACATTAAACAGTCACAATCATTGACTTAGGGAGGAAGTCAAGGTCAGTACTAATGCTATCTGTAATAGGCATATTTACAAAAGTGAGGAATAAAACTCACGTCTTGATCTGAGGCATTAATCCTGATCCCTAAAGGGGTATTACACATTTTTAAAATGCATTTAACCAAGGGATACCTTGTACAGAAAACAGGGTGTATATTTCAATAAATAATGAGTCTTTTAGGTAACACTTAAATCAAATGAACCATCTCATGTCGCACAACTAAGGAATGTGACATAAAATGGAACAACAGACTCAAACGGTCGAATTTATAAAACTTGTTCTTAAATACATGATGGTGCAGCAGCATGTGAGAGCACGTGGAGTTTGTGTGCACCAATGTTTCCAATTGGAAAATCTGCAAGATGGGTTGTGTTATATATTTTATGAGACCTGGGGGTTTCTTTTTATACCATACCGTTGTTAAACACGCAAATACCTTATGTATGTACAGCTGGTTAAGACGCACACACACGCACACGCTGACTTGTAAATGTAAAACGTAAAACGTTCGCCTTTAAAAGAAGCAGATTAGTCACATCAGTGGGACTGGTTAATGCATAGCAGGGTTACGGCAACTCACGCGAGTCTGGTGAGAGTTTTTTCTCTTTGTGTGACACTTTTCTTCCCGATGATTGTTTCATTTGTCAATAAATGTAGGGTAATGTGCTAACTATTCCCTTTCTTTGCAATAAAATTTTCATGCGCATCACTGCAAATGTACTACAGGCCTTAAAAAAAATAAATCCTAGAAATTTGCATTATTCAGTGTTGGCTTTGGGTCATGAGTGTCCAAATATATGCACACATGTGTTGTACACAACCACACACATACAAAAAAACCCACTAAAATGCCTCTAGTAGTTGTCATAACACACCACCCCTGATGGAGTGACGTCTCATTACTAGACAGCTTGCAGCAACAGCATGGCGTTACCTCTCCCACTTTTACAGGGCCATGGTGACAGTTGTGATTTTATCAACAAGCCCAATGAATGTGACATGAGTCAGTAAGTTTCTATTAAAGATTTTATAGAGTAGGCAGTTAAAGGTATTTGTAGCAAGCTGTCTTCAATCAGTGAGAATAAATCTGTTATATTCTGCAAAGAAAACAGCTAGTTTCGGCTTCTATATCAAAAGTCACAGCCTAATTGCCAGGACATTTAGAGAATTAAACCATACAGTAGGGAAAAATAAACGGTTTAAGAAGCATATGTCCAATTGCAGGCTTCAAGCAATGCTGGATGAAACATGCTGCACAGTATGAAGTGAGTTCTCTGAGGGAAGTGGACATTTGTGAAATGATACATTTCCACAAATGAGCCTAATTATATTGAGCTACTGGCCCTGCAATCATTTAGCTTCTGTACTTTGGCCTAAATAAAAAGAAATTAAATAAAGAAGAAAATACTGTATCACTTCACTTGATATCTTTGGATTTAAGATGTCTTGGAAAATTAATTCAAATCACCACTGCAAATTGAGTGGTTTGTTACTAAAACCCAAATGCATTTTCACTCAAATTGTTGTTTAATCACCACTTAGATTACGCTTTTTTTAATGTACACAAAATTTTTAAAAAAAAAAAGACAACAACAACATCTTTTGCACTAAGGCAGCATAAAATGGCAAAGACAGGATGATAACAGGTAAAGCTGTAGCTGGAACCATAGTGTACATGCACATTCAGGATGCCATAAAAGGGCTGTCTGATGAGAGAAAACAAATCCTGTAGCACTAGGAGATAAGATAAAGAGTTGAAGCTACCAATAGGCATTTAATGCTCTGGTGCACTTATTGCACATGCAGTGGATTAAAACCTGTAACTAGACTCTGTGATGCTCACATATTCTGAAACCTACAACTTTAACTTCCCCAAGGAAGGAAATACATTGTAGTTAATCTGGGAAAAGGGAAATAGTAATGTATATGTTTTCCACAATCTCCTGCAGTCTGCAGGTAGGCGTTTTCAAAAACTGTTTATTCATCATACAGTTGATTTCTTTCTTCTTTTTTCTTTCTTTTTTTTTTTTGCTATTTGCTATTTTCCTCCAAGTGAATAATTTAATTCTTAAAACATTTTTATGATTAAGTCTTGTATGAAACACAAGACTTTTTCCCTTTCTGCAAGGCAATGTGACTGCGTTGTTGTTTTTGGCGGGTTTTTTTGGGGGGGGCTGACTCGTTTTCTTTCTGCTTGAATAATGCGCACACATTTCTTCGTTTTATTTTTTAAGCATTAATATCTGGATGATACAGACTCAGAGATACAAATTAAATTGAGAGGGGGAATGCACTTTATTCTCACAACAATTTGTTTCATGCCAAACAAGCACAGTCATGTAATTATCGTCGTGGTAATTACTAATTAGGTAAAAAGAGATTCACAATGGTTGATTGTTATTTGTTATCTACGGCACTAAGGGACGAGATTAAAAAAAATCTTTGCAGAGTATATTCCAGTGTTTGTTTTCAGTTTTTGCGTAACTTTCTCATACATAATTAGCTGACCCCTTTAAAAGCCTGATTATTTACAATTACACATCTGTAATTGGTGTTTTTCCTTTGGTTTCCCCAAACACTCCTTGTCAGAACATCATGCTCATTATGTTCACTGTGATGATATCCAGGCTGGAGATTTAGTCCAGAATTTCCTTCAGTGGGCCTACTGCGAAGGAGAGAGACCAAGATGGTCGAAACAGAGGCACGTAGAGAGGAGGGGCTGTTTCCACCGAATGTGGAAAAAAGAGGAGAGTTACTTTGATTGACAGTTGTCTGGCCTGGTGCCTGCAGAGGTTGTTCCCCCCGCCGACTGCTATTATCAGCAGAAGGACTTCCCCATCGCCTTGGCAGCGACTGTGTCACCCCTCTCCCTTGGAGGATGCTATCCCATTTGGGAGGAGATGAATAGGGGTCCCCTCACCCCATATGAGGTCTCTGTGGACAGAATCTTTACAGAGGAAGCACAGTGGAGTAAACAGACTTTATGTCAACACCAGCATCTTCAACATCTTTGAACACAGATGCACACACACACACACACACACACACACACACACACACACACACACACCTGCACACAGAGAGAGAAGGAGAGAAAAAATAGTCTTTCAGTACTTGGGCTTCAAAATAGCAAATTTGGGAAACATTTGTTTTTCCCAAATATGATATCGATATTCTTGCTGTAAAAGGGAGACCTATCTAAATTATTGCCTTCCACTTAAATATGTATGATTTGAATGCATCGGGCTATTCAAATATGGCAAATGTGAGTTTCTGGACTGATGTTAATGTTTAAAGATTCTCCACCTGTGGATTAACAGCAGTTGTTCAGAAACCGCTGTCTGTCACCACGATTTATTTCTTATTTTGTTTTTTAAATTTGTTTTTAGAACATCTTGATATAAATCTTGAGTTTAAACTACAGTGAGGTTGCATGACAATAGCTAGCAGCCGAGCTGCTCTAATTCATTTGCGCACTCTGTGATGAATCACTGAGGTATAAATTTTACATCTTTTTGAAAATTCTGAGCATTAGTCATTCCCTCATGTTAATTAAATACCATCTCAGTGAGTCTGACATGTAACTGATGGAACAGCTTGTCGTGACATTTGTCCCCACTTTAGCATTTAAAGCTGCATGTCTGAGAGTATTTTAGGTGCACAGTTAATTTCTAAAGGAATGCAGACAGCTCACAGACAACACACAGACAGCTGCAATGCTAGGTGATTGGCATGTTCAATGTACTGTGTGTAATGCAAGTAAATCCTTCACTTAGGCAGGTGTGTGTGATAGAGAGAAAGAGAAAGCACCAGGAGACGCAGAAAGAAAGAAAGTGTGTGTGCAGGTGTCATGGACAGGTTTTATTAAATTTTGTTCTTTTGACAACATCCCTGCAGCTGTGGGCGTGGAGAGCCTCTTGACTCGCACTTAAATATACATGTATTGTTCTTTCTTACTTTTGGATCAGACGCGAACAGGCCGTGAGAGGGTAGATGGCTACATTTTTAAGTCCATGTCCAACATTATCTTATTATTCTCCTCCATTAAAGAGCCATCTGGGTAAATAGTAATGCTTTTATCAGTCGCGACTGTAATAAGTACAGACGACAGTATCCATGGTGAGAAACTGCAGGTGTATTGTGTACCTTATGTATATCAGTACACCTGAACTCACTCACCTGTGCTGTCATTCCAGCTGCCAGCCTATAGCTGACCATATTTGGCTCACACAAAAACCTTTATTCTTAGCCAGCCACACGCACACACACACGCACACACACACACAATCACACATCACTTCCTCACTCTCAATTTAACCTTAGTGTGATGGGGCCCATGTTTAGGCTCCTTGCGGGTGTTAATGGCCAATGGAGCAGATATCGTAATGAGTGATCAATCTAGTTGCTCGCCGTCACAGCAACACATTAGCCATTCATACAAATTCAGTCCACTCGCCCAAGCAGAAGATCTGGATGCATATTTAATGTTTATCTTTTACAGATCTCATTTAAGCAGACCTGTTTGTGAAGCTTTGAAAAGGTGGCAAAGTCCATACATAGTCTGCTCCTACCTGACAGAATCAAACAAGTGTGTCTTGCATCCACGCAAGTGATGTTCTTTTTTAATGAAGACCCTGGAAACGCTGCATCTGTGAATAATAACTTGATGATTATTGTGATCAGTTGAAGCCATTTTACAATTAACACTCATGCTTGGAAAAGAGGCATCACATCAATTAAACAAGAGCCAAAAACTAAATAAATAAAAATGGTCCAGAGATGAAAGAGAGCTGATGCATACAGTATAATGTCAGGATATAAAACGCAGCAACCCTGGAGATGGAGAGAGAGGAGGACAGTCACTAAGAGTGTCTGCTTTTAAGTACCTCAATCATGCACCTGTCACTCCGTTTCCTCACATAGACATCAGTGTTTACCAAAATGAGGGCTGACAGAAGACATCAGTGCTGGTTTGTGTGCAAACAGCTTGTTTGGACAGCCTCGTGGAGCCTGCCTGGTCTAGCACACGGATGCATTTTTCTTAAGATCAAATAATAATCCATTTAAAGTGTTTAGAGTAGGAGAAGCAGATAAGAAGAGCATTAAGAACCAATGTTGTATTAGCTTTCTGAGACAGTATTTATATAGCTTATATATGAGATATATAAGCTCTTTCTCTGTCTTTATAGATAGATAGATAGATAGATAGATGACATTGTATATACATGCTAATATGTGCAGCAGCACTGTATTTCAATAGGCAGTGAAATGAAGTGAGGCACAGTCATGAATCACACTGAGTATTTGCGTAAGTTAAAATAACCCTGAATTCATTTGCAATGGATCTCCCGTTTCTAAAAGCTCAACAATTGCAGCATCATGCATCCCAAGTCACCCGAGCAAAGTCTGAAAGCAGGTTTCAGGCAAGGCTGGTTCCAATTCAACTGTGATAAATGGGCAGATAAGACAATCAGTGCGCACTGTGACATAGTGCAGCGTCAGACCAGCACTCTGCTCGGGAGTTCAGGTGCAGCCATGGTCCTGCAGCCAAGAAAGGAGGGAAAAGCATAGGCACAAGGAGATGTCTTGTACCTTGTGTGTATAAATACCCAAACTACAGTATTAAAGGTGACTATTAGTTTGAGCTCATCTTGTTTGTCTATTCTACTGCCAGCTATGTGGTACTAAGGCCTCTAAACGTGAAGATTCACCTTTTTTGGGAATTAAAACAAGTATCTTAAGGACTTGTATCAACTCAAGCAGGAAATCACTGTGTCCTCAAGCCAGCATGGAAAACGAGTCTGCAGTTGAGAAACTTGTACCTGTGTGAAGTGGTGAGTTGGCCAGATACCTAAATACCATTTGCTAGTTACTGATAAATGAAAACTGTGTTCTTGGCTGACTAAAGAATCTATGAGACTGTTTGAAGTGTTTCTGTTGTCTTGTGCTGGGAAATGTGTACACGTGTACATGATTCACTGTCTCCAAAGGGTGCCAAGTCACAGCAGGGGAATGCCTGCATTGCATTTCCCTCATCCCTACGATAAAATAATGAATCTAATTGTGTGTTGCTCACTTGTACAAATCATGAGGCTATTATGGCTTCTCTTTCCAGCTTATTCTCAGGGTTGGAATGAATGCTGCTCCGCACGCATAGATCCCACCCACCCAGAGCAACACACCTCCATATAACATCCGTGCACACAAACTAGACCCTGAACAAAATACGTCAATGAGATGAATTCCTGGTTGTAAAGATTCTCTCTTTATTGTCTTCATTTCTGTGATCAACTTTGTGTTGTTGTGGTTTGTACAATGACTGAGGAACCCTCTTGAACCAACTGAAAAGGTTTTTGTAATTTAAAAAAATGATTTTAGACTAGATAGGTGAATGCAGGAGGAACCCAAAGAGGAAAAAAGATCCCTTTAATGTGTTTTTTATATACATGTTAAGTCATGGGTTTAATGTATTCCCTTTTTCAATAGCTTAAGCAAATTCTGCATTTTAAGCAGGAGGAAAAACAAACAGGGAGATTACTTTATGTACATATCAAGGAAGTGCAGCAGTTGTCCAAGTATACAGTGTGTTCAGATATCTGTGGATGTTGAAAGCTTGAGCATAGAGATGTTTACATGGTGAAGTGAATATGGCAATACTGCCACCTAGAGGTGTGTGTGGGGGGGAGAGGAACGAGGTATAAGGACAGGACTGTTAACTCCGAGCTCACTTAGTTACAGTTGATGACAAAGTACTAACTATAAGAGCAGATTCCATTTTACAGTATAAATCCTGGATCACCAAATCGAATGCAAAGCCTTTATGTGCCTGCGTGCATTTGTGTGCACCAGCATGTGTTCGCCTCTCGACTGTGACTATCAAAAGAATAGAAAAAGCAATTCTGGCTACATTATGGTTACATCAGATGGGCCATCCACCGAATCCCATCTCCACTGAATCCCATCTGTCCTGCAGAAGTAACCCAGCACATGCTGACCTGCTCTCATTTGCTGTCAGAGAGACTGAGATGCGGGGCAGGACTATAAAGAAAAGACGAGGCAGTGAAAGAGAGAGGGCTCACCTGTGAACCAGAAATGCCCTGTTCAGGTGGGACCTGTTTTGACCTGTTGCCACAGGGACCCTAATGTAAAGGGTGAGGGGGGAGTGGCCATCTGGTGTGCGTTTGTGACTGTATATATGTGTGTGCTTTTGTTTATGTGCCAAAAGGCATTAATAGGCCAGTGGATGTCTCAAACAGCTGTTACCATAAACAACATGAAAGCATATTAAACATTTTCAAATGCTGTTGTCTACAATGTGAGAATTTGCTTTCAGTCACACATGACATAACGCATACATCAAATTAAGAAATCTCCATTCCAGGGCATCGAGTACATTTTAAATATTCTTTTTGATGTGTGCAACTCAGCTAATGTGGAAACAGAGCAGACAGCAAAAAAACGTATGTTACCTAGAGTAGAGTCCATCTTACAAACTGTTTTAACACAAATATTGTCATCATCCAGTTATGTTGCGCATGTTAATATTTTCTGTTTCAATGGGGAAAGGAGAGACTATAAAGACTCCTCTATATTCTGCATGTCTAATAATTGGACGTTAAGTGTTTTTTTTCTGGAATTATATACTTTATTTATTGATGTATGCTGTATAATTTCACAATCAGTTCTGAAATTGCCTGACAATGACAATAATGTGATCTTCTATCTTTTACAGTCAAAGGTCAGCTGTTTCTACAATTGTAACAATAACAGTCAAAACAAAATCACACACACTAATCGGAAAAATAACATGCAACGACTCAGACGTGGAATGACCTTTGTTGTTTATAGAAGAGCTGGTTCTCTTACAATCCACGCTCATGCATGTGAACATACGCTAAAGCATTCAGGAGTAAATATGGACACACACTCACCTCTTGAGAGACTGAAAAATCTAATTGGGATTTAAATTGGTTAGAGGCCTGGGGCCTTGTTTGGCTGTGTGGCTCGTGTGTGTCTTATTCGTTGCTCTCTAAGGTCATTTAGAAAGCGCTTGTTTAAGGATGAGTGATTAGCAGAGATGTCCAGGGGCTTCCAACTCATAGGAGGCTTCCTGGAAAGGCGGGATAGACCTGCTACAGTGACATGGCTGAACAGTAAGGGCTCCAGGGCTTTTCCATCCAGTACAGAGGGGATTTTTGCTGCGGTTGTGAATCAGCGTAATGGATACTTATCTGTTTGAGCTGCATGTGTGAAATTACATATCAAAGGTGAGTTGCAGGATTCCTGAAGTGAAGGTATTTCACCCGTTTTATATTATTTCTGTGACCCGAACCCTTAACACCAAGAGACAACATGTTACCACATTTAAATGACAGCACCGAACATATTTATGCGCGCGCAGGGTGGCACATGCACACAAACAGACGAACATTCAATGTAACAAAGTCCTCTGTTGAACCTGACATCCAATTTAACAAACACCAGTTTAAAGTCCTGTTGACAAGAAGCAGGAAGCGAGAAGAGAAAGAGGATATGACATGAGGAGAAATCGGCTCCTTCTGTTCCTTGTCACTCCAGATTATTGAAGACTTACCCAACATGCACCTGGGGGAATCAGTGTCTGTCCACCCAAGTCTCTCAGTCTCATGTTGCTCTGCTTCTCTCTAACACACAGACGCATACACAAAACACACACATACTCTCTTTCTGTCCTCCTCCCTCCTTTCCTCCTTATCAAACACGGGCCTACTGTACACCCTTATTTGCATTTTTTCCCTTTGTCTTTAAAAAATATATATTATTCTATTTTTTTTCCAACCAAGTGTTTCCAAAGGGTTCAACGTGGGCATGTATGTCAGCCTTGGTATCCTTATACATATGTGTACATGTGTGAGCAGATGTTCGCTTGAGGCAGTCTTGCATGCTTGTCCCTGATAGCTCAATAGAAATATGGGACAAACTTGAAATCACAAAAGAACTTTGCGTCAAGACGTATTCGGCATACAAACTGAATAACTAATAGGAGTGAAATCAGTTCATCTCCATCAAATCGCACTGTCCACATTTTTGGCCTGACTATTCATTACAAGACAATTTATTATAATTTGTATTATTTCTACGTGTTCAAGGAGGAGGAAAAATACATCTGTTAATAGCGTGAATCCCTTGATAACGTCCCCGCAGAATAGGCTGCGGCTCTCCATCTGATATTAATAGGTCTTCGAAACACCGCTGTAGTTATTACAGTTATTTATACATTTTACTTCACAAAGCCAGCATACCTCAGTGAGCACCAAATACATTTTGTCAAACTCTTTAATGGTAATTTAATGAACCGTGACCTTTGGATGACAATTAATGCCAGATGTATTTCCACAATATTCATTTATTACTGGCTAATTTTACCTTGCCTGCGTTTTCTCCTGTGCAGATATTCATGCAAGTCTTGTTTAAATGAGCTTTTCATCATTAGTTAGCCTCACTGGGACAAAGACTTGCCTGTCCACTTGCTGGAACTGGATTTGAAAATCCACCTATCAGTCCTTAATGAATATGTTTATAAAACGCAGAAGCTCGTGCATTAGCTGCCCTTTCATCATGAGTGGTTTTGATAAATATGATAGATCCAAATGGGTGCGTTCATTATTGGGATACAAACAATTTCGAGCTGGACTTTGAGATGCGTGTCACAGAGCTTCTAAGAGCATCTGATGTCCCCTATTGATCGGGTTATTGACAGGATTGATGCAGAATCCAACAGACTCATGAAGTTCTTTTAATTTAAACCTTATAAGTCCGCAACATTTTTTTGGGTTCAAGTGAGATAATAATCACAAGATCTCAGAAATATCTAGTTTCCTCTTGTTCTTTTTTTCTCCCTTCTCACTATGTTTCCAGTCTATCATACATCCCCCCCTTACTGGGATCAGTGGGGCCATCACGCGCACACCTTTGATGTCTCCCAGAGTTAAGCTGGTTTTGAAGTCAGATTAGTGAATTGTAAACACCCTTTTAGACCTTCAGACTCTCTCCACAGAATGAGGGAGAGAGCGCGAGGGAGAGAAAGTGAAAGAGTTGTGGGATTAACCCATACGCCACAGCTCAAAGGTTAGCCGATCCAAAACCACGCTCCATATTGCCATGTGCACAAACACGAATTGAGGTGTTCAACTCATTTATCATCTGCTTTTCTCCCCCGTCTCACCCTTTTTCATTTCGTTTTATTTTGGTGAAGCTACGGAAAAGGCTGGATTGAAGCAGACAGTAGATTTGTGTGGGAGGAAGAGTGCCCTCCCTGCTCACACACACACACACACACACACACTGACGTGCATGCGCACACATATATACACACGTGTACGGAGAGAGGGCAGTGTTTTTCAGAGGAGAAGCCCGTCTGTCTCTTTCACATTCCATTAGTTCCTGGAGCTACATCAGAGGGCAGAGGGAGCACACAGACATTCCTGCAAGACGCAGATGTCAGGATCAAAAGTCAGACTGACTCCTGTACGCAGCAGGGGAGAAAGACAGAGAGGAAGAAAAGAGAGGGAGAGAGCAAAGGAAGAAAAAGAATTTATGCTGGGTACGGCGAGAAAGTGTGGCCGCATCTTTTTGAACATCCTGTGTGCTGAAACCCAGAAAGAATTATTCACTTCTTCAACAAATTCTCCAATTTTCTGCAAACAAAGGCCTTATCCACTACCGCGTGTTTCCATCTACACCTGTAATGCTTTTTGTATTTACTGTTCTCAGGGCTATAGTTGCTATTGTTACTTACTGCTCTCTTGCTGCCAGGCTGATGGGAAACCATGCACCATGCTGCCTACATCTTGTGCCTTGTTTCAGTTATTAAAAGGCACGGGACCAGATGGTGCGTGTGTGCCTGTGTTTTGTGTGTGTGTGTGTGTGTGTGTGTCTCCAGGTCTACACTTTGGCTCCAGGCTCTCCCAGAACTGGCACAAGCCCAAGTGGGTCATCCATGCAAAGATTCTCTCTCTCTCGCCTCCTCACCGAGAACGCATCTGTGTAGGCCTTTACATGGGGAATGCAGGCGTGTGTGTTTGTTTATGTGTGCTTCTTGTGAGGATACATTATGGGTTATAGAAAGGATGTGGGTGCTGGGCAAACAAAACATAATTTCTGTTCTGCATATGTCCATCTCTCCTCCTGGGTCTTTCAGTTTCTCTCTTCTCTCTGTCTGTTTTCCATCTCATTTGTTGTTTTTTTTAATCTCTTCCTTTCTCTAATCTCTAGCCAGCAGAGAAACCAGGTGAACATTCAGTCAAGTGATCAAGGGATGTTTTTTTTCTTTCTTTCCTTCCTTTTTTCCTGCTATTTTCACACGATAACCCTAGTATGAGAAAGAGAAAGAGAGAAAATAAATAACCTCGCCCTCAAGAGACTAAGAGAGGAAGCAAAGCAAGCCAAGGTGGGTAACGGTGAACTGCAGACATATGTGCAGGGACACTGAAGTAAATGGCAGAGGATGGGAGGGTAAACACTTTCAGCATCGGCTTCGGAAAAGGAAGACAGAAGGAGTTAAGAAGAGCCATGGGCCTAGTAGAGCTGTCAAGACGGCCAGGGAGCTGCAAAACTACAGACTGTCAGGAAACATTGTGTCCCTCCAAGATCAACCAGAACTTGTCTCGGCTTACAGTGCAGTTGTGATTTCACAGATACGTCTTTAAGTAGACAAGCACTGTTTTTAATGCGCTCGGAGATTCCACTCCCTTTTTTCTCTCTAACATGTCACTATTACATTAAGCAGACTTGAGATCCAGCATCAGAGGTTAGGATTCAGCTTAGAGCATCGCTGCAGAATCTTCATCTATCATGTTGTGTGCATTTCTGTTACAAAACAAAGATTTTGTCAAGTGGGAGATTGTCTGTATTTGCTTGAAGAAATGCTTTAACTCTGTGTAACCTCAAAAAAAGAAGGAAATTTATGTCTAAATCTGTGCTGAATCTGTTTCCCCTCATGTTCTCACCTTGCATAATAGATTGTATTAACTGCAAATGTATCTTAAATACTTAAGAGATCCCCCACTGTTTCCCTCCATCCTTCTTTTTCCCGCACCTGTCTCACTGCTATTCTTGCTGCTCACCACCTGCCTTTCAGCTTGCAGCGGCAGAGGGCACTGATTACATTAGTCCTCAGAGAGCTGCCCGGATCAATACAGAGCCACTGTTCAATCCTGTGCAATCACAGCCACTCGCTAATGAGAGAGGGAAAAGTACAGACGGAGAAAAGAAAGAAAAGAAAACCAACGTTCGCTTCTGTTTTCATCAAAGTGGAATTGTATTATAGATTTGTCCTTTGACGACCACACATAGTGGAAACTTCCTTGATCAATACTGCATCAGGGTTTTTCCACATTTAGGTGACTGTAACAAGACCTCATTTTGTCCCATGGGGTTTCTTTCATACGAAGTGCCCGCCCGTCTTCCATTCTGCTTCCCCATTGTGTATCACACGCTCTCGTTTTTTGACTCCCTCTTTCTCTCTCTTGCACATCGCTGTTTAATGATGGTAATTTTCCACCCAGGTCCGAGTGTGAGCTGATGTGGTGAGGCTCTTGGCCCCCCGCTGTTCCTGATGAGGCATGATGGGAAATTACCCAGAGCTCTCTGTTGTCAGATTGTAACTCACTGTTTGGTTGTAATAAGCAGGCAAACCCCTGCATGTGTGTTCTCACACACGTGCGCAGACACCTCTGATTGTGTGCATTAATTACACTGTGTGAGATCACCACAGTGACCACAGCTGTGTGGGCCATGCCTTGCTTTCCAGGTCACTTGGGTCATCGGCTCCGTATAACAGCTACAGCACTGTCACTGCCAGACACAACAGCACATAATGAGACTTCTCCTTGCTGTGCTCGCTGTTCAGATACCAGTGAAACGTTCTTCTCCATCAATCCATCACTTCCTTTCTATCACCTTCCCTACACTGTCATGTCGCTCCCCTTAACATGGTGATGCGAGTGCGTGTGCGCGGCTGCCTGCGGTTTATTGATGGACACGAGGGAGGTACGGGGCTTACTGGGGCACCACCGCTGGGTTAGAGTGGATGGTGGTGGAGAGTGTGGAGTGGGGGGGCTGCCCCTGTCACTGTGGTGTGTCACCTCTGCAGCAGCGCTGTCACCAACAAATGGCGCTTTAGTGGAACCCTGTAAAGAGAGTCGTGCTGAGGTACTGTTTGAATCAGCTTGGGGCCAGTGGGGGACTGCAGGTTCTGTTTGATCAACATCAGCGGATGTTGGGAGGATGTCCACTGTCAGCCTAACTACAGATGACCATCCACAGTCAATAGAGACAGTGGGTATATTTTTTTTTATCACTGTATATTTTTCAAGATTTAACAGAACACAATGTAAAAAAAAAGGGAAAATCAGAGGTCAATAATCTCATATGTTATATACTTCATAGTCTTTCTCTGGCATTACAAAAATCCAGCATACATGAAACTGATACAATTTTAATTTCATTTCTGGGCGCAAAATATCTATTACTTTTAATTCAAAGTCAATTTTCAATTGACTTGAACTGAAAATTGACTCAATTCAAAAACTGAGTCAATTCAAAGTCAATTTTCAATTGACAATTTGCAGTGAGTTGGAGTAAGTGTGTTTAGTTTTGGAACCATTGTTTTCCAAATGAGTGAACATACATGTCTTACCTCCACACCGAAGGTAAGTGGAGGCTTTAACAGATGGATTTGATAGGAGCTAACATAATTTTGCATGATGTGGATGAAACATACATGAAACACGACAATAAGCATTTGTGACTGGAGCTAAAATGATTTTGTAAATTTTTACTCCCCTAAACCTGTTTATGTTACACTTCATTCCTGCTGGGCACCAATGTTTCCTCACTGGATTTCAGTTTAAATGTAAAACACTTTATTTCCAAAACATATGCACATTTATATACTTCAGATCAATTGCTTTCGATGGCCAGGGAGTTTTAAACAGTCAAAACAGCTCAAAGGAGACAAGTCAAATCTAAGTTATAATGTGCTATATTGGCCAATGTGAGCAGAAGTCGGATGTTCATTATATAATTATAATTATAACCAGTGTGCTGTCATTTTTTATGATAATTTCAAAGACTATTATTGTATATTGTATTTGGTATATTTAAATGACCATAATAGAGTATGATATGTATTCAGTAAATTGGGATTAAGGATGATGGAATGATCCCCATCAGATTACCCGTTTTGATAGTAGATACCCACATCAGATCTTTAAGATATCTCTGATCGCTATATCATATTGAGAGCGTTGTAATTACTTTTCTCCCTGCAGCGCTTGCTGCTGTGCCGAGCACCTCCTTGCACTGCCGAGGAGATACCCTTCTAAGAGAAGCTTTTGCTAATGGATAACAGTCAGCCTTACCACTATCATAGTGCCGCTGGCGGAATGTGGGCAAAATGGCAAGGCCTAACTAAACTGGTGTGACTGAAAACATTCTCAGATAGGGCACAATCCATCCATATACACACATATACATGCACAGCAACACACACACCCAGAGGCCAGGAGCTGACAGTAAATAAAACCACAGTCCCTCCTTAATTAGCTCTCTGCCTAAGGGTGAAAACACAGAGAGAAAGTGTGTCAGTCTCTCCCTGTGTTGGACGCTAAGCTGCCACTGCATTCCTCTGTCCATGTTTGCTAAGAAAAATGGCATTTCAGCACAATGATTTGGGTACAGATGTAATTGCACAGCCCTTTGTGTACAAAAATATCAAGCGATTGTTTTAAAGTTAGTTGTTCCTTACCTAATTTTTATCAATTCATTTTTAATGGTCTATTTTGGGACAATACAAATAGATAGTTAGACATTTACTCTAATTAATAGCAGTGAATTTGCATTAATAAAGTGAATGTAAATTTAGGTCATGAACGTCACGAGGCATGTGAGTGCAGTGATGCCTCACCCTTTTACTTGTATCCTCATTATAATTTAAAAAATTGTGCTCTCCTTTCAATAGCTGTCCATGAGTTACTGACCCTAACCCACATATTAAATAGGTGCTGTAAGCATGAAATTATTATTTTTGAACTGCATCTTATTTATTTTTCATTATTGCAACAGAATACGGAATATGATGTAAAGCCATGGATTTTTTTTTTTATATATATAATTTAAATCACCAGTGTAGTAATGGACAATTTTCCTGGTTTGAATGAAAGGCAGTCAGAAACTAGGATAACAGTGCACTACTGACCCCTGCTGGTGAATTGTTAGCTGGAAGAAACAGGTGAATGGGACAATCCAAAAATACACAACTATTGACTTAAAATGACCTTTTGCTTTTTCACTATTTTCTCCAGCTCCTACCCACACTTGAAAAGGCATGTACTGAAAAACACATTACACACAGTCCCTGACAAAATCGATCTATCTATCTATCTATCTATCTATCTATCTATCTATCTATCTATCTATTATGCATGCATACATTTTTCACACATGCTCTCTCAGCACAAAATAATGTATTTGGCAATTTCTCCTCTACCAAACAGGCTTGTGTGTTACACCTGACTTAACTTCTTTAAGGGCAGCGGATTTACACCTCGTTGGCCATCTGATGTCACTAAGCCAGCGGTCAGAGAGAGGAGGAGAGTGCTTGTAAGTAAGACCTCTGGGGGAGAGCAGCTTTAGGAGGTTAAGTAAATCTTGTAGTGGACAAAGGCCAAATCAGATGGGACACAGAGGGGGTTTGTTATGACTCATTTCATCATTCAGCAGCTGGAATAAAGGGATGAGGGGGGATGATACCTGCTTGAGAAGCACGAAACATATGTGCATTAGTATTTATCTCCTCCTCTGCCCACAGTTGAGCGTTGTCTAAATTCTTGCAGGACGAGGCCAGCAAGTGTATGAGATCAGACAAGCACAGGACGCACGTCACTAAGAGCGCATGGCAGTGGCCCTGGAGCCATGGCTAACTATGAGTGCACTATCATTCGCCACTGTAAGGAAAGACCCAATTAAGAACATTAATTATGCTTCCTTGGCACTAACTCTATCACTCTCTTTTTAGCCTGGAGAGCATTTAAGTCTAAGGCCTTGGCTGCATGCTCCCTCTCATGCTTTAATCCAATCTAGTAGACGAAGTTTGTCATGTTTGGCAGAACTGGACTTTCTGGGATAAGTTGGGATATCCAGATGGACAGAGTAGGAGAGTTGAGCTCATCCACAGGGTAAGGATGTGTAGTCGCACAGAAAATGCAGTGTGATCTCAAAGACTAATTCTACAAGGTTCTCCTAATGCACTGTGAAAAACCTGTGAGGGAGGCAGATGCAACATGGTTCACGTCAGCATGCCTCACAGCTCTTTGCTGACACAGAAAATGCTAAACTGATACAAGCCTAACGTCAATTAGAATTTCTAAATACAGTGAAAGTGAATGTGTGCATTAATCCTCTGTGTACACTAATATTAATTATAGGGAGTGAAATGTGCTTCCCTTGTTCAAATCTATATACTGCCCGAAGCATGCTGCCTTAATATATAATGTGTTTTATTTGTGAGGTTTCTTTTTACTTCAGACTTAGTTTCTCTGCCTTTGCTCACTAATTAGTAACATAATTAGAATTACTGACTGTCATACAAAGATTTCTTCTTTCAGCTACATGGTGATGGTTTTAGAAGGGTTTTTCTCAGCAAGTAACCAATTTCCATTGTGACAAAAAACATTAAAATTTTCACACAAATGTGTCTCTGTAAGAGAGGGAATGACGGTCCAATTAAGGACACAAGGTTGTTTGGTTTAAGATTTGATTAAAACTGCTGCAAAAAAGAAAAAGATTTGATATGAAGGAGATCTGTTTTGAATAGGAAATGCTTCATTTATTTAGAGCCTGGACGATAGAGATGATACAGCTCTACACTATGTTAGCTGATTTCATGTCCTTGTTCGGTTAGTGGTCTATGAAAAATGAATGATAATTGTGAACAGTGTCAGTCAGTCAGCGTTGCGTGTCTCAACCTGATGTTTAGTCTAATTTAGTTGTGAAAGTGGCTTCAGCATGAGCCCCTATTCTGGCCAGACTGGGACAATGTTTCGTTGATTTTATCCATCCAGTTTGTGTTTTACCCAGGCCTACACATTCATGTCTTAACCTCAAATTTGGACACAAATAGCATTAACCTCCTAACACCCGAACTCTTCCACGGCATAATTTTTAATTTCTCTTTGATATTTGGGCTTAATGGGGCCCGATGAATGTAAAAACAAAGAATTACTTTCTTTGTTTGTTTGGGTTTTTTTTTTTGTTTGTTTTTTTACTGATTTTTTGTTTCTAAGAAAAATGAGAGCCACATATGAGGATATTCGTTTAAAATTTCGATAGACCAGTAGCAGTATAATGTCCTCGTAAGTGAATATCAGGCCCTTGTAGAGCAAAATGGAGTATTTTGGTCTAAATAACCCAAAATGTGATGTCCACATATGTAGACACCAGGTCCTAGGAGGTTAAAGAATAACAATGTGTCAAGCATTAAAAAAATCAGGATCAATAAGTACAAATGTGCTCGACATTAATGTCATAGTTTGTGCCTTTGGCAAAGTATCCTGATGGTCATGGCAAGGTCATGTCTTTAGGACATACCATGTTATTGTGCTGTTACAGTTTCAGCAGTAATCAAATATCAACATACACTCGGATATTATAAAGTTTATCCAAAAAGTTTATCCAAAACATGTACATGTTCAAGTTCAAACAGTTCTTCTGCTTGCCTTCAGGGCATGCAGAATTAAAGCATTTTATTTCAGAGGTCTGCATCTGCACTGAGCATTTCTGATATAACCACTGCTGGACGACATAGTACATGGATTTAAACTGTAACATTATCATAAGGAATGTGGTACCTTAAACACCGCGGACTGAACAAGTTTGTCTTTTATGAATGAATGAATCTTCTGCTGCCCCGACCTGTAGCTCCGAACCAAACACAACTCTTGAGATGATCCTGCTCATAAAATATTCCCAGATTACCAGACCTCAGTTTTCATGGCCAACAGAACATTAACATGCTTATTGCTCTCGCCGATTATCCTCACTACGTACGGTACATTAGCGAACTGTACGATTGGCCAACCCCCTGCCTGTGCAATCAACAGAGAGCGTGAATGAATGATCAGCCATTAGCAGGTCGGGTGTGAACTGTGAAAATGGGCTCTCACACCAATGACTGCAGGAGGCCTTGATTTGCTTTAGCCTAGCTTAGCAACCTGCTAGCAAGGACCGAGCGGTTGTTAACACTGTGGCAGTGCGTGAGCTAGCGTTAGCCTGCCCAATGTAATGCAGTGGAATACGGACTAGTGTAGCGTGTTGAAGCCCAGTCTAGTGGAGTGCTGTGTGCAAGATCATAGTAAGACTCCTTGCTAGCATATGCTTGTGTTTAATGCAGCGACCTGCTTCTGCATGGTGAGTTTACACATACCCTGCAGTGAAGGTAGTGTGTGTGTGTGTGTGTGTGTGTGTGTGTGTGCGCGTGTAATATCAGTAATCAGTGTACCTCACACAGACAGAGTATAACTAGGCCCGGTGTGGTGAGAGTGGCTGAGACCAGCTCTCTGCCAGCCCAAGTTGACTGTTTCAGCCGCTTTGTGTGTGTTTGTGGTCATGGATACTAAGACTGGAGGCGCCACCTTCAGATGCCGTCTAGGCAGCCAAGGCCCCTCAAGGTCCAGGTAACTGGGAGAAGTGTCTTTGTGCTGTCTTCTCTTCATGGTGCATTTTATTTATTTATTTTAGAGAGTGGGTGGGTCCTTTAATACCCCTGTGAGTTCTCTCTGTGTGTGTATGTGTGTGTCCTCCTGCCTGTGCAAATGTTAGTTTAATGCATTTATGACCTTTATGCAGTACACATGAGGAAAGCAAAGAGATGAACTCGGTTATCAGTGTTACAGGAATGCTGCAGAAAGGGTGCACGGAGCTTTGTGTGTGCCTGTGTTTGTGTGGCTCAAGCACTATTGGTCTGCTCTCTGTGGATCGGATGCTATTAGAGTTACCAGCATGAAGGCAGCAACATGTCCAGGGTCAAGAGAAGATTTCTGATGGACAGGGGGAAAAAAAAGTGCCAAGTGATCCTTGGTTGCGGTTTGTTGAAGTAAATGTAAAAAAATAAAACACAAGGAAATGGAGAAGGGATTCACTTGTGAGGAAAGTAAAGCAAAATGGGTATTGTGTGAAATGTGACCCTTTTGTTGTATCTAATTGAAATAGAAAATGCTGGGAAAAGTAAGAAGGAACTTATTAAACCAGATTTTTAAAACTGTTTTATTCTTTTTAAGCTGCTAGAGATAAAGCAGACGGTAGTTCAAACAAGCCAGAGCCAATGGCACATTAGTCACAATGAAGAAATCAAGACCGTTCTGATCATGTACAATTTTCCACTTTATCTTGTTTGACAGTGTTGAGAGACGGGCGTGAGAGGGGTGAGAAAGCGTGATACTGTATTTCAGCATCATGCTTATTTGGTTTTTCCACCTTCACACCCCGGTCAAATTTCACGGCGCAGAACCATAGCTGCATGACGGTTCATCGTAGTCCCTCGAATCAGTGGACCAGAGTGGACCCGAGGCCGCTGACTGAGCACACAGCTCGCTGGTATTAGCTCAGCGCGCTGGCGTCTGCAGTGTGCATGGTTAATTCGGCTGTTGTTGTCGCTTATGTGTGTCCCAGTGGAGCCAGGACGCGTTGTTTCGCAAGCCTGGTTTTAGTTCCACTCACTAGTCTACATGCACACATGGAAACTGATGTGAGATCCCTCTGGGCTCTTCCATCACTTCATGTGTGAAAAACCTGAAACTCTTATCTAATACAGACTACATTAGTTTGGTATTTTGTATTTGATTGATGGCGACCATTGAGGCTCAGAATATATATACATATTTTGTTTTTGTTTTGTTTTGTTTTTCTTTGCACGAGCTTCCAGGTTTATTTCTGAGTTAAAATAATTGGCTCATCTATACTGCAGGCTAATACATTTCCCTCTACATGAACATATTTTGAGACGTAACTCAACTAATTGTAAATTATGCTTATCATTAAACTTTTAAATGATGTGTTTACATTGTATTTGTTTCAGGTGCAATAATAAAAATATGTATGTGTATTTATGGGGGCTGATGCAAGACAGTAAGCACGCATATAACCTTACTTTTCAAGGTCAAGCAGCTCTTTCTGTTTTCTATAATGATGACCTCTCTGTTCCCTGTCACTGAACAGCTCAAGGACCTCAGATCCAACTGTCATATTCACATCACAGCACTTACCCAGGCTACCCTGTCCATCACCAGAAACAAACATTTCATTATCATTCTAAATCACTGGCAGATCACTAATTCATCCCTCATGCACTCAGATTTAGGCATATTTTTGAATAATTCAGTGTTATTTGTTCATTCAGTGTTCTTCCTTACATTAACATCTCACTTTCTGCATCCGTACTGGCTCATCTTTGTGATGTGACCAGTGGCTGTGTGATAAGAAGGCTAAATAATGAGTAAGCTTTAAAACAAGTAATGGTTGAGCTTTACTATCAAACTCTCACACTGGGGATTTGTAGATTAGTGTTGCTTTTTGATTCCACACCCTCAACCCGTTGATGTGGCGTTGCATAGATGTTGTTGCCCTGATCATCATTCAGGCTTGGAGTCATAATAATGAGCAACAGGATGGGTGCAGCAAGAGACGGCGAGACAAATACTGGGTGCATGTGATGTTAAGTGTAAACTCTCTTAACTGGATTCACCTGATTTGCGCCTGTTCATGCCCCAGTGTGCTCAGGCATGCTAGCTGTTCAGCACCCAGGCTCATTATAAGGCCTAATTCAATTGACCTGGGGATGTAAACACATCTGTACGCAAATATAAGCGGGCCAATTTGGAGTGCCGCGACACTGAGCTGCAGTGATTTGTTGTACCGAGAGGATAATCAGCACAGAGCCTGAAAAGTAATAGTCAGGAGGCAGTAGCAATAAAGTAGTTACTGTCTGCTCAGGGACAAAAAAAAAAGATGAAGGGGTGGTGGTGAGGGGTGGGGGCAGTGCAAGCTCAGCTAGTGTCCCATGCTTACTTGGGTGTAATGACCCATCAGTGGTGACATCTTGTTTCATCAACTTCTGCTTCCTTTCACTTGTCTATCTGGGCTGGGTCTCTCCTTATCTGCTGCCCTTCTCCCCTCCTGCCTACTGAAATCTGTCTTCCTCTCTCGTGTTTTCATTTTCTGTTGGCCTGTATCCACTTCTCCTCTCGGCTAGATGTAAAGGGTTACCCTAAACCACATAGTGGAGGACGTACAGTTTCAGAGCATCTTGTATTCTGTGAGAAGGATCAAAGAGCCATTGATTTATTTATTTATTATTTAAATTGCTGCAGGCATACAATCATTTAGTCAGATTTTGCTAAATTAGCGGGTAATAAATTTGATTGTGTAATTGTTATACAGATCAATTTAGAGCAAATAGCTGTATTTGAAAGTAGAACAAGCTTGATTAAGTTATCACACAATTTTGATAATCCAGTAATCATGTAATTCTTTTAAAGCAAAATAGCAAAAAAAAAAAAAAAAAAAAAAAAATCCTCATGTGACACTAAATTGAATATCATTTGTTTGGGTTTTCATCATATGAGATGCAAGATGCCATCGTGCACCTGTGGAACTGAAATGGATTGTGACAAAACAAGAAAATGATTGCCATAATGACCGGTAATTAAAGTAATAGCTTATCAATTATTTGAATTCTAATTATTGCATGGTTTTAATTTTTTGTTTTTAGCAAGCTGGCTTGACCTTCGCTACATGTTGTACCCCTGCTGTCTCTCTCCATGTTTTCTGTCTGTATCTAATACACAATATAAATGCACACTTTTTTTATTTTATTTTTTAAATATCCTGGACAGACAGAAGTAAGATAGGTGAAGTAAGAGAAGGCAGTGTGAATCAAAAACAGTATAACGACATTGTAACTGTCTTTGTCAGATGTGTGTGTGTGTGTGTATGCGTGCACATGTACACTTGTGTGTGTGAATGTGTGTATGGGAAGAGGCACGGGGGCCGAGCTGACGAGGCCTCTCACTGGGATACTGGCAGGCCTTACTTGCCGCAGGCCCAGCTCTCAGCTCCACCTCTGACAGGCTTCATACTTATTGCTCAATGACATTCGATGTTTTCCTTCAGTTTGCTGTAAGATTGATTTCTCAGATATGTTTGAAATATCTCCAGAGCCCTAGAGCGTGGTGACTGGCACAGTGGCACAGAGAAAGAGAGAGAGAGACAGAGAGGTGGTGCAATCGGGGAGTAGAGGAGAGGATGGTGTGTTCGAGGCTAAGGATAAGTTGTAAGGAAGAAGAACAGTGTAGAATTCTCCAGTTTTGCATGAATGGGAGGACGTCTTTATGATCCTTTTAGCTTTTGAACTTTTTGCCATCTTTGAAAATTTAGCCAACTGAAAATTTACAACAACAGAGAAGCATGAGCTTGTTCATTCATTCAGTTCAGTTTTATTTTTATAGCTCCAAACCACAGAAACGGTTGCCTCAAGGCAAAGACAGTAAGGTAAAGACAATAATACCGTGAACACCCCAACAATCAGATGAGCCCCTGTGAACAAGCACTTGATGACAGCGGGAAGGAAGATCTCGGTTTTAACAGGAAGAAACCTCCAGCAGAAACGGGCACAGTCAGGTCTTGGGGGTAAGGGGAGAAACCTGGGACAAAAGACACACTGTAGGAAAGAGATGAATAATAACCAATGATCAAAGTTTGTGTGTAACCAAATAGTACATTTGTAAATCTCATCTTATGTTCAGATTGTTCAATTCACATTATTAAATGCCTGAAAAAAGGGGGTGGCCCAGTGGTTGAGTGTCTGGAGCGCATACCTCAGTAGCATTCTCTCAGTAGTGAGCTTTCGGTTTGAGTTTTCACCCATTTTTCCTGCCTGTGTGCACTTCCAGTATCAAATGAATGCCTGAACAATCTTCCTCAAAATAATACCAGAAAACAGTAGAAATGGCTTAAAACATGGAGTCCTAGAGCTGTTGTTGAGGCCACGATGTGAAGTTTCCTTGTAACAAATAAAATGTATGTATTGCCTTTCATGAAATGAGTGTTTCCATAAAGTTACATGACTGTGGAAAAGGGTGATACTGCAGAAAAATCACAAAAAAACCCCATCGCTCTGTAGAGTTTAAAAGTCCTTTGTCTTGCCAAAGTCCAAAAGTTAAATATTTTCAGTGACATAAAACGCACAATAATAGTGGGTTCCTGAATGAATGTGAAGTTGGAATTTCCGAGTTCGAGTTTGGAATATGAATCTTGAACACCTCCTCAACTTGCATTTCCTACTCGGAAAGTTGGAACAGCCCCAGCAACCACGAGTTAACACTTGAAGCCCCGGAGAGCAGCCATTTGGGGAAGTTGTTTATTTTGGAGTCATACCAACCAAACCCAAGCAGCCTTCCAGACATATTTTGCATCCCTGTTATGTCTCTATTAGGGGTGCAACGATACACAAAATTCACGGTTCGATACTTTGGTTTCACGGTTCGATATTTTTTCGATACAAAAAAAATGTTCATGCCTTTTTAATTTGTCATTTATTAAAATTATAAATATATATTTTAACTCAAAAGTACAGTTTTTAAATTTAACCCTAACCCTTGTGCGTGTTTTTTATTTTGACAGCGAATGCGCACCTGCGGACCACTTATGTGCAGCCCTGGTTATTTAGCTCGTCATATTGCAGCCACGGAAATTATTTTGTCCATGAAACCATAAAGCTGCACTTTCTTTTTGCCTTATAGTCTGATTTGTCATAACTTCTCCGTTTTGTGGTAAGCTTTTCTTTGGCTGTCACTTCTTCACCCTGACCTGTCTTATTTGGCTCAGCAGAACTAAAATGTATATCCTGCTGCTTTTACACACACACTCACATAAGCTCAGCGATTCTCTGCGCGATCAACCTCTCACATGTTTAAGCTTGCTGCGGGAGATTTCACTTGTCATGTTTGCATAGTAAGCTAACGATTAATAAGACAATGTCAGAGGAATTGGTGCACAAATTATCATCACTCACAGATCAGTGCTGTCGCTCTCTATACACAGTTCGCACGATTGCAAAGTGAAAGCAAAAAAACAAGCGCAAATTCAAACGCGATTTCAATATGTCACATGTTGACAGTGGCTCACCGATGCCAATGACATAATTACCCAGCTACATTTCTGAAAGAATGCAAAAGCATTGACATATATTTTTCCTTCCTACAATAGCCCGACGGGCAGGGCAGCCCGTCTGAAAAAAATCGCTAGCCCCAGGACGTCGGGCTAGCGATATTGCAAGCCCTGTATCTGATTGAGGAATCACTCATCTTTGGAAAAGAGAGTTTATTACAGAGAAATGTCTCTTTCCAAAATAAAAGCTATACTATCCGCTTCTTCTGGGCTATATTCTCAGCAGCATAAGGAGAATCATGTGCTAACGGCTGTCTAAATGACTCGGCTAAAGTTAGTAGCATGCTTGTTGTTTTTGTCTTTGCACTAGGATGATGTCGGCGTAAATGTGCAGTCATATTCGTTGTGTTCCCACTAGTGCTTTCAGGTTAATCTCGTTGAAATGACCTTAACGCCACAACACGGCAAATCTCCGTTAACGAGCTACCGCCGATCGCCCCGTGCATGGGGCTAGACGGCCAACACGTTAACGAGCTAACTGCGCTAACACACTAGTTCCCACCCATGTAATTGAGCATTGCATGGCACATCCAACATACTGTTTTACTTTAGTCCATGACTCGCTTACCTTCAGGGTCATACGTCACATGAAAACCAAAATAATTCCAAACGCCAGATCTGAATGAGGGTGGGGGAGGTCCATGTTGCAAGGAGAGCTTAACTTCTGTCTTGCTAGCTTGCCCTGCGCTCTTCCTTCTGACGATGCTGTCTGTGTTGAGCGCTCAGTGGATCTGCGCTCGACAGTGCAGCCTAGGCGGAGTAGTCGAACGCAGATTCACTGAGCGCTCAACACAGACAGCATCGTCAGAAGGAAAGTTGATAAAATAAATTACAAATGTTGTATTGTTCGATACATATGCGTACCGAACCGAAAGCACTGTATCGAACGGTTCAATATCGATACGAATATCGTTGCACCCCTAGTCTCTATGTCATCTATATTTGGTCATGCAGTATAGGATTGAGACTTGATATGATCTTTTGGTTTTGCACTGCACGAATAAAGTGTTGCTGAAGAGTTGAAGTTCATCAAAAAATGTTACTACATGCACCCAGATGCAGGCCACTTTAGATTTATTAGATTTATACTAAATATATTTAGTGTTTTATAGATTTGTCTTATTTTTATTATTATTATTATATTACTTAACCAGTTTTAGATCGGAGCACCAGGACCGCCAGCTCTGACTGGTACCTGATCCACAGACCACTGAACAATATGGACCCCATGGGTTAAGGTTCAGCCACCAACTGTACTACCCAGCCTGACTCCAGAGTAGGACCCAATTAACCATGCCCCAGGCGTGGTACGCTGGACCTGTGATTTATTATGCTGCATAGAGGTTGCCTGAATCACTTTGTCTGGCCCCTCACCCAGGATCTGCACGGGTGACCCTACCAGGGGCAGATTGCTCCTGACAACTTAGTTCCCAGGATCACTGGAGCGCACAAACACCTCAACCTTCATAAGGTGGCAGTTCGAGATCTGTTGTGATGAAGAGAGAGTTGAGCGGAATTTACCGTCAGTCTACATTCCTACCCTTACCCATGGTCACAAGCTGTGGGTAGTGACCGAAAGAATAAGGTTGTGGATACAAGCAGCAGAAATACGATTCCTTGCTGGGTTCTCCTTTAGAGATCGAGTGAGGAACCCCATCTCTGGGGTGAGGAGCTTGGTCATTCGAAAGGGAGCTTTAATGTTGCTCCTCAACATTTTAACAATCCAAGATGGCGGCAGCAAACATAAACAGTAATGAAGCTGTAAAACTTGGAATCTGTGCTGCTGCTGCTGTGTGTTTGTGACTCGCTAAATAAGCCGTACACCTTACTGCAGCAAATTCCAAGTTCCGAGGTATTTTGAATCTCTCCATGGAACCTGATACCTGACAGGCAATTAGTCCAAGATCTGGAGAGGCCTGACGGTCCCTTTAGCGTGGCCCCTGTTGTGGCATCGTGCCTCTCTCTCTCTTCCAAGGTGTTTATCCTGTTTGCAGAGGGGCCTGTAATGAAATTTTCCCCTTTGTGAAAATGCATCCTCTGTGCATATTGCATTATGTCACATCTCATCAGTGAGCATTTGATCACATCTACTGCTTTGTTTTCTCTGGAAGAAGGTGGGGGGTGGGGGCACAGATCAACTGTTTTAAACTCTTTAATGCAATTTAACAATGCCACATATTCTTTTCACGTTTCATTGGGGTCCTTTACGTGTGAAATTACAGAGCCTTGCCTAGCCTGACTGACACAGCGCAGCAGAGGCAGGGTCACACCGAAGCGCCAGATGTGGGAGGGAGAGCGAAATTAATTGCTACACATTGTTCAGTGGGTGTATGTGCACCTTTAGTGAATTAACCGCTCTCTGGGTGTGACTGTTTGAATAAGGGGAATTGGGTACGAGGCCTCTCGCTCACAGCTGAAGCCAACGCTAGGCGCTGCATCCAGTTTGCTTATCTGCCCCCTAAATTCACATGCTTAACTTGTCGTTTGTTAGTGCGTAAAGTAGGAAAATATTTCTATGAACAACTCGTTGCTTAGTTGTTGTTCTCAATTTCTTTGTGGTGCTCTAGCAGTTCATATCTAAAGTACATGTATGTCAAATGTATATTTTAAATCTGCTTTAACATCTTTTTAAAGACAAGGAAAATGGCATTTAAATGCAATTTGAATATTCTAGATACTCTGAATCTCTAAGAAAGAGCCACTTAATTCGCGTGACATATTCAGACAGACAGTTTTAATTGTGATGACCTGAAAGCTGTGCATTAGGTAAAAATGGCAAACCAATTAGAGAGAGTGTCAGCATGGGCCCAATAATATGAATCTTAATGTTGTCTCTACTGACTTGCATTGCTATTAGGTTAGACAATGAGATTGAGAGCACAGATAATGCACATTAATGACAGTTGGATAGCAGACATGAGGAGCATATGGTGCTCTCCTATGGCCATTTACAAAGTTCATACCATGCTTTCACCCATCTGGAGTATGGCAAGAAAGTCAAGTTTATATTTAAGATTTTGTGGTTTCTATAATTCAAAGAATGAAGCTTAAATATATTTGATCTTGATTTATTTTGCTGCATTGATACCCGATTTTGTGGCAGCCATAAGATCTACAGAAAGGCAGTGCATCATCATGTTCCTCTGAGGTCTGCAATTACCATCTACACAGCAGATACAAGCCCTAACCCATGCTGCCAGCTTCATCCCTATCAGAGGAACTAACAGTGCCCACTGTAATCACGGGCCTGGCATAGTCTCCGGCATGGAGAGTTTCTCGTGGACCATCCCTCTTCCCTCCACCTGGACCCCCCCAATCCCCTGTCTCTCTATTTTTCTGGGCAATAGGAGGGTGGAAGGTTTGGGGATTTGATGGAGAGATGGTGGGTGAGGGAGGGATTGGGGAGGTAGTGGAGGTGGCGGGGGCACTCTGCTTCCCCTGGGGCTGCCTGCTGGAGCGAGGTGACCCAGCTTGTCGCTCGGTGACCTGTGAGAGGGACATTATGAAGTGTGAGTGGCTGTCACCCTAACCGCTTGTGACAGCACGGCTCCCGGCACAGCTGTGCCAGCCAGAGACCCAGGGCCCATGGAGAAAGGGGGCGGGAGAGAGGATGCTTTGGAAAAGGTGCGGACTTGGGGCGGGGTGTTCAGAGGGTGTCTGTGGTGGGGCAGGAGGTTGGGAGTAGAAGGAGAAAGAAGGTGAGGGTATCAAGGCTCCGTCTCTCATACTGGTGTAATGACTTCATCCCACTGATTCCGCTACTTAACGGATAGCCCTGCAGCTCTTTCATGTCAAAGCCAGTAGATTTGGGCTTTGAGCTACACTACATTATAGCATAGTGACGAAAGTCATAAGACCAGATGTTGTCCTTTAAGCGACCAGGGTTACATTTGTTCTAAGCCTAACTCTCAAAAACAAGGCGTTCTTTATTAGCGTTCCTATTATTTTCGCAGTTTACACAAAGAGCTTTCATTTTATTGTCTCTATTGTCATTTTCAGTGAATGATTTACTCAGCAAATGTTTTGCCCCATCAACTTCCCTCAGGATGGCACAGAAGCACAGAAAGCAAACAACAAGAGAAAATGTTTGTTTTTTTATTGTTGTTGTTGTTGTTCTGGCGCTTTCATCTAAGCTGCTCTTCTTAATGATAGGTTGCAGGACCTTGAAAGGGTTTGTTCAGTGTAGTCCACTGCAAATCTCGAGTAGAAAGGTCAGAGACCTTTGACATGCCTGTGCTGTTATTTACCATCCAGTTAAACTCATTAGTTTGTGACTTGACTCGGGGGAACAAAGGTGCTGCCACCCAAGTCCCAGTCAGGATCATTAAGCTTTACTTCTTTTGATGGAGTAATTGGGCACGTTGAAAGATAAAGCAATGGAACTATACATAAGTTTGATTTCTAAGGTAATGCTTAATATATTCTCAGCACATTTTTGTTTTTTTTTGCAATACATCACAGGTGAGTACAGTTCACAAATAACTAAAGAGTATTTCACACTATAAAATCCAGATAATATGTATGTGCAGCTTTGAAAGTGTTCTGCAAAGGATGGATGTTCTGATCACCCAGCTTTGCCATTCATCACCTTTTAACACCCATGATATCACAGCCCTATTCAAAATTATCTTTAAAAAAACTGATGTAATTTATGTATTGCATTGTGATAGCTTACATTGTTTATATGGCTGACTTCACAAAATCTTGTGAGGCTGTACAAGATAAACTGTGCGGGCCTCTAGGTAAAAATTGTGAATAAATGTAGGTGGTCAGAGTCAAGCAGATGACAGTGACTTTAAAAGATGTATTGCACTGACTGATTCCTGACTGATTGAAAGAAAAAATTGGAAAATGTACTCCTCTTCATTTCAGACCTATGCAGTTTTAAAACATGACTTTGGTTCTTTGACCAGAGTGCAGTAGATTATCAGCAGGAAGATAAAATTTTAGGGGAATCAACTATTAAAAGGGGTTTCACCTTCTGCCTCCCAGGAATATTATCTCATGCCATATGGAAAAGTCCCAAAGCCTAGTGTCAGTGTCTGACAGTTGTAGACAGCAATAACCCTACTTCCTTGTGGCTGAGCACGCAATGTGATTTCCCTCAGCAGGTCTCTAATTTCCCTAATCACTGTACAATGCAAATAGTCTCATTTACACATGGATGAGCAAACAAAGAAACACAGAGCCTCATTGATCTTAAGGTGTTCACAGGACCCAAATGAACTCGTATGTCTTATTTTATTTTCTTGTGTATATCTTGAAAGTGCCAGAATAGAATAGACACATACTTTTTGTTTATAGCTACAATTTGGATATCTTTGCCAACCTTAGTTTATGTCATCTGTTACCGAGAAGACTCATTTGTCGCACCTCGCTGCAGGCTGCAAACAAAAAAGATGATATGAAATTGTTCTAATTGAGTAATAGTGCTGGGAAAGAGTCATTATCTCACAGAAACACAGCGTCTAGATTAAAATATCCCAAGTGAAGCTCACTTAACCAGTCAGCCTAGTTAACTACAGTGGCTAAAGTTAAAAAAAATAAAAAGAATAAAGATTTTGGTAAAAAAAAGTTTATCGCTTTTGTTTTTTCTAAAGAACAAAGAGCCTATAAAGAAAGCCATACAAGGCAATACAGCCATGAGATATGATTGTGAAATATCTTGGCAAGTTTTATATAATTTTTTTTCTTCACCTTGTAGAATAAATTGTAACCTTAGTAAATTCAAGCAAATACTATACATCTCTCGGGCAGCTGGTCCAAAGTGAATGTATGCACTATTGTGTTGAGAAAAACCTTGTTAACTCATAGTTAATTTTATTTTAGTTGTGTACTATTACCAAACAATGAAATAGTAGTTAACATTTATTAATTGGTTATTAATTGATTTGTAGAAAATGTCTGTTTGAAAAGTTGACACTAATATTTATAATGTTTCGAAATGGTAATTAAGTGTGGTATAATTTGATAAAATAAAACTTTTAAAAATCACGTAATCAAGGAACAAATTATATTGTAAATTCATTTGACCGTTCTGACATAATAACCTGGACACCCCAACAAAATGATTGCAGAACCACAGACTGTAATACAGCGCCCAAGTCCCCTATGCAAATATCAAATGCATCTAAATGATATGTCAGTAAAAGAACCAGAAAGGTTACAAACTGTTAGATGGTTAATGCTGACACATCTGATTTTCTCAGAATCCACCTTTTGACATTGGGCAAGAAAAAGTGGAAGTAAATGCTACTTTTCAGGTATAAAATTCAAATTGATGTTCAGAATGTGTATAAGTGGTTTACATTAAACTATCAGACTTTTGAAGTGAATCCCACCTCACACACATGTCACAGGACAAACACAAAAGGTCATCTTATGCCTTTAATGACAACCCATTTTCATCATAATGTCATTGTTTAATAGTAAAATATTTACTTGCTTTGTATTCAGTCTTCTTTTAACTTTCTATGACTATGCTGTATCCCTCTATCCCCGCTCTGTATCTAAACCTTTCCCCTTTACTCCACACCTCCCTCTCTCTGCATCCCTCTGTCACAGCTGACCTGTGTCCTCTCTCTGCAGGGCCTCTCCTGGTAGCGCCCAGCTGGCGCGCTGGGCAGAGGCAGGAGGTAGTGCCAGCTCTACTGGTGCAGAAAGGGGCACACCAGGCAGACAGGCCCAGTGTCAGCAGCAGCAGCAGCATGCTATCCCCCTGGCTGCCATGTTCACAACACACACATATGCCCACATATATCTATATATTGCCGTAGCCTGAATGCATGCTCACACCAGCATCAGTGGACCAATGCCAAATGGGTTTGGTCTGACTGGGACAGAGTTAACTGGGACAAAACATTTGTTTACACACTAGACTAGTGAAAACGGGCACAGAGACACATTGAACCACGCACACATTCACATGGGAGGGCATGCAGAGACAATGCTGCATAAAGGAAAACCAGCACTGTCTTTTACAAACTCCATAATGATTAGTTTGACAGATCTTCAAGTCAGCCTGTGGCCCGTTGTCCCTGAAGGAGTGTGAGTTATACGGTGCAAGTAATAGAACACATATTGAACTGTGTGCATGTTATTGACTTGTAGAAGTCTTCAGGGTCAGCACTGGAAGCTGGTTGTAATTAAGAAGATGGGGACTTGGCCTCCTGCCTGTAGTTACCCCTGCAAGACTTCAGCCCAGGGTTTGCCTATGTTCTTACTATTGATTCAACTTGAACTTCTTCTACCAGCAAGTGTATTAACCCAAGTAAAACCTTACAGCCCTGAGATCAGATCTGCAGTAATTACGATCAGCAGGGAGAGGAGGAAAACATATTGCACCTCGACGTACATCATTTTGAAACTTGTGAGCTCAGGTGGCTTGAATTTAAATGTCAAGATGTATACAGACTAATGTGGCAACACTGTGACATATATAAGTAATGTGAGTTTTGGCACATGGCATATTGTTTGTTTCTGCATAGGATTTGGCTGATTTGCATACTGTTTGATTATCAGAGCCTTGCGTATTCAGCCAAACTTCCTCACTGTTGTTTGTATGTGTGTGTATTTTGACCTCTTTCACACAGAGAGCCCCCCAATTGTGCCCCAGCAGCCAGCCGAGCTCAGTCAAGCAAAGCCTATATGCTCACTGGCATTTCACACACCCAAACGCGTGCATGCAAACACACATGAATATCACTTATCCAGCTGGGCTCGAATGCCACACACACACACACACACACACACACACACACACACACACACACACACACACACACACACACACACACACGCGCACATTACTTTAGATATGGAAATAGTGGTTAGGGTGTTATTCCCTAATGTACACCTTGTATAGCACCTCTGTCCAACAAAAAAAAAACCCAACCTCAGTCACATCTCCACTCCAATCAGTCCAACTCTTGCTTCACTCTGCAGGTCGGCCCACCCTTTGCCATTACCAGGATTTGAGGCACACTTCCGCCTTAAAAGTTGTACACCACTACCTTTGATAATCAAGATGGAACCTAATTGAGCTCACCCATGCAGAAGATGCTCTCGCCTTTTTCGCGCGCACACACTTTTTGAGGAGATGGGGGGCCTATACTGTTTCAGCTCATCCAACTGTGAGATTCTCCTTTCCCCTTTCCAGTCCTGCCATCATCTCACTAATGGTGTTTCTATCTCTTCTCCATAGGAGGTAAATGAAGCTTTTAAGCAGGGCGGAGGGAAGGGGGACCGCTGAAAAGATTAATTGACTTTCTACAGAGCTTCACTTATCCTCCTCTGGCACCTTTGACTTGTGAGTGTATTTGTGTTTGGATTACATGATTATATCACCGTCATTGCAGCAATTTGTGGTTTGTTCAAAAACTGTTTGAAAATATCAAACTGTGTCCCATCAGCCATTTCATCCACAGTGGCTACTTGATAACTCTCTGTACAATTAGAGCAAAGATTGGTGGCATTCGTGGTTAAATTGTTTGTGATTATAAATGAAATGAACTTTTCTCCAGTTAAATTTATATGTGAGTGAAGCAATACGTAGAGTAACATCAGTGTGGTATTTCTTATTGTTTCTGTTCCCTTTTAGGACCATAATTCTGGCATAAAACTAGCTACATGAATGGATAAGTGCAGGTTTGATGCCTTGATTTAGCCTGAGTATCCTCAACACTATTAAAAAACTTTAATGCCACTTTAATATAGAATTGAATTAAAGAGCCAGATAACAACCCTGCAGCAGTCCATAAAGTTTGACGTCACATAAAGTATGTACAGAAATATACTGCTGAAGTTGAGCACTTGGGACTGATGGTGGAAAAAATGAATGAACAATGTATATTTTAATTTTAAAACTTCTATAGTAAGACACTAATATAACTGAAGAGTTTATACTTAACCCTGTTGCACCGAAATCTTTTGTTGTGTTGCCTTCATATTGCTGTACTTATTTTATTTCTTAAAATCTGCACAGGATTTCTTACAAATTTAATGAGTATAAAGGGGTAAATATTTTTCCCTCCTTTGATTTAGCTGCTGTGCACCAGACACCATTGCTACAGCAGACATTGTTGTTTTATTCAACACTGTAACATATCCTTCCTTCAGAAGCTAAGTTGGCTTGAAATTGCTTTGATGAGCAGTGCAACAGAAAAAGGCTGGGTGGAGTCTACTGCATAGACTACAGTGTGCCACGTATCGCACCTGTTTGTAACAGAGCTCTGGCATATAGCTGGGAGATGTAATTCGTATTGTATTAATTGTAAGATACAAAGGGTGAATTATAGCATAACACCAATACAAGGAAAGTTCTCACACAGTTTAAAATGACAACAAATCTTACACTTGGACTCATTCTTATGCAGAACCTCTAATGTACAGTTAACTGATTTTAGAGTCCCTCTCTTCCGGCCTGACACATGTTCATGGACACACACACATGTAATGAAAGGTAATGCATCTGCTACTCATATAGAGAGAAGTCTGACTATGTATGCCGGTGTGATGAGAGTGCGAGGGAGAGAGAGCAGAGAAGCCAAATGTGTGAAAGTACTGAGTTCGCTCCCTACCCCCATCTTCCTGCTATAAACTCTACCACCCACAGCTGCACACACTTCTCCTGTCACGGTGATAATCTCTTTGTCAGGAGCCGTCTGTTAGAGATTTGTCCGTCTGATTCAGTGAATGTCCGAGTGGCAGGTCGAGCTGTAATGCCACAGGGTGTCCAAGGGTCTGTGTCTCTGTGTGTGTGTGTTTATATGCATGTACGCACATCCAGTGCCATAGGTGGTGGGATATCTGTCCCTGTCAGTGTGTATATCCCTTTTCTTTGGACCTCTGTTTTGTGACAGAAGAGGAATGTTGGAATATAAAGGCAAAGATGTAACTAAAGAGGAGACTGTTATAATGTGAATTATTAGCTGTTCTAACTTTGAAGTGATTCCTACAGTGAAAAAGTGAGCAATGTGAAGCTCCAATTTGGTGACATACTCGTTTAGCCATGTTATGGCCTCTAACCCTCGTGCTAACACAGTCAATTTGGATTTAACCCAGATGTTAGCGCTACCTACAGATGGCATAACATGTCATCCTTTTCCAAGAGGCTATGGTTATAGCTGCTACCCCAGCAGGACCCCTTCTTGTCAGACACTAATGCTGTGACTGACATCCATCAACTATGAGCCACCACAAGCTGGGTAAACATGATAGAGGGCAAGAACTGGTTGTGTCCCGGCCATTTGAATGACTCCTCAACTGAAATGAGGGTAACCTGGATGGCGACGTCAACACAGACCTCAATTTAGACAAAATGAAGGAGGACAAGGATGACACCACCTTCCAGCAGTTGACCTGGCGTGTATTTACATTTCTCAGGAGGTGCACATCAGAAGAAACGGTTCCGGTTATGTCGTAAGTTACGATGTACATCTGACGCAGAAGTATAATTTATGTGTTACTGCAGATTGATCTCACTATACAGCAAAGTCAGCATGTTCCCTTAACATTGTCACACTGTTTATCAAGAAAAGACTTGGAAGATATGAATCCAAGCCTTGTACTCTGGTATAAAATGTATGTAGTTTATACACTTATTCCATGCTCTTCCTGGGGAGGAGTCCAAGGCTGTGGGTGAGCCTTGCAGTCTCCGGTGGGACAGTCTTGTGGTTAAACCTGTCAATCATGGACAAAGAAGGCTGGAGTCATGGACGTACCCTGTGTCCCACCAAAGGTCTTTTGTGGCCCACTCTTGGAGAAAATGAAAGACAGAAAGACGGAGAAGCTTTCATCCTCTGCCTACCACAAAAATCAAATTCACAACCCCACCAGGTGCATAGAGTTAGCATTGCAGCTCCAGCAGTGGCAGTGAGGGATAGGCAAAGTGGAGTTAAAATGCAGTGAGAAGGAAGCCAAGGCAGGCAGAAACCACAAGGCTTTGGGGCAAAGCATTTATTTCTAGTGATGGCTGCAAGAAACTTGTCATGCCCAAAGGAGGGTAAGAAGAAGCGTTTGACCTAACGTTTAATCAGTATTCTGTATCACCTCATGAAGGGATGGAAAGGGTAAACCAATGCCCTCATAGTTTATGATTCAGGTGCTTCTGCAGTTCCCAGTTTATCAACTTCTAAATTAGAATTTGCAACTGGAATGCCCCCTCAACTCAGATTTCCAACTCAGAAAGCTGGAGAGCGCTTCCAGCCCTGATTTCACAATCCAAGATGGCAGCAGTGAACATATACAGTAAAACTGTAAAACCTGTAATCTGTGCTCACACTGTTGTGTGTGACTCATTACATAAGCCATGCACAGCCAGCTTCTATCTGTGAGTGCACACACATTGCAAGTTTTGTGATGTATTAGTGCAGGGGTGTCAAACTCAAATACACAGTGGGCCAAAATTCAAAACTGGAACAAAGTCGCGGGCTAACGTTAATATTTATTGAAAAAAATCTTCCTCTAGATATAAGAATGAATCTTTTCTTATGGACTCAAACAAGTTTTGCTGAAAAACTGAATATGGAACAAGAAAAGCTTAATACTAAACAATATATATATTAGCTGTATAATACCAGTAGGCCAGCTCTAATAGTAATTTGGTATGGCTTCGCGGGCCAAATGTAATTAGGCTGCGGGCCAAATTTGGCCCGCGGGCCAGAGTTTGACACCTATGTATTAGTGGCTCTAACTTGCCTAGGGAGTATAAAAAATATGTTTGTTTTTTCTTTCTCTTCTGACTACTGCTACCACTACTCTTCCCAACTCCAATATCTTACTTAGGTGGATGGAATCCAGCATCAGTCTCCATCCCCTCTAGTTCAAAGAGAGGAGATGCTAGGACAAATGACAGTGCCACCAAGCACCCCTTCAGTATCATCAGTCACTTCGAAATACTTTGTTAGTGTCACCAAGTGTGACCACTTCATTTTGCTCAGGGGGTAACAAAACAATGAAAGTATTCTGCAGCCAGGCAGTTTGCCAATTGTAGGGTGTCCAACCAAAAACAAAAACATAACAAAAGAAACTCTCTTTCCCTTCATCCCCAGCAGGAGGAGCTCCTGTTCTTTTTAAGGGCAAGGAAATGGAAAAGGCCCCCACTTCTTGGCTTGGCTTGAGCATATGTCATTTCTCATGTCCCAAAAGCACAGACTACAGTTTGCTGTGAAACTACCAAAATGTTTTACTTCAGTAGCCAGCGGCTATATTTCAGACATCTCTGCATGCAGGTGATCAGCAGAGGTCTCCCAAAGAGGAGGCTCAGAAATGGCATTTAATATTGCCATTAAAAAAAACCCCAACTAACAAACAAACAAACAAACAAAACTCTTACGAAAAGCAGGGTTATCTCTCGCTGAATGTATTAAACACTTACAAAAGTACATGTACATTGAGAAAGAGTGCTGGGGCCTGTCAACCCCTCCATCCAGGCTGAAAGCTACATTGGCTCAGCCAACGCTGGAAGTCAGTACCTCAGGTTCGGCCTGAGATCCTAGCATACTGTAGCTCAGCTTCTGGAGGGCTGATGCAGTCTGGTTGTGGGGTACATCTCACATAGAATGAGGATGTGGATCTAGGACTGCAGCTTGACTGGTTTGTCATTAAAAGACATGGTGTTAAGGTGACTGTACCAGGTGATTTCCTAAGTGGAACACTTCACTTCCCAGGGATTTCATAAAGTAACAGTGTTTCTTGTTTTGTTTTCTTGGTTTTTTTTTTTTTGTTTGTTTTGTTTTGTTTTGTCTTTGCATCCATCTTGGTCTTCCTCATCTTTATGACAATATGAAATAGCTTTTTTAAAAAAATAAAAAAAATAATGTAGCGATGAGGCAACCAAAATACTGCAAATATTAATGTCTTAACTTTACAGAAAAATGTCATGTCCCTTTCAACAACACCACTGTTGGTACTAAATCAGAAAGTTGCTTACATAGGCATTTGAAAACTTGCATATTACAGGGTGCTAACCTATATCAGGTGCTAACCAGTTTTCCAACTCGTGGTTTACTTAAATATCCACAGATTTAAAAAAATACAAATAAAAAAAAAAAAAAAAAATATGATATAAAATCCTAAGACCAAAACCAATCATTTGTATTTTTCCATAGTCATAAGGTAAAGTTACAAAGATTTCAATAAATTCAAAATGGCGATATACTCTTAAGATTCTAAGTACATTTTTGAAGTTCTCCCCTTATGAAAAGATAACATAAAATCTGACAAAGCTGTAATTGCCGGGTTGAGTTATTGTTTCTCAAAGCTCTTGTTCTTTCTTTTGCCTTTCATCTCTCCCCTCCCGACACCTTCTCCTTGCTATGTCTGTTGTTTGGTCTCCTCTTGTCACTCCACTGCAATCATCTTCACAGGGGGGCTTGTCATCTGTATCTACTCATATCCTACAATCCCTTTTGCTCCGAGCACTACTGCACTTAAATGTCAGGGCTGATGAGCCCGCCACACCCACCTGACACATCAGCTCAGTGCCTGCTAAAAGCTTTTATGGTGTGCCTGGTGGTTGATATAAATTAAAGAGTTTTCCTTCTTCTTTTTCAGGGATTATGGCTCTAAAGGGACAACTTCAAGTAAGCAGTGGAAAGAGAGCAAAAGGATGGACTATGATTGGTTGCCATCTAGTGGCTTTAACTCTGGCTTGCTGCTGCTGCTGCTGCTGCACCATGAAGGTTTAAAATGTTGGGTTTAGTAGGTTTCACTCCTAAAAAAGGCAGGTAATAAGAGATTTCCTCTACCCTTCACAGGCAAGTTGGTGTCAAACATTTTTCTCAGTATTTGTAGATATTAGGAAATGGTTATTAATGACTGGAAAATAATTTCTTTTGGTGTGACTCTTCTTATTAAATATAAAACTACACTGACTTCACAGCAATTAAATGGAACAGGACCTTTTGTTTATGTTATGAAAATATAGATTTTTACAAGCCAAATCCTTATTAGGCAATGGCTGATTGATTGCATGCAGGTTAATGTCATCGATCACGTTACTGGGAGCGCTTCTGTCACAAGTCAGAATAACAAATCAAACCAGCTCTTCATACACTTCAATGTCATTTTCCGTTCTTTTCCTTTATTTGTAAAACTTTGGCATTCTGGCCAATATCTTCAACAATTGGCTGGGTATAGACAGTATGTACACAGCAATGGATGCACAACACAATGTAATATGTACAGTCCCAATATATTTGCTAAACAATATATCGGTCTTCCTGGTTGCTGACAGTTGTACAACCAAGCCTGCTGATACAACATGCTGTTGGTTTTGCACAACAGTACGTACAGTCTAAATTAATAAACAATATATACAACATTACTTTTACGGTTGTACAACACACATACTCATACTGCATACTTATAGTTTCATCAGTTCGCCAGCCACACCTTTTGCCGTTGTGCAGTGCAACAAAACCCACAGTTTTTGAATTGGCAAACAAAACTGTGTCCAGAATGTATTGTCTCTACTACAGTGCTTATTTCTTGCACATCTCAAAACGTTTTACCTCTGATCAGCAAGTATTTTTCTAACTTGTGGAGCATTATAATCTACGGTGCTACGGCTTAACTGTACAACACAAAGTGCTACTAGTATCTGCAAAAAACCCTGTTCTATCATACCTCGTCTTTATGAGTGAACATCTCATTAGATAAAATCAGGGCAGCAGCATTAGACAGTATATACAAAAATCTGACACAGTGATTCTCCAATGTTTTGGCTTTCAGATACTAATGGCAAACATAAGCCTACTGATAAACACATTTGAGCACATGCAAATTGATGAATTATGCTGGACGTTGTCTAAAATGTATAGACTGCAGAGTGTGCCATGTTTCTTTTAAAGACTACTCAGTGAATCAAAGGCTGTGGAAGACAATTATGCAAGAAAAATCTTGATCACATTTTCTACCAATAAGACTAAATGGCATTGCTATAGGTTCTGTAAATAGTCACAGTCTTCCTGTGTGTTTTGAAATTTGAGCATAGCTGTTCAGTATCTCAGTAGCTGTATATTCCAGAGGAGCCGAACAGAAGAGACATGGGTAAAGTGGAAATGATGTTACTCCGGTTGAATGACGACTTGCTGAGGACTAAAGTCTCCCAACAAGTGTTGCTCCACCTCAGACATGAACAACACCGTATGAAAGCAGCTGAATCTGGCAAAAAAAAAAAAAAAAAATCTGGTACAGAAAGGTGCCAGTGGCACTGGCCTCTGGTGTTTTTAATTGTACTATACCTCAGCCGTACAATATATATATTTACGCTAGGTTGTTTTGTTCTGCTGGTGCTCGAGTGCAACATCCAGTGGTTCTTAATGTAGATGGCATTTTTTAAATAAATAATTCCCTTTGGTAGGATATTTACATTTTTAACAGGCGTGAGTCTGAGGATTGGAGTAAAATATGCTAATCTAAGAGAGATGCTGTGTGTATAAGTTAGGACTTTGGAACAAGAAATGTTATGCTTTTGTTGACATACAAAAATATATAAACCATACTGCTACTTTTATGTTTGTGGCACTGAATACTCCTTTTTTCAGTCTACTGTTTCTTACTTTGAACTGCAGCCGTTCCTGCAAATATACAGTAATTCAAGGCAGATAAGAGTTTGTCTGTGTGTATTGTAAGACAGCCTTGCCACTTATATGACCAAGGATGTTAACCAACTGAAATCAAGGCCAGCTTCCAAAGGACGGGTAAGTTAGAAGCAATTTTTTAATAAAATGTATGTATGTTTGAATTGAAAATTCTCTTTTCAAAATTAAGAATAATTTATTTTAAGGTCTATTATTTGACTTCCTCAAGCCACTCAGTTTCACAGTTTCCAATGAAGGTGCATGTGATGAATTTTATATCAGTGCATCAAGCTGTTAAAATTGAAACAATTCACAGAGTGACTTGACACTAATCCTGGTGCCAGTACAAGTAGGCCTCTATATTGTCATGTTATAGTTTATTAGATGTGATTTGTGCTTTTTAGAATGCAGGTCTACGATTAAAAGCTAAAATTATATTTGTGCTGCATTCAAATGGTTGAGGCTATTCCTTTTCCTTAGGATCTGAAGTGAGTTTTGGACTCCCGAGTTTCTTCATCCCTCTCCGCTGAGCAAGGCCAGAAGACTGAACAGGCTCCAGGACAGGGGCAGGAGCACAGCGCCTCAAAGCAGAATAGGTGGCAGATAGAGCCCCCTAGTGGAACAAAAGTAGAATGCATTGTATTGGATCAGTGTAATTCAGGTGACACCTTTACTATCAAAAGAGCCATTTTAAAGGAATTATTGACCAGACAATCTATTTGATGGTTACCCATTTAATTATATTAGCTATTAAATATATATAATTTATGTAATATTTTTTTTTACCTGTTATAACAAAAGAATTCCCAAGCTTTAAAGTAAAGTGCATCTTCTCTTATGTACCTTAATAGCCTATGTTAAAATGTATGATTAAAATGTATACTTAATCTATGAGGTTAACCTATTAGAATTACTAATAAATCATTTACCACATGTGGCTACTCTGCAGTGTTTATTTAGTACTTTAACTATGCCTTTTCAATTTAACAATAACAGATTTTTGCGGCATGTATGAAATTATAGAATTATACTTACTAAAATTTTGTACTTATATTTATTATCAACTAATCAGACCTTGAGGACTACTCTGAAACAGTTATAAAGCTATGCATGCAACTTTGAATCCTACTTCTTTTTGTGCAAATTAATCAGTTTAATAGGAGACCACTCTAATACTGAAAATATGGACATACCAGTAAATCAGCACCACTGCTGGTAAAAATGGAGCGATTTATAAGCTGCATTCCTCTATCCAAATACATCTGATACTTTCAGGCACAATTTAAGTGTTTTTTCCCCAGATACTTTTTAAGACTACTCTGCATTAAACATCGAAGATGAACCAAACTTCTGTTTTAAGGTAGAATTCACTTTATTTCAGTGGGACTTCCTGGTTAAATAAAATGTTAAAGTTTCTTTTACAATGACCTGATATAGGTAGCAGCCTTACAAACTCAAAACATTAATAGCATAAAATGTAAGAGCTACAGTATAAAAATACCCACCCCAAAAAACTATAAACATCCACTTTTCTTTGGAGGTCTCCTTAGAAGATTTTAGATTGAGCAATAGATATATAAGTGATTTTTCTATCTATATTAGCACGATACAGGGGATAATATGCTTATCTCTATAGTAATCTGTATTTGTAATTACATACAGTACAAAGGGTCTGACCTTGACAATGAGTGGATCTTGTCTGGTGAGACATTTGTCAGAGAGCTGGTCTCTCTCAACAATCCAGGGGTGACGAAGAACCTGAAAAGCATCACAGTGAAACTGATATCAGCTCTGAATGTATATAATGTATATAACGTGGTAACACCACAACCATGATACATCTGTAGTATTGCAAACAGTGTAGGTATATAGTCAAACACATGATATACTGTCGTGGTTTGAACGTCAGGCTCAGTGCATATGTGTACATCTGGGCTAAAGGAAATGATATGTATGTAAAATTTCAGTTTGTATACACTTTTGTAATCTACTGCTTTGTCTAAATTAATAAAATTAATATCTATAGCATATTCATTATATCATGATGGAAAAAAAACTGTCAAGGTGGGACCTGCACTATACTAATAGCACAATATGCCATATGACAGGCCAGTTTATGTTATGGACTAATGGTACCTGTGGGGCAGTCAGACGCTGGTGGGGGTCCACATGGAGCATCTTAACCACGATATCCTGTTAAACAAATGGGGACATGAACAGTTAATATATTTGTTCTGCACTGATACTACGATGCTAGAGGCAAACATTTCCATTTTATGCAAATCAGAAAGCATTAAGATGTTTGAACCTTGGCTGCTTCTGACACCAGCTCCCAGTTTCCTCCTGTGATAATGAATTTCCCACAGCCGATCTGAGCCAGAATCTCCTCTGCTGTGTCCTCGGGACTGCTGGCAAATGGGCTGAAACTGACCAACAACAATGCCCACTTACAGAAAGCAATTCAATCTAATAAAAAATGCATGACTCCAGAAAACCATGACCTCCGATTTGAGACATTTTCTCTTATTGTCTCACTGTTATTTCACCGGGGGGGTTATTTAGACATCCTGTTTATTGCTGTTGCAGGAGTCTTTGAAGAAAATTGCAACATTGCATACAGTTTACACCTGAACTGTATCACAACCTGTGAGTGTGAGTTGTATTAAGACCTTATAAACTCACCCAGCTATCATAGTGTAGAGCAGGATCCCCAGGCTCCAGATGTCACAGGCTGCATCATAACCCTGTTTCCTCAAAATCTGCACATGTACAAAGAAAGCAAAGAAAACCACTCACAGCTATCTGTTAAATAATTTGTATAAGTGATACTGAGATGCATCTTGTAATGACTGCTGATGTACCTCAGGAGCCATGAACGTAGCTGTGTAACAGGGAGTCATCAGCAAACCATTTTCAGCTCTGAGCTGTTTGGCAAAACCAAAGTCGCATATCCTGATGCATTCTGGGAGTCCACTGTCATCTGCGTAGCGGATGTTGCTGGGTTTCAAGTCTCGATGTACAACCTGGAAAAAATAATAACAAGTCACCATTAAGCCTTAATAATGTGCATACATATAAATATACTACATGGACATTGCCATTGAAGCTCCCAGCACACAGCTTTTGTGCTGATGGTAATGACCTCTGAAGTTATGGAGCTTTGGCAATGTATATGCACTATGCTATTACACTGGGACTGAACCCCCCCCCCCCACCCCACCTGAATTCAAAGATTGATTTTTAATCCCTCCTTTCATCCAGCTTACCCCCTGTGAGTGTAAATATTCCACAGTTTTGGTCAGAGCGCAGATGATGTCTGATGCATCTCTCTCAGTAAAATTTGTGTGCATCAGAGCTTTGTCCAGCAACTCGTCCCCTCTCAGTAACTCCTGAACCAGATACACACACTGGCCATCGTCAAACACCTATAGGTAAAGGTGAATGCAGAAGACAGATACAAACAAATATCTTTTAAAAAAAGAAAAAATGCTTAGGAAAAATTACATGCAAATTAAAAATCACTATTCTGCAGGCTCATGTGCTGTACTTACATCTTTCAGGGTAATAATATTTGGATGCTGTCCATATCTTAACAGAATCTCAATCTCTTCTGACGGATCTCTCCTCGCTCTGTCAATAATCTGACATAAATGTGCACAACATATTAGCATGATGGATCACCAGTGATTTGTAAACATACCTAAAAAATATGTTGTGGTTTTATTAAGCTGAACTTCTCACAATGACTAACTCTGAGTTACAGCTCAGGAAGCATGCAAGTTTTGTCCAGTTTGACTACATTTTATTTTAATATGTAAGCAGCCCCAAATAGTCATTTCACAAGCTAAATCAATAGTGTATTTAAATAAATTGCAGTTCAGGTTAAGTGTCCCCTACCTTCACACAATACTCCACTGAAGTAATTCTGTGCAGACATCTTTTGCAGACAGAGGTTCCTGTGTGTCCGATTTCTTCTTTCAGATCATAAACATCACCGAAGGCCAGATCACCACAGAGATGCTATGTAGAACACACATAATCAGGTGCACAAACACTACAACATTAAATGACTTATGTAGTTGCTGACAGGGAATTTATTTGAGGTAATGTTTGGAAAGGTCAGAAACCTAAATACATAAACTGTGTGCTAGTCTGTGATTTAATTAGATGTAGAGTTATACCTGTGCGATGGGGTTGATGTTCAGCTCTTGAGGAGTGGCCGCTACTGTAGCAACACTGGACTCCTGAGTTTGGTTAGTTGCAACGAAGCTAAAACCACGAAACAACTGGTGTGTGTTCGCGCTGGGAGGGATGCCTGGAGAATCTGGATATCCCAAGACACATTGAACCAAACGTCTGCAGAGTGCTTGACAGTGTTTTAGAAATATTAAAGTTTAGTAAAAACGATTGATCAGTATGGTAGTTTTCTTTTTTTTCTGTTCCTCATTGAACCCAATCGCCTATAACCTATACATTAATTCTGTATTTGCATGTGTGTCTACATGCTTTAGTTACCAGTAGGTGTTCTGGAGGTGAACTCAGGGTCAAAATGGAAAGTGTCTTCAGGTCTGCCAACGGTTGGTTTGAAAGGAGGCCTCACTTCCTTCTTGTACAGCTTCTGTGAATGAGCAAAAAAAACCCGAGAAATTGGAATACTGTTACACCAGCAGCTGAATTCAACACAAATGACACATGATCTGTAAAGGAGGTATAAAAGTCAGAAGAAAACACGATGTATAAGCTTTGACTATAGCGTGTTTGGGGGGAAAAAATGATTATTTCAGTCAGATCTGATAAAAAATGGCCCACAAGTTTGCTGAGTTTGCACACAAATAAGACAAATAAGTAAAATTTATTTATTTAAACACGGAAAAATAGTTGCCCAAAGTGCTATACTAAACAATTAAAAGTTGTAAAATATTTTTTAATATTACAAATTAAAACAATTTAAAAAAAAAAAAAGAGAACAACAACCAGTTTAAGAGCATTTTCTATGAATTAAGTCTGCCCTTCACCAGTTCATCACTGTAACCATTAAACTTCCCAGTTTAGCCTGCCCTTACAGTCAAGTATATACTTTGATTGACATGGACTTTTCTTTTAATATAGTTTCAGAATTGGAAATATCCAGACAATATATGTACAGATCCAATATCCAATTAAAATAATGTAAAATGATTTAGGACAACTTTATTTTGTCATATTATAATATGACTTGCTAAGGAGTCCTTACCTTAGAAAATAATCTCTCATCTTCCTGTTTTTTCTTATACCTTTCTCTGTCTCGAGTGATATTATCCCACTTTATCATTTTTTCCTCACTGGGTACAGCCACTGTACCATTAGCTAGCAGACAGACACTGTGCAAAACTGTAGCACTTGTTACACCATCCATTCATTCATTCATCCATTCATTCAACTCTTCTGCTTATCCTCATTGAGTGCAGCACGGATAAGATCTTGGAGAGGCTTACGGCTGCTGTGAATACTCAGAATAAGATCTCTGAGTGCAGACTGGATTACATCTTGGAAGGGCTCGCTCGGAATAAAATCTCTGAGCGCAAATTGGATTACATCTTGGGGAGGCTCACTGTGGTCGTGAGTTCTCAGAATCAGCTCTTTGAGCACAAGAATGACAACATCACAGAGCACAAGTTTGATAACATCATGGAGAAGCTCACGGCTCTCCAATGGGAGATTGAGAGACCAGTGTTGGACTGTAGAACTGCTTTGAAATTCATATGAGCTGTTCGCACTAAAGTAAAAAGCACCATCACTTCATGTGGATACCCTTTCGGTGCCAGTTGCGGTCGCAAGGCTGGAGCCAAACAAAAACACCCTGATAACGACTGTGTTTAGTCTGTTCCTTCCCATTCCATGCAAGGCCACCTGGGTTGGCTGGAAGACTGTTTGCTTAGCCTAGCAGGGCGAAGGACACTGTCCCAGCTGAACCCTGGACACGCACACACATACATATACACTGATATGCACACACTCATCCCCCCTCCCTTTCCAAACGCCTTCGATGCTTGTTCCCTTCTGGGAACACGGCGGGTCTGAGCCCGCGCTGGAATGGTAGCGCTGGGCAGGATGGCTGCTGTGTTTGCTTTGGATTACTCCTCACTCCCCACCCGACCCTGTGGCTTGTCAGGTGTTCCATAATGTTGTGCTGTGGACATTTATGTGCTTTTTTGTGCAGAGGAGTTTTTTTGTTTCCTGTTCTCATGCTGTCCTCCCAGGAGCGCAGCATGAGTAGAGGTCTCTTTTTTTCCTCTTGTACTTTCCCATTGTAGTGTATATTTCAGTGTTTTTTTTTTCTGTAACGCTACCGATCTCCGACCTGTATCCCCATGTGATGTCTGTGTTATGTGTGTAAGGTCGGGGGGGGGGGTCCTATTTCACTGCAGGGCAACCTGCACGTGGCAAATAAAGCCTTGATTGATTGATTGATCCTTGTCAGAGTTGTGGGGGAGTCTATCGCAGGGCTAACACAGTGAGACAGACAACCATTCACACTCACATGGGCAACTTCAAATCATTCATTACCCCAATAATTGCATTCTTTGGAGTGTGGAAGAAAACCAGAGAGAACCCACGGAAACACAAGGAGAACATGTAAACTCCACACAGAGAAGCCCCACCCAGATGGTGGAGCTGAACTCAGGCAACAGTGCTAACCACCACGCAACCATCCATCATACAATATATTTTGTTCTTCACTGACTATCATATTCAATTATTCATTAACCGAAGTAAAAAAAAAAAAAAAATGGAAAAAAAGTAGAGCAAATTAGAATGTGACAGAATACAACAAGGTCCTTCTAGAAGCAAGTGCTGCAACTTGGCACCTATCTTGAAACACCTCTCAGGACTTCTGAATAAATGTGAATATCCACTAATGGGAAAAAATGATAAAAAATTAATATGAAGTAAAGACTGGTGGCTGGTTGTATTGTATTTATATATCATACAGCAGCAGAAAGGCACATGCTGTAATACTGAGTATAGCCTGCAGATGTCACCATTGCAGTGCCCATTAAAGGGAACAATCTTTCTGGGTTCCTATTACTAGCATACATGGAAAGTAACCAACAGAGACTATTAGAAATTGGGAAGTGTTGATGCATTTGAGTATTTGGTTTTCATTTGATAGTGTTGAGAAAATGAGGCTACAAATCTTTACCATTTCAAAGATCAAGACATTAAAGAAAGGCTAAGACCGCAAAGTCAGAAAAGGTTCTGATGAATGATGTGGAATCATTCTGCCTGATAGAGTACAGTGATTTAATTAGCATAGTGCAGAATAGAGCATAAGCCTCTTACTGACAGTTGTCACATCAAGCCAGCAACACCATGTGTAAATGGGAGCATGTTGTGTGGAAGTGAGCAGGTAGTAATGTAGTGAGGAGGGCAGCAATGGGAACCCGCGGTGAGGGCAAAGATTAGCGAGCATGCAAAGCCGATGATAGTGGATTCTGATAGAAATAAGAGCGCCATAATTCACAAAAGCAGATAAATGAGAGTCCCAAGCCTTCCAAACATCTGTGATTAAAAAGGAAGGGTGCTTTAAGAGATCAGAGCAGATATTTATAGGGAGGATGATTACAATCAATAAAACAAATGAGTCTATGATTGCTTTGCTGAGATTTCTGCTTTTAAAACTGATTTAAAGGAGAGAGAAAAACCAAATCCCCTTTTATGGCAGCCAGCAGGCTTGGTGGTGTGTAACCAACACGAATATGTGTCACTTTTTTAAAGTAATGCTGGATGAATGGAATGGGAATGAAATAGCCCTATCAGAAATGCAATCTTCAAATTTATAAAAATGACATGAATATTTTTTCTGCTTCTGTTGACAAATGTTTCAGCCCACAAATAGTGTAGGAGGGCTTTGTTTTCTAACATGCAATAAGCACAGCTTGCATTTTGAAGAACGCCAAGGGGGCAAATTGTTTTTCACTGTACATCCAAAGGAGCTGAGGTCTCAAGGTTAGATAAAGATAGTTAGGATAAAGACTTTAGTGAAAACATTTGCACATGAGCCAACTTTCTGAGACAAAGGCTTTTACAGATAAGAAGATTAGTTGCAAAAAAAGTTAGGCAAGATGGACAGAAAAGGAAGTATGGGGTTTTGCTGCTAACCAACATCACATGAGCATGTTAAAGTGCCGTGACTATGGACAACTCTTGAGGAAGTGAAGGAGGAGTTGTCTTGACCAAGTAAACCTGATCCATGTGATGCTGATTTTAAGTTTAACTCAGGTCAATAATCTCATTACTGCACTTTAAAACTACAACAGCAGTGTAGTTGATGCAGTAAGAAATTATTGTTATTCGTAAATGTGAGAAAGACAGTGGTTATAAGACAATAACGGTATAATACAAGTTTATAGTACCCAAATATCTATATTGCAGAATACTCTTAATAAATTATGCTTACATTCCAGTCTATTGATGCAAAGAAGCGATGCCTTTTTATTTCTTCTACTCCATCTGGTCCTGCACCTATAAGTAACACAGATTAAGAGAATCAGAATCAATCGCAATGCCTTTTATTGTCATTAAATCATAAGATGTAATAAAACTGAAATGCTACATCCGCATGTACCTCCAAAATAAAATCAATTCACACAATTCAACAATCATTCACACAGTAAAACAAACCCTTTCAGTTGAAGATAATAAATAATTATGAATATGAAGGAGTAAAAAGTACAAATAAATAAATAAATCCGCCATGCCATGGTGCATTTAAAAAACTGTTCTTTAATCTATTTATCCTTTATTTTGGTGGAAATGTAACATCTACCACAGGGCAACAGGTCAAACAGCTGTTTCCAGGGCGACGACTGCCCTTAGTGATTTTTTTGAGAGCTATTTTGAGAGCTATCTTACTCTTGCATTTAAATCACTGTTAAAATGATCATGAATTTAGCAGGTGAATTTCTTGTAAACCATGAATGGACAAAGTATAATTTCTAATGTTATATGTGGTACATTTGTAATATGAATAGATTTTTTTTTTAACCAAATTAGCACCTTGTTAGTACTGGTACTTTTCCCTTGAGAATTTTCTTAATGCTTCACACTACAGACTCAACAAGGTGATGGAAACATTCCTCAGAGATTTAGATAGGATCACACAATTGCTCTAAATCTCCCGTCCCACCACATCCCAAAAGTGCTCTATTGGATTGAAATCTGGTGATTATAGAGGCCATCTGAGTACAGTGAACTCATTGTCATGTTCAAGAAACCATTTTTGATTATCTGAGCTTTGCGACACGACACATTATCCTGCCAGAAGCAGCCATCAGAAGATGGGTACACTATAAAGGGATAAAGGGATGTACATGGTCATTAACAATATTCAGGTAAATGTGATATATTGATACTAAGGCGTCAAAATGTACCAAGAAAATATGCCCCACACTATTACACCATCATAAGCAGCCTTAACCCTCCTACAAGGCAGGATGGACCCATGCTTTCATGTGTAAACAAATTTCTGACCCTGTCATCTAAATGTTGCAGCAAAAATTGATACTCATAAGACCTGGAAACTTTTTTCTTCCAGGCTTCTGTTGTCCAGTTGGGTGAGCGTATCCTCAGTTTCCTGTTCTAGCTGACAGGAGCAGCATGAGGTGTGGTCTTCTGCTGCTGTAGCCCATGTGGTTCAATGTATTGTATATTCATTCATGCTCTTCTACATCAACAGGGCATTTTTGCTCAGAGAGCTGCCACTCACTAAACATGTGGGAAAATCCCAGTAGATTAGAACAGTTTCTGCCCATTTGACACCAACAACCCTGCTACAGTCAAAGTCACTTAGCTCACCTTTCACCCCATTCTAATGCCACATTTGAACTTCAGCAGGTTATCCTGACCATGTCTACATGCCAAACATGTGACATGTGATACAATTTGCTGCTGAATTGCTAAAATATTTGCCCAAATGAGGTGCTGATTAGGTGTACCTATTACAAGAGACCAGAGAGTGTGTAAAATAAGAAGTGACTTCAAAAGTTATCCAAATGGACACAAACTGCTGATGTTTAAGTTTCTAAATTTATTCTAAAAACACATTTAATTGTCATTGTTCAAGGTTTTTATACATACCAAGTCGATTAGCAGGATTTCTCTTGAAGAGTGCTCTTAATAAACTCTGCACTTCAGGACTGAGGAACTGTGGCATTCCCAGCTTAGCCCTGAACACACAAGCCAAGAAACAGGTTTATGCATGTTTATGTCTGCTGACAGTTTATTTTTATGTTCATTCAGGTATAGTGGATCTCTTGAGGTTAATAATTGCAGATTTATATAAGCAGCTTATCCTATAAAGCAACCCTCAGAAATCAAAGATACAATATAGATAATTGAAATGCAGTTGGACAATGGGAAACAGATAAGAATTTTTAAACATTACATCCTGCAAAAGATGTGAAGGTTCAATAAAATAGCAACAATAATTAGTCTTACTTTAGAATAAGTGCCATTGTTTCTTTCCGATCTTTTCCTTGAAAGGGTAATGATCCCGTCAACATTTCAAACTGGAAAACACAACGAAACAACTGTCAAAACACATCCGCCCAATAATGGAAGCTGTGGAGGTGGATTATCTCATTACCATGCTTGCTTCAAATTTTATTAGTCATTTGACTTTCACTGCAAACGGGCCAAATCAGAAACAAAGCTGTTGAAATTAACGCATAATACCATGACCTAAATCACATTTAACTGGAAAAGGCTGAGAGGCATAAAATAAAGATATACACTGGTTAACACTGTAACAAACCTAACCTACTGTGCACCCTGATAATAGACTTTGCCACACCCAATGGTATTCGCCCACATTAAAGATTGGATTACAATGTGAAGGAGTTCTCTTTTTTTCAGTAATCTCTTTTACTTTTCAATATCTCTACAGCACATTGGGAAATCTTCGGCTATTTATTTGTTTATTTTAATATCAGTACATTCCTGACATCAGACAAGGGCAGACAGGGTTGACATCTTCCCCTGGTGACCTAATGTAGCTGCCAGCTGTCAGTGAATGTTTAACCTCTCAGTATTAGTAAAGTAAGCCACCAGGCTAGCGAAACAAGCAGCATCCAGCAGATGCACGTTTGCTGAAAATAATGGGACCTAATCTGCCAGATACAGTAATTAAAGTTGTTTTACTGCCAGAGGAAAGCCAAACGAAGAAATCGGTGCACTGGCATATTATCTAAGAACTGAGTTTGCAGTTAATTCATTATTAGATAAAACATACAAGCCAGCAGAGTGACTACATGCTCAGAAGGAAAATTAGTCATGCATGTCAGAAGTGTAGAGAGACTATCAAAGTAAAAGACTTACCATAAGCACGCCAAATGACCACCAGTCAGCGCTTTGTGTATGACCTCTCCTGTTTACAACCTCTGGAGCCATGTACTCTATTGTTCCACAGAAGGAATAAGCCCTCTTATCATGGTCAATAGCTTCCTTACTCAAGCCAAAGTCTGGATAGTGAGACAGAGACAAAAGGGGATCATAGTCAAAAGACAAATAGAAACAGAAAAGCAGAGAATTACAGTTTTCAGTCAGATGTACTGACCTGTAATCTTAATATGTCCTTCTTCATCCAGAAGAATGCTTAAGAGGGAGAAGAGAACTTTAAAATCAGCATCAAAATATTTTTTCTAAAATGCCTAAAAGGGATGTTTATGAGCTAGTACTTTTCAGGCTTGAGATCCCTGTAGATGATCCCCAGACTGTGTAAATGGTCCAAGGCCAAAGCCAGCTCTGCAAGGTAAAACTTCACATCCTCTTCTGTGAACATTACCTAGTACAAATGAACAAATGTATTAAATATGAATTGAATTGAATTTTGAATTGAAATTTTTATTTCAGTCAACAACAACAGATTATAATTTTACATAAAAGTACTCAAACAGTAACCGAAAAAGGAATAGGCTGAAGCCTTATGGCTTATACTTATCCTATCCCTTACCCCCATAGAAATAATCAAATTCTTAACCAAGAAAATAAATAGCACTGATAAGTAAGTTATATAACAGTTTGAAAAGAAATCAATGATAAATCAAGAAATTAAATCAACACAAAAAATTTTTAACAAACCAAATTTCTATAACCTTGTATAATACTAATTTTTAAAATCTTCCTGAAGAATGACAAAGAAAAACACATCTTCAGTTCATCATTAAGTCCATTCCATAATTTCACTCCCAAAACTGACACACATCTATACTTAACATTGGTTCTCACTTTAGGCATTTCAAACTTATAAGACCCCCTCAAATCATATTTTCCATCTCTTAGTTGAAACATACTTAAAATACAAATTGGAACATTCGTTTTCATCACACGATATATCATTTCTAAAGTTTTAGAATATATAATGTCCATGAATTTTAACATAGATGATCCTACAAAAAACTGGTTGGTGGACTCCCTATATCCAACTTTATTTATTATTCTAACAGCTCTTTTTTGCAATTTAAATGTTGAATCCAAATATGTTTTGTATGTGTTCCCCCAAATTTCTGCACAGTAGGTCATATAAGGCAAACAAAGGGAAGTATACAATAAATACAGTATACAATAAATAAATATAATGTGCAAAAAAGAAAAGGGAAACTGGTCTGTTATTGATTCGCATATTTGTTTTTGAGCTCTCTCTTATGAAATTCGCTTTTCACCAGAGCCAACCGAACTATGGCACATTGTCTCAATATGTGTGCCTCCTTTAAAGTACAAAAAAATGACTGTCTTTGATCTCTTTCACAGGCGAATGATGGGAGTTATACAAACACCTTCCCATAACAAACAGTGAGCAGTGGATTATGATTTGAACCAGGAAGCCTACCTCCTTGGACAGACGAGTAAAAAGGTCTCCTCCTCGGAGGAAATCCAGGATCAGGTAGAGCTTCCCTTCTGTCTGGAAGGCTACACAAATACATAAGTACATACACAAACAGAAATGCAAGTTAAACACGTCTTGAGGCTTTAATTGCTGTATTGCGGACTATAAAGTATTCTATTATTTTGTGCACAGTCTGCACATTTATCTGCAGTTGTGTATAGATACAAATAAGGGCAGACTACAATGACATGTATGCAATGAAAAAAATGACTTGTGAAATGTCACCTTGTCTTTGTGTAACAGATCAAAATGACTAATTAGCCAACTGCTCTGCTGAAGTCCTCCAACAGCACACAGCCCCATTTAAACAGACACTAGCTGTTGATTTAGAACTACAGGGATGAGGAATATAGACCAACTCAAAAAAGGTTTTTTATTTATTAAAAAAATAATGACTTACCCAACACAATTTTTCTATGCTCATTTCTGGTTCCACACCTTTATTCCTTAACTCTATTAAAGTAGCTTTGCACGATTCATAGTTCAACAATATCCTTATTTGCCCTGTACTGGGCTTTACTACTAACCCTCGGTTCATCTACTGTCTGAAATAAGCCATTTCAGCTTTCTTTCCCCTACTTAAACTCAATTTTCCCTTTAAGTGGATGCTATTCGGAAAACAGCACACAACCAAGAAAAGAAAGAAACTCTGACATAGAGCATTTAGGGCAATCTGAGTTTTTGCCTTATTACTTGTACATATGCTGACCTGATTACTTCAAATCTTAGGCCATGTTTAATGGCCAAACATTCACTATTAACACTATATATCATTCTACATGTATAATTACAATAGATTCCAACACATACATGCTGAAAAAGCACAAGTAATTCATACTCACCATAGTGAAGTTTAACTATAAATGGGTGGTTCACTTCTGCCAGTATATCTCTTTCCATCTTCGATCGCACACGATCCCGAACTGAGTAGGAGATAGAAGGCAGTCTTTTTAATGAAGATTCAGCCAGTTCATTCTGTAAAATGTCACAAATCTAATAACACGAGTACGTGTTATGTAGGTTAAGAATGCATTTCCTTGAAATTAAGGTAAATTAAATCCAGTGTAGCTGGTTTATAGTGAAATGAAAACCACAATAACAGTGTTATTGCAACATCTGTCTGCTTGACAAGATGACAGTGTAACTCTTTAGATTCCAGAGGTGCAGGTTAAGAGGATTAAGGCTTGTACAAAGTCACTAAATCAGCACATGACATCTGAACCTGCTTTTACAGTACACCCCTGTTTACAATAATCTCGGCTGACGCAAAACAGTTTATCTGAATCAAAAGTACAAACTAACCTCTTTTACCCAAAATCCCCTTGAATGTAGGGCACTGTGAGAACTTGGGCAATGATATATCTATTGCTCCTCTACTAAACCAATAATAATTTTAACAAATGACCATGACTCAGATCCGATCCTCTGTGGAGCTGTGCTTGTTTTGTTTCTTTCTTTAAATATAGCCGATAACAAGAACATGATACAAAAGGGCTTTGTTTGAAAGAAACATTTTTTTTTAATTATTATTACTATTGGAAATGATGCCAATGGGGCAATATGCCAAGTGTATTTGCACTAAATCACCTTTTAGCGTTGCCTTCTTCAGGACCTTCATGGCATATAGCTGTCCTCTGTCCACTCCTCTTATTTTTCTAACCAGAAACACCTGCAATGATAATTACCATAAACATCACATTTTGTGCAACTGTTCTTTCGTAGTGACGTTTCTGAAACAAAAGAAAAAAACAAACTTGTCATTTATATTTCACAACATTTAAAAATGCTATATTCACCCTTTGTAGGTTACCAAGCTGGAGCAAGTTACCATCACGTTACATAAAAGAGCCACATCAATGTGGTTTCGGTGCAACAGAGACAACAGCTACGATTTAAACAAGGTCTGCAATAATTTAGCAGACATATAACAAGCTATGTAAACATGTTGTCTAAGCCACACTGTGACGTGACCTTTTGTCCATGCCTGCAGCCTTGGAAACGGCAGCCACATGCCAACATCTGCTGATGTTTCATGTAAGGCCCATTCCGACCTCTAATCTACAGTAACATTAACAAATCAGTGGGCCTTTACTAATTTAAATAAACCTGGTGATCTGTGAAACCGTTGTCAAGGCAGCTAATCTACAGATAATTAGAACTAGATGGCTTATCATTAGCAGATGATTGGCTGGTAAAGCATAATCAGCTGCGGCACTGAAATCAGACACGCATATATTCACTGTGCCAAAAGGTAAGTGGACATCTCCTGGCTCATTTGAATCTAGTTTTTTAGAGTTAAGCAGGACCTTGGTTCTAAGTGGACTGAACAATAGTGCACTTTCTTTTTTACAGTTGCGTTTTAAGAAATGCTCGCCTCTTTTCAATAGCATAAAGCAAGTACAAAAAAACAACAACCACGATTTCTTGAGTTTGTGTGAAAAGCTTTGACCAATCTGCACAGACCTCTCACTTCAACTGAATCCAACACCTTTGGGAGGACTTGCAGCACTGACTGCGAGGCAGACCATATTGCACCACATCACTGTCTGACCTTAACGTTCTGGTGTCTGAGCAGGAGCAAATTCCTGCAGTGTGGTTTCAGGCTATCTTGGAAATACTTCCCACAGGACTGGAGGCAATTATAGCAGCATATTAATGCTGATGGTTTCTGGATGAAGTGCTCAACAGTCACACGAATGTGCACTTACTTTTGGGCATCATCAAGTGAGAAGTCCACATATTCTAATAAAACCGAGAGGAATAAAAAATATTAACATGATCATTATACCAAATACATGTAACCTCAGAGGTGACCTTCTAGACCTTTTAAGGTTATTTATGTTTTTTTATTGTCAACACTGATATTTTCCGTAAGGTCAGTGTCCCATCACTTTTATCAGATTAAAGCCTTAAAGCTGCAGTAAGTAAATGGTTGCACATTGTACCTTTCCATAGGATCCCTGTCCCAGCACTTTAAGCAGTTGGAACTGTGAAGGGTCTGCTTTCTCACAGCCCTCCTTAACATGGTGGCTGATGTCAAACTCCTTAAGTACACTGTCATCCTGATGAAAGAAAAGATAGAAGTCATTATTGGTAGATTAGGGTTAAGGTGAGATTTGAACGAGTTAATAAATTACAACATATGAGCAATGATTAAATTGTGTCCCCATAACCTCAATATGCATTTAAAAAGGCCATCAATGTAATAATTACTCATTAAATCCATACCTAAAGATAGATAGTCATCTACAAGCCATTATATTGCTATCAAGATATTGGCTGAGGTCACTGGAAATCATGCACAGTGTAAGCTGCCTTTTTCAGCCTATTCAGTCTGCTTAATGAAGTGAATGACCAACTTTCAACAAGAGGCAAGGCTTAGACTGGATATTGTGACAATATGATATACACTGCAACTTCTTTTATACTGTAATTCTGTACAAAACACTATCAGGACTTGGTAAACATGGGTAATGGTTATAAATCGATTCTTCTAGCCTCCACTTGTTTGATGAAACCTGTTAGATAACCTTCATTTTTAGTATATGATAAGATTCTGTCTGTCCTGAAGAATCACTTGGCTGAGGTATTTTCATACCCTTTTATGCATTTAATGCAGCTTGTAATCAGCTACTAACCCATCCTCGTGGAATAGTTTGATAAGAGAAAGAAATTCTTCCCTCGATCTGGGAGCCAGAGTGACTGAACGTTCACATGAGGCTGAAAATAATCACATGGTCTCATTTCTCCAGTGACGGCAAGTCTTTTGATGCCATCTCCTTCCTACAGTTCCCCTTAAACCAGAAACGTCCACCAAAGCAAGTCATGAAAATAAATACAGCCTTCAAATGTTATTGTCATTATAGCAAGGATAAAACAGCTGGTTTCTCCAAAGTATTTTCCTAACTATCAGGAATTCAGAGGTAATTGCAGTCTGATTTTCCAGATTGATGTACCATCAAGAAAACAACATAGGAAAGGTTCTCATCTTGATAGTACAATAATGACTAATACGAACTATGCCATACCAGTGTAGACAGTGGAAGTCTAAAAACCATACAATTACTGACATAAGTGAATAGCAAGAATATAGATCTATAACCCACAACACACGTACATTAGATTCAAGTAAGATGAAGAGATGAAGATCTCTTCCAGTTTGAAGATGAAAAAATAACATTTTTGCAAATGTGCAAAATAGGTTACATTTAAGGGCCATTTTGTAGATTTTACTGTTTAAAACTGAATTGAATTATAAATGGGTGACTGAAATATCAGTTTGTATTATATAGTATTTTGCATGTTGATGCACTTCGATCAAATCAATCCATGAGCTAATTTACACACATAAAAATATAAAGTCCAACTTATTGTAATGAGATTTTTCATCAGTCACTTTGAGGTCATTGAAGGCCTGGCTTCAACTGTAACATGCTGGAAAGTTTCAACTCATACTGAGCAGACTGCCCCCTTCTTTTCTTTAATTGCTGGTTTATTCCTTAAACAAGGTCGCCTGAGTAATTTCCACCTACTCCTGATGGAGCATCAGAGCATCCCATTCCAGGGACAGGCGACTAGACAGGTAAACAAACTCAAGCAGGCAGGCATTTGCTAAAATAAAACAATCACGTTAACGGGTAGCCTGTAAAGATGATTCATCAGCACTCCTTTACAAAGAAAAGGGAGGGATAAGGTGAGGTTTTGCTCCATTAATATCCAAAACATTCAGGTAGATCTGCAACAAAAGACTCACTGCCTCTCTCTGCCCTGCTGCTTTGTTTGGGCTATAAATAAACCTCCACTGCTGAGGCTGACCGCTGAATCAATCTGTCTGTATCCATTTATCTATCAACCTGCCTGCCTTGTTGCTTGTTTGCCCGTTAGCGTTTCTGTCTGACTATATTTCCATACAACTTCTCTCTCTCTCTCTCTCTGTCCGTCACAGCACAGTGACTCCCTTCGTGTTCCTCTATTTTCTAGCTTCCCCACGGCCAGAGAAAGCAGCAACAGCTGTAGAACGACGCAGCAGTGACTCCTGAAACACTCCAAAACAAACCAAATAACACACATTCTTTCCACAATCATTCCCATGTGCACACGCACTGTTCACACACACACACACACACGCAGTCCACTGTCTGCTGCACATGTGAGCTGGTGTCTGGGCTGTTACATTCCCACAAACGCACATGGTGCAAATGTGATGCAGCCCCCCTTACAGCAAACATATTTGCATTTGTGTCCAAATGATCTGCTAAGGCCACTCACCTCCACCTGGCAGAACCCAGCGGTGTTTTTGTTTCTTGCCGCCTTGTTCTTCAGGTAAATAGAAAACCATCTCCTCACCGTGAATTTTCGCGTGCTGGTATCCATGGCAACGAGCAGATTTCTCTCTCTCTCCCCCCTTTGTGCATCTATCCCATAATGATAATCATGTCCCCTGCCGGGGGTCCTAGGGTAGAAATGGATCTTTTATTGGTTCGTTTATTTGTCTCGCAGCTTCATCACTGGTCCATCCTCAATGCGGTCCTCGCTCTTTAGGTTTCCCATCATTCGCATGCGCCTCTCGTCCCTCCGGTGGCTTCTCAGACGGTCCCGTGTCCCTTAGCTGCAGTGGACACCGGCGAGCACGCAGACAGAGTTGTGACAGAGGCTTAAAGCTACGCAGGCAGACAGCGGGATGATGAACGGGACCTGTGCTGCTGGGTTTGGGGTTGCCTTGTGTTTTGCATCAGGCTCTCTGCGTGAGGCTGCAGGGAGAGGTGACGAATAAATCTGTTCCGCTGAATCAGGAGGTGCGTGTGTGTGTGAGCTCCCTCTTCACATCTCTGCCCGTGCATGTGTTTATTCATCCCCTGCTCCCTACCTCCCTCTCTCTCTCTGCAGACCAAGGGATTGTCACCAGTCACATTGTGTGCCACCCCTCCCTCTCTTATTCTCGCCCCTGCTCCTGGCCCTCACCTCCCTCTTCGTTTCTCCCAACAGCATACAGCAACAGCTGGTGAGGTCACATGGTTGTAACCCAGCTACCTCTCCGTCTCCCTCTTCTCCTGTCCCTTCTTTTTTTGTGTGTGGCATCCAATTCCACACACACAGGCAATGAAACAAATGACAAAATAACATGGGCTACAGTGTAGGCTGCATACCAGTAGATGAGAAAAGAGTGGCTAAGATCCAGTCACATCACATCAGAGTAACAATGTTCAATAAAATCCCGAGGGCAGCAGTAATCAATGTTGGGATCAATAATGATGACAGCAACAAGGACAACAATCACAATCAAGTACAGAGGGATCTGGTTGATCAGTGGGTGTGGGTGTCTGTGTGTGTAGGTACTTGGATCTGTCACATCAGCAGCTTTGCAGAACTGCAGTGTTACATAACAAGAGAGAGAGAGCAAAGGGGAGGGAGATGGAAATACAGACCAAACTGAGAGGGAGGTAAGGGGTAAATGAGGACTGCGTTCTACCTAGGTCAAGTGTCCATGGCTGACCAAGGCTTAATTTCTTCTTCTTTCTTTCTTTTTTTATTAAGTTTAAAATTCTTCATCCAGGGCAGTTCACCTGAAACGCCCAAACTGTGATCTCTAAACCTGGAAATGACTAAAAATGTGGGGTTTTGGCATCGTTTCATGTTAGATCATATTTGGATGTAACTGGCACAGAATGTTAGGTCACTTTACCGCTAATGAAAATGTAATCAGATGTGTTTCGTCATGCTGCTGTGCGGTGTTGTGGGAGGAGATTCAGGATTATGGACTGGTGTCTTTGTCCGGTTGGGATTAAGGATCTATAAGTAGATCACCACATTAATATTTATACACACCGATATAGACAGACACTACTACGACGCCATACTACACTACATGTCAGGATGCATGTTAAAACCATCCCATGTTTTGTGGCATGTAAAATTTTTTAAAGCAAATAATACATCATATCGAAATGACATTTTACATAATGATTATAGCAGACACTGAATAGATATTGAAGGCTTTATTGTGTGAGAAAAAAATGATACACATGCTTAGTTCAGAAATTTCACACTACAGCATTGATCTACTGTAGATACAATAAAATCCATTAGATTTAAAATGATTCATCTATGAACAAAAAGCCACAGTCCAACAGCATCAATAGAAACAAGTCTGTGTGCAGATCGGTGAGGTGTTAAATAACCTTTTCCAAGTGTGCTAAACCCTATTCAGGCCATAGGTCAGCAAAAACTGATGTGCTGTGAACTTGTATAACATCTTCTGTAATGTACTGTGCTGACACTCACATCTCTTAATGAATATTGAAATAAATGAAAGATTTACTGCATACTACCTTATATTCATGGAAACAGACCTAAAAAGGAAACATCAAACACACATACTTGGCAGTTATAAAGTGTTTCATAAGTGGCACTGTGGGCTTACAAAGATGGTCCTCAAAACATGCATATCACACACACACACATATATATATATATATATATATATATATATATATATATATATATATATATATATATAAACTGAATTGCCAGATAAACTTGGTTATCATGATTCTGAAAACAAAGCCAAAACAAAACAAAAATGCATTACTGTATACAAAGAAATGCAAACACCCCTGTCAAAACAGGACAGAGGACACACAATAGGTGGTACATAGGCACATGTAGCAATGCAGAAATAAATATGCCTACCAATAATAAAAAAAAAATACACACTACGAAGATTTATAAATGTGCAGCATATTAAACTCCCTGCCCGTCCTGACTTGAAATTACCATAATGCCCCCTGCTGTGCTGCAGAGAAACCCATGCTGCGCACTGGCAGTCTTATCTACTTGTAAGAGTCAGAAGGGGATATAATTCCAGCAAAGCACAAAGTGACAGTGGAGTGTGCCTGAGTGTGCGTCCTGGTTTGTAGGACGTAAAAAGAACATTTCAATCAAAGGCAGTTTTTATTCAAGTCACAGTCAGAATTTCAATGCATTTGAATAAAAAAGAATCATCATCATAGTGTGTTGTTCAATTTCAATTTGTGAAAATATTGGGTTTTTTGTATTATTCAACAGGTGGATAGTAAACTGGCACATCGTGGTTGCACACAGATAACCCTGATCCCTTGTCAACATTCATGGGATAGTCCCAACCTCTATCAGGATCAGATTCCGTGGAAACTTGTTTCTCACAGTCCATCAGGGCGAAACTACTGTTGAAACACAACTCAATTTGCCCCAAAACCTGGAAACTGTCATTCTGTCAAAACAAACAATCAAAAACATACCAATTAACAATTTAACAGCTGACGTGTTAAAACTCATTTTGAAATAATTTCAGTGAAACTGGAATGTACCTTTGTTGAATGGCCACACTGGATCTTAGGTTTGACGTGGTAGAAGTTTTCTATTACTCCTTCAATGTATGAAAACTACACAGACACATCAGGAGCAAAATAAGAGAAGCTGCAGTTATGACCTTTAACATTGTGAGGTACTTCTAACAAGATATAAACTGGGATTGTACAAATACAATCAAACTTACATTATAGTATTGTGGAGAAGGCGTGATGGAAAACTTCTTCAGGATGCTAAAATAACAAAAACAGACATTTCCATACATAAAATAACTGTATGCGTTTCTCTGAACTGGACTGCAGGAATCAGGTGTGCATATGTATAAACGTGTAAATATGCGAGTGGTTTGTACCTGTCCAAATCCAGTGTATGATACAGATCCAGTGCCTTGCTGAAGTATTTATGTTGGCTGTTCAGAGAAATGGCTTTGGCTGCGCACGTACCATGTTTCTTCCACTCATATTTCCTAAAGCACACAAATAAAATTATTTGGAAATGTTCATATTATCTTAAAGATTCACTGGACTGCTCAAACAGACCATGTAGCAGCATTCGTATAAGGCAGGGGTGTCAAACATGAAGCCTGGGGGGCAAAGACTCCAATCCTACCACCTGGATAGCTATGATAAATATGAAGAAACGCAGAAAATTTCCTGCTGAAAAACACCTCCTCTTTGGCCAAAAGAATAGATAAACAGTTGCATGACAATTTCTGGGGTTTTTTGTTTTGTTTTGTACATCGAGTCCACAGTAAATTAAAAAAATTGAACATTTTCTGTGAATTAATAAAAACTGTGTGTAAATTAAAACAAAAAAAAACCCAAAACATTTTGGTATCTTATTCCTCAGACTGTTTATCGACCACTATGTAAAATTAATTTAATTAATTTTACATCCCTGAATTAAAGCAACACTAAAGTGGTAGTAGAAGTGCTCTATAGTTCCAGCAGCTCAGACATACCAGAAGTCATTAGACAAGGGGTCAAACAAGTCAGGCCAACTCGTCTTCATGTCTGGGAGCAGGTCCTGAAAACATACAAGCAAAGGCATGCGTTGTTTTATTCATCACTAAAAGGTCTAAAGTATAAAAACAGGAGAAATTCACCTTTTCAAATGGTTTCTATGCTTATTTGTATTTTTTTAGTTTTGGGTGCTTCACTTCAAAACAGCTATTTGGAGACTTGTGTATTCATTTCATGAACTAATTCCAGCTTTTTTAATATGTGCAAACTGGTATTTAAGCTTGTGTTATATTATCTTCTGTGAGTTACACACACCTAAGAAAAAATATATTTAGAAAAAGACTGAATAGTGTTTTACCTCTATTTCGGAAGAGTTGAAATGCCATGAAGAATTGCAGAAAGCGCCACCATCTGGCCTGAAAAAAGAAAGATTCAAACTTCATTCACTCACAGAAATAAGGGGATATTGACGCAAACAAATAAACAAAACAGAAACAAACAAACATAATTCAGCCAAGCAATAACAACAGTGGTAATGAATGGTTTGGCCAAAGATTTCATTTTTTCACCAAGTAAAAAACCTCATTATTCACTCAATATATACAGTATGGTGGAAAACATGTAATACATCCTTGTAATAAGGAATGTATTACACACACACACACACACACACACACACACACACACACACACACACACACACACACACACACACACACACACACACACACACACACACACACACACTTACCAGAATCCATGTAGTGTCCACTGGCTAATGTTGCTTTGACAGTGCTCCATCTAAAATATATAAACATTCATTTAGACAACTCTAATAATCATTCCACATCGGAAACTGAAACCACGTATTCAACGTATATACACAGTCAGGAACTTTGATGACTGATGAAATGAGGAACCCCTTTAAAGCTACAGTGTGTGTGATAAGTTGAGAAGTTGATTTGTTTTGTTGTTTTTTAAGGTCATTTGGGACCTGCAGTTTGTTGTGTTGTTGCGCTGTATTTTTCTTTGTAGTGGTGGATTTTTATTGCTTCCATCTTCAGTGTACATAAACGAGAGCAGCCAGAAACGCGTCTAGGGCAAACTGACATCCTGAGCAAAATGCCTAAATAACAGTACAACTAATCGAGGGTCATCGATGTTACCAAATCAGACATGCCCTTCTGACACAGTCATGTATGTGCCATAAACCCTTATATAACACCCACAGACATGCTCAGTCAGAGAAGTTCACAAGACAGAATAATTACCAGGAAAAGTGCTTTCAAAAACCACAAAAAAGGGGATGTTCATTTTGTGTCGTCAGTTGTGGTAACTGCGTACTTGTGATCACAATGAAACTCTTACTTCGACAAAGGAGAATCTCAACACGTCCGACCAAATAGCTCGCAAAGATATCACATGATATTTGAGAACTGCAAGCTCAGTCTGTTCACTTTGCATGATAATAATTAAGCACGTTTTGAAGCTCCTACGACCAAATAAATAAATAAATATACAAACAAATGCCAAAGACTCAGATGTTGTGAATACTTAACAGGATTGCATAAAAAAAAGCTTCAAATTAACTGCAAATAGCTTAAGACAAATTACAGAGCTATCAGGAATTCACTATCCTCGTATTTATTTCCAGATAAATATGAACTCTTAGGACTGTTTCAGGTCAGTATTTATGCGCAAATTTACAATTTTTGAATGCAACTGTACCCTAGTACATGGTGCACTTTTCCATAAAAGCTACATCTACCTCATAAATCACACATAAATCTACTAAAGAATGGCTTGAAATGAACAAAATCTGCCTTTTGGAGACTCAGTTCAAAGCTTGACAATAGAGATGCAGTGGGATATGAGAACTGTTCTGAGGTCTGTCCTAAAGGAAGTCAACATACCCAGGATAACTTTCTGTTATCTGGTTTCACTTCCCCTAACACTAACACTCCACTTCTTCGCACGCTTTGAGGTGAAGGGACCAGAGGCAGCAGCAGCAAAACCATCGGACAGCAGCAGCAGCCCAAGCCTCATAGTGCAGGAATATGAGGTGAGGCGCACACTGAGGGCAGTGAACCCCAGGAAGGCCACCGGACCAGATGGGGTAACCGCAAAGGTCCTACAAGAGTGTGCAGACCAGCTGGCTGGGGTCTTCACTAAGATCTTCAACACTTCACTGTCCCAGTCCTGCATCCCGCCGTGCCTAAAGTCAGCCACAATTGTCCCACTGCCAAAGCGTACTAACATTAGCAGCCTCAACGACTACCGACCAGTTGCTCTAACACCTGTTATAATGAAGTGCTTCGAGAAACTGGTCCGACGTCACATCATGTCCTGCTTGCCACCCACACTTGACCCGCTCCAGTTCGCATACAGAGCTAACAGATCAACTGAAGATGCCATCGCTACAACGCTCCACACCACCATCTCTCACCTGGAAGTGCAGTGCCGTTACACCAGGCTGCTCTTTGTTGACTTTAGCTCTGCTTTCAATACGATACTCCAGGACAGACTAATAGTTAAACTGCTGGAAATTGGACTTCCTTCTACCACCTGCCGCTGGATCAGAGACTTCCTCTCAGACCGTGTACAGAGAGTTAGAGTGGGGCCTCATCTTTCCTCAGCCCTCAGCCTCAACACCGGCTCTCCACAAGGCTGTGTACTGAGTCCCCTACTGTACACTCTGTACACACATGACTGTGTTAGTTCCCACCCAGACAACACAGTCATCAAGTTTGCAGATGATACCACCGTGGTGGGGCTCATCTCAGGGGGAGATGAGACGGCGTACAGAGCTGAAGTTCAGAGGCTGTCAGATTGGTGTGTCGATAACAACCTGGACCTCAATACCACCAAGACAAAAGAACTGGTAGTTGACTTCAGAAGGAGGAAGTCCGAGCTGCAGCCTGTCAGCATCAACGGGGAGTGCGTGGAAAGGGTCTCCAGTTTCAAGTTTCTGGGTGTGCACATAGACACAGACCTCCAATGGAGCTCTAACACCTCTGCGGTCTTAAAGAAGGCCCAACAGCGTCTCCACTTTCTGAGAATCCTCAGAAAAATGGACCTGAAGAAGGAGCTGCTGACTGTCTTCTACCGCTGCTCCATTGAAAGTGTGCTGACATATTGCATCGGTGTGTGGTTCTCCAGCTGCACCACAGCACACAGAAAGGCACTCCAGAGGGTCAACATGGCCCAAAAAATCATTGGACATCCTCTTCCCTCCCTGAAGGACCTGTACAGCACTCGCTGTCTCAAGAGGGCACGCAGCATCCTACGGGACTGCACACACCCAGGACACCGGGTGTTTAAGCTGCTGCCGTCTGGCAGGAGGTTCAGGCTGCTGAGGTCCCGAACAAATAGACTCAAGGACAGCTTTTACAACAGGGCAATAGCCCTGATCAATGCAAATAGCTGACCTGACTGGCTACCTACCTGGACTTTTTTAGGGGGGAGGTAACAATGTTTAAAACAATAACAATAATAATATTTATATTTATAACAAGGTGCAATAATAATTCATGTGCAATAATAACAGTGTGCAATACACATACACTTATTCTTCTTTTTTATACTAAGTTAATATACTGTGTTGTGTTGTTTGTTGCGTTGTGATGTGTCATATTGTGTCGTGTTGTGTTATACGTAGTGCCGACGTAGGACAGTTTTCCAATTTCATTGTACTACTGTACTATGTATGACTGTGCAATGACAATAAAGAGTTATCTTATCTTAATACTCAGGCTGTGATCACATGAAGGTGGCCATTAACTTGATAAGCTGACCCAGGTTTTACAGTCTATTTAGTGCATGAACGGGGTGGCATTGGCACCAATCACGATCACAAACACGGACAGGCTGAGTCTACAAAGGAGAGTAAAACTAATAGAAATGTATGATGAGGTTAAAGACATAATGCAGACTGAGTATAACACAGCTCACCAATCAGCAGGATTACAATTACAGTGTCTAATTCAAAAAATGAGCTGTGCAGTAGTATAGTATTAATTCTTTGAATTTTTTAAACTTCTGCATCATTACTATGACCCCTGTCCCCTCAAAATAAATAAATAAATAAATTAATAATAATAACAATAATAATAACTTGCACAATAAATGTTTAAGGAACAAATTGCACAAAAATGGCTGATGGGATACAAATGAAAAAAAAAAAATCATACAGATTATAATATTATTTTCATTTTTTAAATAAAAGGACTTTTCTAGCAATTGTTTCAAGGGCTTAAGGTGCAGTTGTGGTAAAACTGTTTGCAGTCAACACGAGAAAGTCATTGTGTTATGTTGTGTCTATGAGAGCTTTATTACTGATCTACCGATGAAGAAAAGACTTCAGCTGCTACTGAAAAACTAGAACACGTTCTGTATCATGTTAGATACATAGTGTTACCCAGGTAAGAAGTGATACTAACCCTGTGTTTTCATAATACTGACCTTGAAACTACTTTGATAAGCTTGAATCGAACCCAGCATACTTCAAAAGTTTTGGAAAGGAACCAAAAACTAAGAATGGAACAAGTGAAATATGAGGCACTTGGCATTAAACAATGACACTTTAAATAAAAAAAAAAAAGTCAGTCAGCAGAGTTCAATCTGGGTGTGGCTACCATGAGTGCACTTTTTCCTTTTTTATATAAGGTTGCTTCACTTGGAAGACAGGAACTGGTTCTGCACAACTACGATAACTAAAGGGCAATGATTTCATTAATTATACAAACTCACCAAACAGAAAGTGGTTGGCCAGTGATGGGTGAGGATCATTTTGGTCCACATGTGTCTGAAATATAGAAAGATTTCTTAAAAAACAAAAACCAGGAAAACAAATTCAGTCTATCGTTACATAAATCTATACGTTCTAATGAACCACCTCCTAAGTGTTTGTCTGTACTTACTTGGATGAAATTATGAAAGATGAGGACATGGTTAGGACCAGGCATATCAATAAGGGGTAGCAGAGCCTCATGGTTGTCCTAAAATAAAATAGCAGGTTAGTCAATAAATGGCAGCTTATATGTAAAACTAAACATCCACATTACATTTTACATATACAGTGTGGAATCAGTAAGCACGCAGCTTTGTGGATTCTGATGAAAATATGTAACTGACACACACAAACAATCAAAAAGCACAAAATAAGACAAAAATATTATCCCGGCAGTTTTTCTGTCGCTCTTCAAACAGATATAAAATGCTGTTTAAATAACTTCAAAGTTTCACAAACGTATTAACTGGGCCTGTTTGGAGCTACTTTAATATCTGTTTGTTGATCCTGGTATGAAAAATACAGTCGAGAGAAATGTCTATCAACACAAATATTGTTAAAAAAAAATTATATATACACACACTTGTGGGTCTTTTATTGACTCAGTTTACCTATATATGAAACTGTATTCTGATTAAGGGAACAACCTTGCCCTCAGACCAAACAAAACATTTGGAAGCCCAATGTAAAATCGTCTGGAGTCACCGCTGTTGTTAAGGAAATAAAGAAATGGCGACAGAGAACTTTTAACGACCCTTTTACTCGGTGTGATTAGATTGTTTACGGTACTAGTTTACATTAACCAAAATTAGCTACAGTAGATGCATTTGCAAAAACTATAATCCTAGCTATCGACGTTTAAAAACAATAATTTAGCGTGAAACGCCCGACTCTTTTATGTCAGCAAAAAGATCGTATTACACACACACATAACATATATTTAAAATCTGTCACCTTGCGTCAAATACGTCACAGCCGAAACTCGCAATAGTTCTCAAATGTGAAACAGTTTCCCGAACAAATAGCTTCTGTCGGTTAAAGTACTTCACACGATCTATAACCGACTGCCCATTGTTTGTTGTTTATGTTCCACACTCGCGTCACTACCTACCTATTCACTTAGCCAATCAGAAGCGATGCTCCGCCCATGCGTCATCACGCAGCAGAACTGGTGGCTTCATTTATTCTCCGGAGTCTGCCGGTGATATTTTCAAATGTGGTGCGTTGATTCAACAGTGTACAGACGTCCCTATCCTCCAGTCAAAAATATGTTGAATATATTATTAATGCCATCGTCGTCATATTAGAATTACTGTACAAAAGTATTACACAGTCATTAGCATTACAACTTTTTCTGCCTCAGTGTTAACCATGAGGTTGATCATTCTTAGACACTGAGCCAAAGCGAAGACAAAAAAGAAAGAAAGAAAAAGAAATATAGGCATATTTTGAGTTTGTACAGACACGTTTTACAGATATTATTGAGACAAAAAATCAAAACAAGAACACAAAAATGAATTGTTCAATCTGAGTCATTTTATTTTCTTTAAAACATATTTCTTGACAGCCTGGTGGATTGATTATGCGTGCTTATGCTAGGCTTAGAAAAAAACCGGGGAGTTTACTTCACATGTCATTTGCGACTTTGTACATTGACATCTGCTTGGGATTTTTTGACAAGTTGGCACCAGCTATGCAGAACACGAAAACGGAAGCGTGTGACAGCTAGTCTGCGGATTAAAAAGCCCAGAGTGAACACGCGAGAAAGCTGATTTACTCTGTCAGCACCAATTAATGCATGTTTTCAACAGAAATTGGTCAGTATTGGCAAAACTGTCTTCAACATAAAGTAGGTTAAATGTACTGTATACAGTACGCTTCTCCTGTTACTTTTCACTTAGCATCTAAATGAATGGGCCTGCCATAATAAATATGAGGCCCCATTATTGGCCAGTGTGTCAAACTAAAGGTATGGAAGGTACATTTCTAATTTCTTTCACTCTTGTCTCTTCAGGCTGGCTGTTAAAAAGTGTTTTCCATTATAAACAGAGCCTGATTAGACTCCATATGTCTGCACTGTCTGTTTTTAGCTTTCAAAATCTGTTTTTCAGCCTCAGTGTTAACCATGATGTAGCAAAATGATCAGGGAGAGTATAGTACTAAATAACCAACAGGGGGCTCTTGTCCTACCACAAAAGCTTATGGTTTTGTTTTTACCCCCAGCACCACCACACAGATAGACACAGACACGCACACTTTTTTTCTGTAATTTCTAGACTACACTTAAGCCATTCTACTTAACTAGATGAGTCACAGAATATTTAAACAGTTATTATTATTATTTATACTGAACCATGGCTTTAGAGATTAGAGGTCAGGATAAAGGGTATTATTGACTGTCTGCTTGACATGGTGATATGTAATAATATTGAAAAAAGCAAGGACTGGTCTTTGGGAATTCATCTTTTTCATGAAGAGTTTAAAATTAAGGATTATGAGATTTGTTTGTTGCATAGGTAAGTTTTTCTTCATTTCAGGAGCTGCTGATTGATAGAAAAATTTGACCCCTGCAAATAGAACTTGTTAAAAACAGCATCTCTCTGGAAAGCATTAATCCCCAGTCACATCAATTTTAAACTGACTAGGTGTTTGTCTAAATCAGCTTTTCTTGTACTCTCATCTTTTGTTTGGCGTATTCATTCTCCTGTCTATGTCATCAGCACCACGTGAAACCACAGCCATGCCTCCCTCTCTCCGTCTTCCCTTTTTCCAAATGTGACTTATGCTGTCCTCTCATGTGATTTTGTCTCAGATGTGAAATGTGTTTCAAAGCTCCTCCACTGTGTCAGGAATAGTCAAGCTGTAACTGTAGCTATTTTTATAAATAGACCCTGGCCAAAGTTCAGCATGTGGCACAGTGTCTCAAGACATTTCTCAGCACAGAATGGTGAAAGACCTTAGAGAGGGTCTAGTATTAACTAATATGCAGCTAGATTTAAATGTAGCTATAAACTCATGATCCACCATATCCAGCCATTGCAATACAGAATTGAAATCTGTTTTCCTCAGTTTGAGTGTGCATGTTTTAAAAGCTCTATAATGGTGCATAGAGTGACACATTTTATTATTCATTAACATGTTATTGTGACATGGTAAAACTCATTAGTTAAGTGCTACTTGAAAGCTCTCCATACTGCTGTCTAGTCTGTGGGGCTAAAAGTGCTGCTGGTGAAAGTGTGGTATTGCCCCCCCCCTCCCAAAACATAGCATCACTGTTGTCAGATTCTCTGCATTGTCTGTGTGCTCTCGTATACTTAAATAACTCCTTATTAAGCATGCACCATTAATTTGGAATACCAAAAACAAATCCGTTGGCTTCCATTACAAAGTGTAATGAATAAACTCTATTAATTAAATAGTTTATTGGTTCCAGTAATTATGAGTCTTGAAGGATACTGGTTATATATAGGCAGCTCTGTCTCCTTTTAAGGCCTCACGGAGAAGCAGGTGGGGAACAGTTGAAGACGGGTGGTGGTTTTGTTGGCCCTGTACTTGGTTTAGGCTGACTCCCTGTGGATTCAGCTTGACAGCCGAAGTCGCTGCAAAGGGAATCTCAAGGGGTAAGAAAATCAATTTTAAATTCAGTTTTATGCTCCTCTCTCCTCTGGATCTGCAGCTTTGTTTCAAATCCAAGTATAGCTGGTGGGATCAGTGGGATGGCATAGAGAGAACAGACCGAGGCACAGCCAAGAGATGTTTCATGCTCCTTAGTCAGAGCTATTAATGATACTCAATGTGATGAGTGATACTATATATTAATTTCATTTTATTATGAATATTAATTACTGCATTCGCGATATGTGGTGATTCATTTGGAGTAAATGAGTGACCAACAGAGGGCTGTCTGTCGGTGTGCAACGCTTGGACTTTAAACGTGTTGGTTTCATGTATACTTGAGCTCATTTATCCGCTAACAAAGATTACGCCTCAAGTTAGAAAATGTACAAGCGCTTGAGCCAATGTTGAGCTACTGTATTGTTGCTACCACTAGTTTTGCATCTAGGTAGAAGTGTTTATGGTCAGACTGGAGAAATTCAAAGGTTTGCATTGTTCTGACTGAGATCTATAAAGTTTTACAGCTACAATAGAGATGTTTGGGTGTTACCTGGTGAGGTAACACCCATAGTATTTTTGCTAATACCAAATAGTCAGACAGTTACAGTAAGACTGTGGTTACCCATTTCAGGGAAAATATAATGACTGTAAAAGGGCAAAATACGGGTGATGGACATAAATAAAATTTTGTGCTTCATTATTCAAATGAGAACGATTATTTTTGATGTCTGGGGATAGAGGTTGGAGGCAAGGGTTTTGTTTTGTTTTTTTACTGTGGCTGACTTTCTGCTTGGAGGATCGCCTTGGGCCAGTAGAAGTGATGCATACAGTGACACTGAATCTTAGCAGTGTGTTTCAAAGACATGGAAGTAGAAATGTTTTTGCCGGTGCAGCACGTCTCAGTTGCCTTCAGGGAGGGAGGCTGGGCCGCAGTATCGCTTCACGTTTCATCTGACCTTATTTCTGGTCCCTGAGGACTATGAGGTGATGCAAGGCAGTTATACTCCCCTGTGTGTGGATGATGTAAGACAAAGCTACTGTATTCTCTTGCCTTGAAGTCCACATCTACTCTGTTTATATGAAACACACAACAAATGAAAAGGACTTCAGATTATACACGAGACATTTCCTGAAATCTTCTTAATAATGAACGTTTTAAATAAGCTGGAGCCAGACAGCCGTAAGCAGCATGCACATAGTTGAAGACACATTTAAGGATGCTGAACTGTCAGTGATACGTTTGTATGGCAACATTTTCTTTTTCTGTGTTTTTAGTGTCAGTTTTTACGTCCCTATCATCAATAATGGATTAATGCCGTGCTGTCTTAGTCACGTTACAGTAACTGTCTTCCTTTTTGTCTAATTTATTCAAATTATATTTATTGGCAATTGTTAAACACACAAGCCATTACTGCTATCAAACTGGTACCACACTCTTGGCTGCAGCTGTACTTCAGTTGCTATTCTTATCCATACTTGTCCATGCCCTTTGTTTACATTTGTGCCCGTGTGTTCCATCAATATAGTGTCATCTTGTCAGTCCTGGAGCCGACAGTCAGCTGTGTTTATGAATTTGGATGTCGGGGAATAACGCAGACTTCAAGTTTCCAAAGTTTAGGAGTGTTTTTTTTTCCTTTTAGGGTCGAGTAAATAAAAACATCATGCTGAAATGTAATTGGAAACGACTATTTTCAAAATTTCAAGCATCTCTTCAAGAATCGTTCAGTGTTTGTCTTTGTGTTGCAAGTCTGACTTGTATGCATCAATCTTGTAATGTGTGGTGCTGGTCCAACAGGTCGATATCTACGGCATCATCATGTCAGCGTGGATCAAACGTGGAAGTTACAACCATGAATACCACCACAAACAGAGCCAGTATGTGGTTAAAGAATATAGCAGGTACCAAGAGACTCTGTATTATTTATAGTTTTAAGTTACTTAAATTGTCCTAATAATATTACTAATATTAGATGTGTAACAGTAGTAAGGTTTTGTACAACTAAACCTGCAAATGAAGCCGTGTAAGCAACAGACGGACTAACCAACATAAAGACTCTGAGGTGGTTAGTAAAAGCTTTATGAAAAGATTTCATACTTGATTAAGGTACTCCTATGAGTAAGGAAGATTTTTCATTGTAAGTTTCTTGTTAACTTTATGAGTTTCCTAAATTTGATTAGGTTTGATAGTGTAAATGAATAAAAAGGCTGCTACTGTAAAATCTGTCCTTAAATTAGTGATTTTTCATATTATTAGTTACCATTTCTGTTTTCATGTCTGCTTGTGTGTATGTGTGACTCGAAAAAGAGTACTAACAGGTACTCTGGTTGCTTTGTTCATTCTTTACTGAAACTATCGAAAAAGATTTATTATTTCCATTCCCTACTTATACTCAAAATTATATTATTTTAGATAAAACAGCCATTCCAGGTGCATTTATACCACTAAAAACAGAAGAGATGCATGAATATTTTCCCTTTCCTTCCACATATGTTTACCCAATCTCCTTTAAAGTGCACCACAAAATTTGCATGTTTAGCTATTTTAAGGCAAATCTCTGTGTGACACAAATACTAAGAGTCACTCCCGGTCAAGGTCAAGGATAGACTCATCTCCCTGACTTAAAATGCTGCATTGCTGCTCCTGCCCCAGATGGCAGATCACCGTACCAACTGTTGTTTGTTGCTGCCAGCTTTCAAGATCCCCTTGACTTTAGGGGCTGAAGGGCACTTCTGGTGGCAGTTGTGGAGTTACTTTTTGTCTGAAGGGTTTTGTTTTGTTTTTTTGAACAACAGCAATGAACAACACTGCTATGGAGTATCCATAATGTTATATACAAATAATATTACATCAGACTTTAGCCAGGATCTTATATATTTGGCAAATAAGCTGCTAAAAGTGAGAGTTGTGCAATGGCTGTGTGATTAATCAAGATCTAGGCAAGTTTAAAAAAAAATACACACAAAAAAACTGCAGGTGTCGAGCAGTGAGGTGATAATCTGTAATTTGCCCTCTGTTCAGTGTGACTCTTAAGACTCCGACAGCCGTGATCACACTGCCAGAGGGGTCATAGATTCACAGATGAGTGTATGTTGATGGCCTGTTGATAGCTTCCTGTTTAAGGTCATGTTTAGTTGCCTTTCCCCGTCCTGCATTATTCCCATAATTATTCCCTGTGTTTCAGGGACATAGACTGGGAAGCATGCATAAAATAAGTTCAGGCTAAAACCCTTTCATTCTGTAGTAGTATTATAGCACTATATTTATGCTCACATTTCAGGAAGTACAATGTATGTTTGGTAGGTCAGTACTGATTAATGAGTAGAAACATGCACCATGTCCCACAGTATGGACCAAATACTATGAGGCATTTTTAAAATTACAGCTGGGAAGCCAGTGCTACTTACTGTAAGAGGTTTTTTGGCAGGGACGGTCCACATCTCAAAGTAACTGATATCTTTATTTATTTTATATTAGATGCTCAATTATCATCTTACAGGGCTCAGGTTTATCATGGATTTAGGAAACTGACTTATTGCTGTCATTGTCTTTAGCTCTGAGGCGATGGAGGAAAGATATGAGCACAAAACAAAAACCCGCATCCAGGAAGTGGTAAGAATCTTGTAACTGTTTTAATCAAGACTTCTATATTCATTGTTTAACTGTCCTGTTGATTTTATTAATATTAATGCTTTATAGTACAATGGATTTTAAAATGATCTGTCATATACTGGTCTTATTGTTTGCCTGTCTAGGTAAGAACAAAATTGGATGACAAATATGTGCGTGAGGAGCCCATGATCAGGGGACCAAAGTTCCTGGTCCGACTCAGATCCCACATGGTGTTTGAAAACACTCCAGTCAAAATCTTCTGTACTGTTGAGGGCTTCCCCATGCCTGTTGTAAAATGGTAAGTCGGTCTCTACATGATTTGTTGACTCTGACTGTCACTGTGGTCTGCATAAAATGAACTTACGTAATTTTAAAAAACAAAAAACAAAACACCCATGCTCCCAGGAGATGTAGCTTCTGACACTGAAAATCCATGATTAAGTTAAAAGTTCCCACTGTCGATATAAGACTACATATTTGTTAGTTTTCTTTCCATATTTTGCTACATTACGCTTAAGTCAGTATGCTAGCAATGGTTACTCCACTGTGTTTGTGACACACACACACATCATTTTCTATGTGTGGGCATGGTTGTGCTTTCATTGCTGTTTCACAGTCAGTGGGAGTTCACATGCCAGTTAGGCATCAACAGACCTCTGTGATGGATGCTGAGAATCTCCCTCCTCATCTCAGGAAGGGTTTGAATAATCCCTGTAACACAGTTTATGACCTGTCTAAGGAGGAGTGACTATGCCATGGGCCCAGGGTTTGCCTGGTATGAAATGAGAATGCTCTCCTCATAGGCCTTGTCATAAGTGCTCTCATGTGCATATCTTAGGCTTATTCATGACTTTGCATTCCAGCAGCAGATGGCTATGAATCAACATTGAGGACAGCATATTAAGAAAACAACAAATGTAAAATCACCGAAGTCTTCATTCAATATAGACTGTAGACATTTGGCTAACGCCTTATTCCCCGTAAACCTATTTAAGGGATAGCATTGTCTGCTCTAGTACAGACTATAATAGCAGATTTCAGAATCAGAATACTTTATTAATCCCTAATGAAATTATGTATGCATGTATTTGACAGTCTTTTAATGCTGCTGCATGTGCAGCATGTATGGCCAGTAACTTGGCTGTCCTCATAGCGACCTCGAGGAAATAGACGATCAGGATTTACAAGTTTCTACTGATTTGCATTATCACCTCACTCGCAGTTGTGCTCATAGTCTGGTCTTTGTGGAGTCAGTCACTCGGCTAGATGAGACAGTCCGCAAGACATTTAACAACACAGTCTAATATAATTAATTACTATCCAACGTGATAAATGTTGACATTTGCTTCTTGCCGTCTCAAATTGCACCAAAATAAGGCAGGAAGCACAGTTAAGGTCAAAAAATTCTTGTGGCTCAGTTTCTGATTGGATCTTCAGTCCACATCACATGCTGTGGGCATCAAGCTGTGTTTTTTTATGTTTACCGCTGATCTTAATGCTGATGCAGACATGAGAGTTCTGGCTCTCATGAAGTGTCATTCCCAGCTTTTTGTCTGTTGTGGTGAGGCCAAACTACAAGGTAAGAAGATGAAAAGGAAGCCAGTTTTCCGGGGTCACAGGTTTTCATAAAATCCCAAGAATAAATGTAATGAACAGCATGATGCTGTTTAGACCATAGTGAATGTCATTTTGTGGTCTTGTGGATACATCATTGCATTCATACCTTTTATTACTCAATGCTTCATGAAGATAGCTATTGTTTCGCTCAATTTTAGGTATAAAGATGGAATGATCCTGGACTTGTCTTCTGGAAGATATCTGGTTGAAGGCAAAGGTGGAATCCACTCCCTGGAGATCCCAAGGTACATTAAGTTCAATAAAGGTTAAAGTTTTTGAACATATTTTTATTTATCTGCCACCAATTTACTAATAGCAGTCATCTCATGGGATTTTATATTGTAAGGTAAAGACCCCAAAAGAGAAGAAAATCCAATAATACAGCAGTCCAGCACAATAATGGGAAAAACGTTTCCCACTATGGTGCATCTTTCTCACAAAGGACTTTTCCTTTAACTTGGAACTTTAAGAATGGGTCACAATCTAAAACTCCCGTCTCTTTCTGTCCATGTCTGTACGGCTCTTTCCCTGTCCTTGATGTTACTTTTTTAAATCTACATTTTATAAGACATCCCAACTTTTTTGGAAATGGGTTGTAGTTTGCTTGTACTTGTCTGCTTCTATGTTTTCTTAAGATGAAGTGCACTGAGTTACAAGGCCACTGGTCTCACTGCCCAAATATCGGGATTAAGAATATGTAGCGAGCCATTGGAAATCTCCTCCTCCTTAATTCTTTCAAGCCCCATGCACAAAATTAGATCAGAGATGTTTACCGTCTGTCACCTGAAGGTGTGGGCGGGCTGTGTAGTTAAAGTCAGGGGACTGGAGCTTATCCTACTCTCCCTCCAGTCTGTGGAAGCTCAGCTGTTCAAGTGCTGACCTCAGTGGTACGTGATACTCCGGGAATCTTTCAGGCCACCGCTGTTTCCTTACTTACACACTGTACAGCCAGCAGTTAATACTCCTTGGAGAAAAAACACCCATGAAGCACATCATACTCTTGAGTACTGCATTCTTACCATGACTTATGACTTTTTAAAATAGCTAAATAATTAAAATAACAGTTACCGCAAAACTTTAGCATGGCATTAAGCAGGGTTAGAAATAGACAGCAAGAAGTTATGTTATGTATAGACACCTCACGAGTCCTACACCTATACACTGTATAGCTTAAGTTATTTGTGACTTAATGAGAGTACATTCGCTGTTCTCCCCCACATTACTTCTGCAATTTATGCTAATAACATCCTCTTTCATGACTATATCAGTTTATTAATTTGTCAAGGGGTCAAAGTCTCATGTCACATGCTAAAGGTGTGACATACGGTTGTGGAAAAGTGAGCGGTATGAGCAGAAACAAAAAGACCACTTAAGTTTTGCAACTTGCCAGAATGGCCAAAGATCTGTAGCTACACTGCTCTAAAGAAAACAAATCCAGTAACCTCTATGTAAATATAACGTAGAGAAAGCTTAGCAGACACAGTGCTTGTGATGAACTGCATTACAGCTCTAACATATTGGCAGATTATAAAATCCGCCCACACAGAAGATACAATTAACCCCCTGCCCTGTGGCCTTGTTTCCAACTCAAAGGACTATGCACTGAGTATTCTGCAAGCATTACTTTGTTTGTCAGGTGAGATTTGGCACATGGTGTTTCCTAAAAGGAAAGCTGTGGGTCTAAACCAAAACATTCTCTGAATAAGTAAACCAAGCATTGTTAATTGAAGTGTGAATGGGGCTTTACACAATCTGTGCTCTGTCTTCTCCACTGCTGATTATCCCTGGCAACATGAAGCATTCATGTGGGGAATAATTGCTCATTTGGTGAAGTGGATTCATATACGCTGTAGGAGAAAATGCACAGTGGCAATGTGTCAGTAGAGAGCAGTTAGTCCTGTCAGGGCAGATCTTCTAATATGTAGCTCACCTGCTATTTAGGCAGTTTTGGTAATTTCACAGATGACTGTAAAATCCATAAGATTGCCATGAAGTCCCAGAATTTAGCTAAGTATGCTAAGTATGACACAGTGCTCAATCACCATTTCGTTTATGCTCTAATCTGTTGCAATCTGTTGGGAAATCTTTTGATCAAAATGCAACCATTTTATGTTTATTCTGTGTTGCAGATGCTCAACTGATGATACAGCTCAGTACACTGCTATGGCTGTAAACCTCCATGGACAAGCCTCCAGTCAGGCCTCCATTATTGTGAAGAGTAAGCCATTCAATCTGATAACCAGAGGCTTTAAGTGTAAAGCAATGGACGTGCAACAGGGTTGCACACGCTGACTCTCATACACACACAAGCCAACCCCCAAACTCTAGACCAGATGCAAGAATGTAAACATTTGTTTATAGTTTAGTGTTGCTAACTGAGTTAGCCAAAGTACCAAAACACCCCAAGTCTGCCACCCATTCGCACGATCTACCACTCTGTTGCTACGATCCATAGCTTGCCTCAATCAACTCAATAAAGACTTTGTGAAACCAGTGCTATACTTGTGACACTGAGAGGTTAACTGACATCAGGGACTGTACACTTGACAAGGTGTACACAAACTCTTGATATGGAGCAGGCAACATGCCCAGACCAATCAGAAGAAACCACAGTGATGTGTGAGCAAAAGCGCTGCTTGTACTCCATAAATCAAATTCCAGTAATTATTTAATTGATGCTGCCTCACGATCATATGCTATGCCTCCAAGCAGAGAATATCTAACTTCCTTTGGTAATGATATTTCAAGTTGGGTTGATAACACTTTTGTGATTATTGTGGCAAATAACGATGAGACTGATTGCTGTAAGCAAAAAGGGAACTCTGTGACAGGAACTAGGTCTAACTAGGAAACCATGGACGTGGTTTTACAGTAGCAACCTATTAAGCACAATAATCGAAATACAATCACACCCCAAATCATAACCCACTATTCTCTAAATAGATATGTTACAAAATCAACCCTAATTGTGCAAAACAGGATTTCAAACTAGCAAATTAAATCATAACTTAAACTTGGGTTAACATTTGTGTCACTTCCCCAATAAACCTCCATACAATCAGACCTCCCACCCAACACAGACACACACACACAGACCACAGGATTCTCCTTTTGCTGACTTTGGCTTCACTTCTGAGACTAGAGGCTACTTCACAAAGTGTCTATACCTACAGCTGAGTGTTTACTATGAGGAGTTACTTGTGCAATTAGCAACATTTCAACAAATTTCATGTAGGGTTATTTTACAATAAATGTTATTCATAAAAAAGTAATCATATTTAGATGAATCATACAAATCTGTAACTGCACATCTGTATTATTTCAGCTGGCTGTTGCTGCCAATCACACACAACGTTTACTGTTTTTCGTTGTTTTTTTTTTGTGCAGGATTCAAGCAGGAGGAAGAGTCCTGTTCATATGCATGGCTGCCTTATGCAGGTAGGCAAAGTAATTACCTCCAGAGAACATCAGCACTAGATTTTAAAATACTCATAAATTACAACTGTAATACAATTATATCATTTAATATGAGTTAACATAATATTCCTCTATTCTCCTTTCAAAAGAGCGTGTGAAGCAACATGCTGTTACCACCAGTTCTACTATCTCTTTCATATTATCTCTCTTCTTTGCCCCAGCTTCTATGCTTCCAAAGATCCATTACACTAAAATCCACATTACTTTTTTGGAGATGTTTGGACCAGTGTTCGCTACCGAGGGTGAATCTGCCACCCTTTCTGCTACCATGACCCTGGAACCCAACCTGGCAAACCTACAGCCTGAGGCACAGTGGTACAGAGATGGTAATTGATATAAAATAGCACTTTATGATACAGTAATTACCCTATAATTGCTAGTAATATATGCTAAATGCCACAGTGACTGCCTGACCCAATCTAGCCGACATGCAGCCAGAGGCACAGCAGTGGAAAAATTAGAAAATGTTATGGACACTATTTTTATTGCCTATTAATTATACCAAAAGCAGTTAAGTAGACTCAAGTAATATCACCCCAAATTTGTGAGCCGTTTCATTTGCTACGTGTGTGTCTGAGGTATAAAAAAAAAATTCTAGCTTATTTTTGTTGTATGCAGAAAGGCTTTATTTACTCAAACTTGATGTTTCATTATTTTAGCATTTTATAGTTGAGGTTCATAAGAGTTATGTGGTGAAGCTGAGTCAATGAGCCTGTCTCATTTTTCCTAGACACTCGTCTGTTTGACTCTAAATGGGTGAAGATTGAAACTGGTAGAGGATTCAGCAAATTGACTCTTCCAAATCTCTACAAAGATGACGAAGGTCTCTATACCCTGCGCATGGTCACTAAAGGAGGCACCGCAGAACACAGCGCCTTTGTCTCAGTCGCAGGTAAGATGAGCCAAGCGTTGGACTGGATAAGATTAACGTACTTCTAAATCCAGTTTGGAAACTGGAGCTTAGATTTTATGAAACTGATACGGTTTTGCTGTCAACATAATACTTATTCTGCTAACTGCTAATGCTAATTATTATTGCTTCTTATTTCTTATGAATAATGTGATTATTAAAACAATGCACGTCATCACTTCCTGTCTAGATGGTCCTCCTCCAGTCCCTGCTGCACCTGGTGCTCCTATGGACATCAAGATCCATGATGCCAACAGAGACTATGTCATTGTGTCATGGAAGCCTCCTAATACAACTACAGAGGGTCCAATCCTGGGATACTTTGTCGACAAGTAAGAGTTACTGGTATAAACGCCATAAACAGATAAACTGGCCAGCATAAAGACAAACTAATTACTTTAAGTAATCCTATTGAGCTTACTTGAGTATCAAATTACTGTTTTTTTGTCTCAAGGAAGAGGGGCAGTCCATGTTCTCTTTATTGCACATAAAATACACAGCTGCTTTTGTTTATTTATTCTGTCCCTCATATTTTAACCTGAACAGAGCAGGAATGGGCATGCTCTGCTACCTATCGGCTGCTTTTCATTCTTTTTCAATCTGCATTTTTTTTGCTTAGGAAGCTCTTTTCCTGCTTATGTCTTTTTTTTTTGTCTAGCATCATAATGAACAGATAATTTCAGCACAAGTGCTTTCAGTGAGGCTCCAACAGGTACACTGTTCTGATCTCATATACCAATCAGCATTTTTTAATAATATGGTAGCATACACAAAACATAAAACATCCATTATAAACTTGTACACATATTACTCTTTGCAATAGTTACATGTTTATAATGACTCCATGCCATACCAGTATTTTGTCAGATCTTTCTATTTGCATTCATCTCATTAACTCTGCGACATTCTCATCTTTTCTCTTCTTAGATGTGAGGTTGGAACTGAAAACTGGACCCAATGTAACGATCACCCCATAAAGATCTGTAAATATCCGGTGTCTGGGCTGTTTGAAGGGCACTCCTTCTACTTCAGAGTCAGAGCTGTTAACTCCCATGGAATCAGCAAACCTTCTCGTATGTCTGATCCCATCACTGCAATGGACCCCACTGAGTTTGAGAGGCTTCACGGTGGGTTTAACTACACTAATACAGAGAAATGTCTAAGCTCACCTTAAAAATACAGTGTTTTGAAGTTTTGCCATGTGTCATGTTGTCATTATTGTAGTCACTATTGTTTGAAATTATAACTGTCTTCTTGTTTCTTGCTAAACAGTTATTCATGTAGAATTACAATCAGCCCTGATTTAAAGCACATAATAAAAAAACACATTATGTAACTAAATTATGTCATATTGTACTTATCTCATGCTTTTATTTGGGGGCAGGTTAGACTTGTAAAATAGACACTAATCAGTCTATTTTATAGCATTAGATACGGTACATGTTCAGCTCCTATATAAACAACAAATTTGTATTTAAAATGATCTCAAAAAAAGGTCAGTATCAATCACAAACACATGATGATCATTTCTTTATCTTCCTGTAGCCAAAAGGCTTGGAGGAAGACTGGATATCGTGTCTTACCATGACGAAGTTGAAGGTGGGTTTGAACTGAAGTTGATACATACATTCTGATGCTCTGTTTAAACTTCAGCAGGTTGTCTTGACCATGTCTCCAAGTTGAAATGCAATGAGTTGCTGACTGGTGATTGGCTGATTAGATATTTGTGTTAAGCAATTGAACAGATGTACGCAAGGAAGCGACTGGTTCGTGTATTTGTTACGCCACATATAATATGTATTATATTTTTAACGTTTTCAGTCTTGTTTCTTTGTAGCTGAAGGAAAGCCTCCAGGTGTTCCATCAGGAATTAATGCCTCAGAAACAGACAGGACCTATGTTGTTTTGAGCTGGAAAGCCCCAGCGTACACCAGCAGCGCTCCCATGTGGTACTACATAGAAAAGGTAACAAACGATGTCATATTCTAATTCACTGACTTCCCCCTCAACAGTTGTTTATAGTTTGACGAAGCAGTAACAGCAGTTTTTTTCTCCTTTATATTATGCAGCTGCATTAACTTGTGTGCCTAAACTATTTTTACAGGTCTTCTGTATAACACATATAGAGACAAGCCTTGAAAAAATAAAATACATTTTTAAAATGTAAACAAACTTGCTTCTATGTCTCCGTCTCTCCACAGTGCATGGCAGACAGTGGCGCATGGCAGCGCGTTAACACCCAGGTCCCTATTCGATCTCCTCGTTATGCTGTCTTTGACCTGGCAGAGGGAAAACAATATAAGTTCAGAGTTTTGTCTGCCAACATTTATGGGACCAGTGCGCCATCAGAGCCAACTGGACCTATTCAGACTCAGCAACTCAAAGGTTTGCCTCCATTTTTCCTTTCCTGTTACACAGCAGTAGTGTTTATTATTACCAATTACCAGTTGCAACACCTTTAATTGTATTTCTGTGTTACTTCACAACAAAATGTGGTGTGGGTGATCTTCTGAACTGCTTACTACAAAAAGTTTTCAATATGTCAGCTGAGAGATTTGTTTCAAATGTTTCAAACATGAAGCTGACATAAAAATTATGGTCAGGTGTAAGAGGGTTGTGGTATAGATACTGAGTAGCAGCCACTTGAAAACCAGAAGAACCTAATATAAAGTATCCTTAATTGTAATTACAGTATTATGTAGCTATTTTTTATTTATTTTTTAATCAATTGCAGGCGTACCATCCGCTCCTGGTCAGGTGATTGCGACAAGGGAAACAGACACCTCTGTCCTCATCCAATGGGCTCCTCCAAAGGAACCTAATAATTTGATTGGTTATTACATTGACCAGTGTGTGCAAGGATCCAAGAACTGGACCTCAGCCAATCACAAACCTCACAAGAACACCAAGTATGTTTCTAGCGACACACAAACACACTGTTGGGCTCAAAAATTGATTTTTTTTCTCTGGCTGCTTATTACACAATGGGCTTTGTGTCACGTTTGTGTCTCTTCAGGTTTGTGGTTAGTGGTTTGACCACAGGAGAAACCTACATGTTCCGCGTCCAGGCTATCAATGAGCTGGGTCTCAGTGATGAATCCCAGGAGTCTGCACCTTTGACTGTCAAGGCTGCCCTTAGTCAGTAATGCCAAATATTTGCTCACTACTGCAGATGTTAACCATGATAACTGCCCCAAACCTTTTCATTTTAAAGAATTAAAACTCAATACTGTTCTTACAGCCACCCCATCTGCTCCTTATGACATTGCACTGCTGTACTGCGACGGCCATTCAATGATCCTGAACTGGAAGAAGCCTCTTCGCTCTGGAGGAGCAAAGATCAAAGAGTATTATGTGGACAAAAGACGTAGTGGAACTACCATGTGGAGGGAGATTCATATCCCACCAATCACAGAGAGAGTTTATAAGGTATTTGGACTCTTTTTATAACATTCAAACATCAAAACAAACAGAAGAGGGCCACAATTTTGCATACATACTTGCATACTCTTCTTATTATATATCATACAAAAGTTAAGATACATATTATTTTATTTGGGATGGTCTGATTATTTTGTGCAAAACTGGCCTGTTCAACTCTGAAAGTGGCATGTCCATTTTGTTTAAATTGATAATGATAACTAGGATTTTAGTTAACCATGTAACATTTTATTAAAAGGTGGAGAACTTGACAGAGGGAGCAGTCTATCAGTTCCAGGTTTATGGAGCCAACCTGGCTGGTCTTGGACCAGCGTCCAAACATTCAGAAGACCTTACATGTGATGCCTGGACAATGCCAGAACCTGGTTAGTAAATTTCACTTTTTAGTGACTGACTTTAAACTCTGAGTCAAAAGTGAAGCTTTTACACTTCTAGAAAGATAAATATGGAATTGTTGTTCTTCTCCTCTCATCATCTGGCTCATATAGGCCCAGCCTATGACCTGACCTTTTGTGAAGTGAGAGATAATTCATTGGTGGTTGAGTGGCAAAAGCCTGTCTACACTGGTTCTGAACCAATCACAGGCTACCATGTTGAGTATACCAAGAAGGGTACTGCTAACTGGATCACAGCCAATGAAAAAGCTGCCAGTCACCGCTTCCTAAAGGTGAGGGTATCACTGTTCCAATCTATGAATCATAGAGGTTACCCTCCTCCGCTCATCAAAGATTTTACTCAAGCACGCAAGACAAAAGAAATTGGAATAATGCTTTCAATTTACAATATAACATATAGGTTAGACTAAATGTTGGCACTGCTTACAAGTGTAAAATGCAGTGCATGATGTTTATTATGTAACAGTGTGTTTCTTCATCTTTACTGAACTTTTTTTCCCCAAAACATCAATTTTCATCCACTTTTTCCAGCACTTTATTTACCACTACCAAAACTGCAGCAGTGTAGGTACAAAAAACTGTGTGACGCTGACATCTAGTGGATGAACCAAGTAATTACTTGGTGAAATGGTACAAAAAGAAAATCTGTTAAAGGTGAATCACTTATGTGTGATAATGGAAAGTCAGTAAAGCAAAATAAGACAAGAATAATTATAATAATACCAAGACCATTTAGTGATCTAATAAAAATATGCTTTGAAACAATACGGATTACTCATGCATTATTAATATTTAGGGTAAGTTGCCTAAAAGAACAAGGGGAATTATAATAATAGATCCAGCTGCTGCTGGGCTAAAGGATGGTATATTTTACATTCATTCACAGCACCAAGTGATCAACAAAATAAATAGTATTGTTAGATTCAGAATAGAATATGCTGTTATTATGTCATAATTTATTTACCTGTCAATTTTGCACAGGTTGAAAGTTACCACACCCATTTACAGACGTTCACACCTCCACTGCCCCTAGCAACAGATTGTCTGTTTGTGTCCTAGGTAACAGGTCTGGAGGTGGGCACTACCTATGTGTTCAGAGTGCGTGCAGTCAATGCTGCTGGAGTGGGTATGGCCTCAATGGCCTCTGACCCTGTGACTGCCAAGGCCGTGGCAGGTAACATTTAACAGCAGACAGAAACTGAATACCTTACTATTAGAATATTAGGGTGTTAGAATTCATAAATATGTGTCTCCAAGTTCCTCTTTGTAAAGCATACAAAGTGCTATGGTTTTGCTTTGAGTGAGTGTTGCACTATTGTTGACAGTGGTGAAGGCAAGAGTTTAAGAGCGAGTGGACACATGTGATATCAATCCATCAAATATCAAAGCTCACATTAATAGCTGTTTAGGCTTTTTGGGCATTAACTGGAGACAAAAATGAGTCTAAAAACTATGTTTATCTGTGTTTTGAAGGTTCCCAGGAGGTGTCCTGTGTGGTGGATGAGAAGTCAGGTGACATTGTTCTGTCATTCGAGTCCTGCCAGATAAACGAAGGCTCCAAGTTCATCTGGAAGAAAGATTATAAAGAAATCACAGATTTCTCTAAAGGGGTAGTGATTAAATCCGAGGGCACCCAGTAAGACCACAGTCACACACATATATAACATGCATACGGCATCAAACATTTGCATTCAATTTCAGCTTGAACAATCTCTCTGACTGTGTGTGTCTGTGTTTCTTTTCCGCCCTCCACTGCAGCTCTAAGCTGATCTTCAAGAACCCAGATAAGGAGGACTTTGGGACGTATTCTGTTTCTGTCACAAACACAGAGGGAGTGTCATCCAGCTACACAATCTCTAATGAAGGTAGGTTCAATTCATTGCTAAGTAAGGATGGCTCTGATGCTTAGGCACCCAGTCAACTGTCATGCAAAATTTGAAAATCCGTAAGAGAATCTGCAACTTAGACTTAATGAAATCTCTCATGTTTATGTTTATTTGTATTCTATACTCATGGCTCATTTGCCCTTGTTGACATATGGTAATTTGCGATGTTGCCATTATTATCTTAATCATCTCATCGCATTAGTTTGCATTCCATATCCGTTTCCTACCTCTGTTAAACTATTGCATGCAAATACCACTCATGCCTTGATCGTGAAAATTTGAACAGCTGTAGAGCAACACCCTAATAACTACATCAAAAGCGCAGACTTGAGCCAAAATCAAAAGAAAACTGTATCGGAGAACTAAGGCAGTGTGTAGAATGCAATAAAAGATGAAAGCAGTGAGAGCATACTTAAAAACAATCAGCCTGGCATGTAGGCAACAAACAATTTCATTACACATCTGATGATACTAGCAGAGCGCATTATTTCTCCAAGCTTGGGGCACTGAACATGTTTTACCACCAGATCTTCGTGGCAAAAGGATTTCTGTCAGAAAGCTTCACAACGCTTTTCCTTCTATTGCACCAGTTTGCTACGAGGCTATAATACGTGGCTTCCACTGATTGCTTCCCATTCGGCCTACAGTTATTCCACTGTAACTCGCAATAATTTCTGAACTTCTAGCACGCAAAGATTCATTTATTTCAGTTATATCACAGGTACTTGGTGAGGCTCCAATAATACAGGCTGTGTTTCAGGGTAAGCATTCAGGGCCAGTTATGAGTCACAATGTAATTTCGTTCTTTCAGCTTTAAGCTTCAGTTTTAATGTTTTTGTTCCTTGATTTTCCTCTCTCTGACTTATCTGGTACCTCATCGAAGCTAATGGTAAAATTAGACCAATGTATAAAATGTCACATGTATGATAACTGCATGTCTGTGTCTATAAAATAATGTGTCTGTGCCTTATAGAGTTGGTAAAGATGCTGGCGCTCAGTTATGATATCAGACACCCAGGTAGGTACCTTTGGCTGACTCTTTCAATCTCTCTGAGTTTCTCTCTCTTTGTCCTTTTTAATCTCTTCTTTAAAACTTTCTCCTCTGAGTCTTAATCTGTCTTACCTACTCACTTCATTTCTCGTTCTCCCTCTTTTATGCTTTTATTTTTCTTTCTTCTTCTGCCTTTGAAGATTTCTGATTTCTTTATTTTTTTTAGGGGCAGATTTCTCTTTTTATTTGATCCAAAAAAAAAAAAAAAAAAAAAAAAAAGTCTTACCTGCTTTTGCATCACATTGCCTAAGCTCTTCTCCTTCTCCTGTCCTCTCCTCCTTCGTCTCCTCATTAAACAAGGACAATAATGTTTTGAAACCCCTTACCCTTCCTCCCTCTTGTCCTCTAGTCATCCCGCTGAAGTCTGAGTTGGCCTATAAGATTTTGGAGAGAGGCCGAATGAGGTTCTGGCTGCAGGCTGAGGAGATTTCTTCCAATGTCACCTACAAATTCTTTGCAAACAACAAGGAACTGTCTGGAGCTGATGTAAGATACATCTTAGTTTACCCGCAGATTGTAGTCAGTTCCTATGCAGTACTTGAAATTCATGGGTGTAGAAAGTCATGCAAATGGAAAATGAAGTCTGGAAAATGATATATCAGTTAGCCAGGTAGTCTTCTTTCAGCTGTAATTTTTGCGAGGCTCAAACTGAAAGGTCCCAAAGTATGGGCTAAACCATTTAAGTGAGCCTTGCAAATAAAAACAGAAGAGACGAATGATTTATATTCTAGCTTCAAGGTGAACAACCTACTTTTCTATCAAGACAATAGTTCAGTCAGCTGTTTTTAACTACACAAAAGTTATGATAGTCACAAAGTCTGTCGTCAAGTAGGCTTTTTAAAATTACAACTCTATTTTTCTGCAGCCCAACAAGATGGCTCATGACGTCGCTACAGGGATCATTGAGTTCATCATGGATCATTTCACTGAGGAGAATGAGGGGACATATACCTGCCAGATCACAGATGGAGGAGGAAAGGCACAGAGCTCACTGGTTCTGATTGGAAATGGTAAGAGGGGCCAAGGTTTACTGCTGTCCTACGATCAGCCTTTCAAATGTGATTCCAACCCAGTCGGACCCCACAAAACCTGCAGTATCCGACTACATTCAACAAAAAAAGAACAATACCCTCTGGACTGTATTTCTTTTTTCTTTTTTTTCTTTTTTTTAAGTGGATGTGTGCAGAAAGAACTTATCACAACCTCTTATTTTTCAGCGTACTAATTAGGGGGTATGCTGTCAAGCCTAAGCCAGGAGAAACACAGACATGTAGCAGAGAGTGTATAGAATGGGCTTTTTTGTATGACAGTAGACTTAGCATCTGCTGCATTAGAGATCCCATTATGGAAATGTATTAAGCCCGTTAGTGTAGAGAAGGGTTTGAACTTCATGTCTATAGGACTCCCTAAGACTCAACTAAAGATGCTTGATTTCATAAATTATGATTCTGCTCTCATATGGGGGACCACTAAAAAAAAAAAAAAATCTATAGCAACACTTTGATCTTTTAATTATTCTCCGTTTATGTGTATCTGTATGTGCACATAGCTTTCAAGGCAGCACTGGCTGAGGCTGATTTCCAGAGGAGAGAGTACATCAGAGTCAAAGAGGGTAAGAAATACAAAACATCATCCAATTTTAAGCTTGTAAGAGCTTTGTTCTTAATTTAGCCTGAGACCAGCACAACACTATGTTACCCAGGAGATAACTAATGAGTGAGCATACAGGAGAGAAGTAGACTATCTTTACATAAACTCTCGAGCTGCAACCTTAAAACCACACATCAGTTAATACAGCTTATAACAAGGTTCCTCAAGTGTTTTGTAAAAGCTTATGTCCATTTTCAAGGCTTCCTCTCATGTTTCTTTTCACTACAGGCCCCCACTTTAGTGAGTTTCTATCACTTCAGATTGGGGATGACTGCTCTGTCACTTTGGTCTGCAAGGTAAACACAGTGGTACTCGATATTTATTGAATATTTACAGTCTGACAAATGGGAGGCTCACTTACTGAGCAGATATTCTATGGAGACTAAGTGTGGATGCCACAGTGCTGCGTAATGATAAGGTCCAGACAGATAATAACTCGAATTGTCACGGTTTTTCCTGCCCTTGTTAGAATGATCTTTGATTTATGCAGAGATATAGTAAATATATGCATTCATTATTTGACTGTTGAGTATCAAAACAGAGCAAGCTTAAACATCAACCAGTTTTCAGAAAAATGCTCTACTTCCAATTTGGGATCATTTAGGGTATAATATGTTGCAGAAAAATATAAACAGCCTCAAGTTTTTTTGGTTGAAAGACAGGATTTACGTTTTAATCCATCAAGTGGGTGAGAATTACTGCAAAAAGTCGATGAGGTACAGTTATGTGCTAACATTTGGGAACCTCTGGTTGACTTGTTGACTTTTGTAGGCAAGAATAAGTGTACTTGTCCTGCAGCAAACAGGCATTTTAAATAACCCCTTCTTCAAATGCTAATGCACTCTTACCATTTAGTTCATTAACTAAACAGCCAAGCATTAAACTGTGTTTTACCATTTTCTCCGATTAGTATTATTTTTATATTCAGAAAACAAAAGCACCAATGCATTAACATTTAAGAGATTTGTTTTTCACTTTAATCCGTTTGCTGCAGGCATTTGCTTCCTTTGTCTTTCAAAAGCCTCGTCGACATCTCTTGATCTTCCTAAACTACCACATAAACAAGACTTTATATACAGCACATCACTGGTCATCTGGATTTGCATTGTTCGATGAATTGTATAAAATATAAAGTGTGTGTGTGACAATAAAACTTCACTTCCTGTTTTTCGAAAATAATAATACGCAATTTTAATTGATTTTAACAGGTTGCTAACTTGAAGAAGGAATCAGTGTTTCACTGGTTTAGAGAAGACACGGAGATCATCCCGGATGTAAAACCTGACCTGGGATCAGGAGTCTGTAAACTGCCAATTAAAGAGGTAAGAGCACACTGTGGCACTAAAGACTATGTTTTTGTTTTGTTTTTTCCCAACGCTGTCCTCATGGTGTGTTCAAAATTGACAAATCTGCATTCCCTAAGTTGCACTGTTTCTTCTCCAGTTTTCACTGAAGACAGCAGGAATTTACAAAGCCACCATCAGTGATGACAGAGGAAAAGATATGAGCCAAATAAACATTTCTGGAAAAGGTAAACATGTTCTCTATTTTTGCAGTTCATCTTACCACTTAATAAAAATGACAAGTTCACTGTCTGGATAGTTAGCTTGATGTCTTACTGAGCAAGTATAATTGTTTACCTACAGTGTATTATTCTTACAAAAAGAATAAATAAAATGCTTGACATGGGGAAAAAATGTATAATGTTATAAACTATTTCTTTTTTTCACTGATTTTTCCTCAAAAGCAGCAGGATACAAAGTAGATATATTACCATACTGAAAAACAATTGTTCCTACTTTTTCTAAACAAAACCACAACACAAGAAAAAAGGAAATAATAAAAAAGCCTCGGTCTACAAATTACATCTTGAATGATTCATACATTATGATTGGTGCCAAAACTGTTAAAATTAGTCAGAAACATTTTTTGTCAATTCCAAAAGGCAGCTCCCCTCCAAAAATATCTCGTCTCCCTTTTTTATTCTACGTGTCACTTGTTTGAATGTAACTATTTTGCATGCAGTTTCATCTGCTATCCAAAATAGCTCAGATTGCTTGATTTCCAGTGCGTTAATATTGTTTTACATCCTGCTGTCATAGCCAGTGGGACCCATAACCTCTTCATTTCACTTAGTCTGATATTATCTGGTAACAGACCCAGAACACTTAAAACTGTGAGTAAAACAACTGATTCAATAGGTATAATAGCTTCCCAGAATAACACTTCATTTAAAAAAAAAACAAAAAAAAACAAAAACCCCACTTTCTCAAATTTCTCACAGATGTTGATGTGCCTAAGTTTAATATGTTTGATATGTGAAGATGTTTATATATGAATTAACTGAGACTGAGCTTCACATGAACAAATATGCCAAGAAACAATCTGCTGAAAGTGTACTTCACAAAACAAATGCAGGTATTTACACTGTTTCACTATGTTGGGTTGGGAAACCATAGAGTAACAGATTCCCATGTTTTCATTAAACCTTCCTTACTGAGCTCTGAATGCAGCCACCAGAGAGCAGCATCATGCCTTTCCATCCTCTTGGCTCCGTCTCTGACCCCGTGTTCCTCTGCCTTTCTTCTAGTCTTTGACGATGCCATAAACAAGCTCAGCCAACTGGCTGGTAAGTCGCTGCATTCTGCACACAGACACACACACCAATAATCTCATAAAGAGACATCCATGTTAAAAACGGTACGACACACCACCAGCACCACCCTCTACCCACTGTAGGCATCCAGTTCAAATTATCTAAATTTAACATGGCACCATCAAACCCCAGTGATGAGAGATTTGGTAGATCCGTCATCAGGCTGATATGGGTCTTGTTTTAAAAACCCTCTGCTACATACACACACACACTTATCAGCGTGTGGCAGAAGTTGTCATGCTGGAAGCATTTGGCCATCGTGCCATCATGTGGTGAAATCACTTTAAAATTCCACTGCGCTGTCACAGTGACAGTGTGGAGGAGCATCTTACTCCTATTTTAAGAGACAGTCACTTGACAGCTCTGCAGCAACTGTTACAGCAGTGGTTGCAGAGGAGAAGAGGGTTCATTACTGTGATAATGGGAAACCATGGTGATGTGACCAGGTGGATGACACACTTGCCCACTTGTAATGTGCAGTGAGGAAAAGCCGACACAGACATTGTGGAGTATAAAATGCCCTTTTAGGTATAACGGCTTAAAAAAAAAGTTAATAAAACCTGTCATGGTTGAAGTGCTTTACTGAGTGCCAGGATATAAACAATCTGCTCTTTGCTTCATTAGCAGAATTTTCCTCTCCAAGCTGGACAAAAGGGAATTTCAAAATAGATCCTACAAATGGCTGAAAATGGAAGTTTGTTTTTATTCAATTAATTCATCTCTGCATGCAGTAGCTTTCACAGCATAGTGAGGTCACGGAGTCCAGCAGCTGCAGGAAAACATGTATTTTACTTTGATTTCAAACGTGGTCCTCACAACCTCCATCGCCTCCATTACCTCCTCCAGGAGCCAGTGCAGCAGAGCTTGTGATAAACTGCACAGCAACAGGCATTCAGCTGCAGTGTCACATGAAGTATTACACCTCAGAGATGAACATCACCTGGTATCATGGGTAAGGAATTAGATTAAACACAGAATTAACACCGCCTCACAAATACAAACATAATACCAAATAGTTGGAGTACGAAGATGAAGATAAGGAACGGAGGAAGAAAATACGCATAACTCGAGTATTTGTAGTCCTGGCAGTTGTTTTACTAGAGTATTCTTTTAAGTCCACCTATAAACATGCTGACCACAAACGCATTATTCTGGTTTTCCCTCAAGTTAAACTGCCGCGAGTGGGAAAAACAATAAGCCGCATAATAAAACTTCTGATGGGCTATTGGCAAGTGGTTTCATTATCCCTGTTATTGCAGTAAAATTGCCCCGTTTTGTGACAGAAATCACACAGCTATTATTTTCTATAAAGAAGGAAGGCTTTTCTGCACTTAAAAGCACTCCAGTTCACTCCAGAGATTATAAAATGTTAAAAAATGGGTTCATGAAAGAAAAAGTGGACAGAACAATGAAGTAAAACTGAATAAAAACTATGAAGCTTTTATTTTAAAACATCTCACTGTCTTTTCTGTGGGTTTGTGTAAGAGCAAGAGGTCGGCATGACATTAGCGAGGCATGTAAATATGATTTTCATTTACCTCACTCGCTCAAAAAGAAACCCCCACCACACAAACACACGCACTAACCTCTCCTTTCTTCTCCTCAGTGAGACTAAACTCTCCCACAGTGACAAGATTGTGATTGGTGGAACCCCGGCTATGGCAACAATGGAGGTATTATCATCTTTTATACAAAGCTGAACAGTATATGCTTCGGAGGAATCTCACACATCAGCAGCTTTATGACAGTAAAGCACCTCAGACATTGGTGCTGCTGCTCGTCTGTGTTGCTTGTAAAAGTCCTCAAAGTGTCTTTGCAGAGACGAGGAAACTTTGAGATAAATTAAAGGGATAATCACAAGGGAAAGCTAATGAATAAAAATGGTTTAAAATTCATTAAAGTTGATTAAGTAGCGTGTCTTCCGATCGTTTTGTCAGAAAGCTTTATAATTGTAATTAGCCTACCTGTTAAATTAATCTCATTTTAAATCATAGCTCAAAACACGCAAAGCAGAAATAAATACCACGACACTGAGTTGATGCCTCTGCCGTCATGTGGCTGATCATTTTTTTGCTGATTGATTCACAGGTAGTTGAACCAGTGGAGAAGGACAAGGGCAAGTACTCCATCGTGATCACTGACCCTGAAAACTCACATAAACGCACACTGGACCTCAGCGGTGATGGTCAGTACTTTCAGTACTTTTCCTCTCTTATTTCCTTCCCTCCAGAGTCAATTCCTGTTTTTATCGATAACTCTGTAAAAAGAGGGTAGAAAATAACACAGTCACTTGTTGTTATGGCTGTCTTTCAGCGTGTAGTCTCTCTGGTTATACTTCAGCTAGTCTTTGAGTATGAAAGTCTCCAGTTTCATACTGCTGCTTGTGAGTTACATACATTTTAGTGTGGATCGGATGACATACACAACAATGCAAAAGTCTTGAGCTACTCTTTATTTCCCTAATCGTTTGAAAGACAGAAAGCTTTGAAAAGTTTTTCTTTGGACATTAGCTGCTTTTCACTCATTTTCTGGCTAATTATAGAGGAATGGTTTTTTTGGTTTAAACCACCCAACACTGACCTATGTATCATTCAAGCATAAAAATGGCCACCAACTCAACGGTTGAAGCAGTGTTGTGTCTACACATAACAGAAAAATTAGCAAAGAACCATTTTTAAATTGTACCTTTAATAATTACTGCGGCTCAAAACTTTTGCACAGCACTGTATGGAAAAAATCTCCATTAAAACTTCTCAAATTAACTTTTTTGATTTATGACACATTTATGAGTGTTATAACTGAAAGGTGCATTCCTGTATTACCACCATTTTAAAACTATTATTTTCTTTAAAAAAATGTTACCATGTTCATTAGCAGGAAAAGGGAAAGATTCTGTTTTGATATTATAAAGACTATTTTGGTTCTAGGTGTGTCTAAATTTAAAGGAAAGTAAACTGGCATGTGCTGTGACAGTGACTGTTTTCTGTTTTTGTGTTTAACAGTATATGAGAAAGCCTTTGCAGAGTTCCAGAAACTAAAGTAAGACTATATTCTCAAAGCTGTTTTCTTTTTTTTTAATCTTGTGCCTTTATGTGTCAGACTGGCTCGCCTAATGATGAATCACTGCTTCCTTCACATTTGCTTCATAACTGAGTTTGACATCTAATAGTTCAAAGTAATGATTTCCCAGGCTACACTGTGTTCATATACAGAAAACAATAGTCTTGTTTTCCTGCTTCAAATAATGTAAAGAATGAGGTTTTCTATAAATACACGTATATTCGACTCTCTCGTTCTGATTGTATTTGAATAGTAAAACATCTATTGGAAATTTCATTAACATTTGTTTCTCCACATTTCAAACAGTGCAAAGCCTTCAGATCATTTGAGACACTGCAGAAGGATTGTATGAGCCTTTGTAACCACTATATGCTCAGTGTTAATCAGTGTAGATCCATGCATTGATTAGACTTGTCACTTTAAAATATCAGTGCACTCCTAACTCCAAACTGCTACACTAAAACTAACTGCTTGTTTTGAATATTTTAGTTGTTTAATTTGCCTGTGCTTTGCCCTGTAAGGACCTGTGCACTTTTTTCAGGTCTACTGTGGAAGTCTGACTCAGGATTTAATCCCAGAATAAAGTTATGATTTTCAGATTAGGTCACTATATTATTTGATGACTTATTCTCCTTTTTCTGTGACTGAAGAAACTGTGTGTATGCTTTAAATCACTGCTGCATGAATGTAGCATGCTGCAAATTGAATCAGACGCTTCCCTGGCACTATTGCATGAGCAGAATCTAAAGAGCTCCAAGAGGTGTAAAACTTCTGCATGCAAGTATGTTTTTTTTTTTTCACCCACAGCTACAGTTTTGAAAAGTCTTGTTAAATCACTGCAACTCGAGTTGCATAACTGATCAATACAGCATTAGGAAAAATTACCCTGCATCTTTAAGTTGAGCAAATTCAAAAACTCCAAGGCTGGCTGTCTGGAAAGAGTCCAGCGCATTATAATTTGAGATAAAAATCTTGGTTAAAAATAGAAGCAGTCAGGTAGCAGAGATCCTTTGGGGTCTGTCGGCTAATTGGGCCAAAGCAAACCCCACACCCACACACACATTTTGCAAATCCTTTTAGGAAAGGGATTGAGACTGCAAACACTAAACACTGCATGCAGTGTGGAAACCATCCAAATCCCTTTTCTAATTAACATTCAAAGAGAGACATTTAAGCACAAGACTTTACAAACACATTGAAACAAGTGACACGCTGTTACCCTTTTGATTGAGCATCAACTTGCCAAGAGGAGAGCAGAGTTTCCCCAACCATCTGGTCCCGTGGCTGACCTCTGGTCCTGCCATGCTGCTCCAACAGCCCTCACATAACAATATCATTTTTCCCCAGGAAATATACACGAAACTCCTGAAGTAAACAATATTAAAAGGAGGTTTGGCTGTAAATCTAAAGCACCTTGTGGCACACCATCTGACCACTGTTAGTTAACCGAAAGGAAAAAGAAAAAAAACAAAGAAAAAATGATGTGTGGTCAGAGCCAGGTAATGAAAGCTAAGCAGAAACGACTTGGCTAAAGTAAAACTTGAACTAAATAAAGATTTGCTAGTGACAGAATTTGTATAATAATACAAAACTGCTTTGATTTTTCAGGGCCGAGGCATACGCTGAGAAGAGTAAGTTTATCCTCCTGTTCTCCTTTATATAATAGCTTAATATAATAAACAATAGGAATAACCTAGAATGTTAACAACTGTTTGTTTTAGACCGTGGTAAGGTGGTGGGAGGACTGCCTGATGTGGTCACCATTATGGAAAAGAAGGTAGGCGTGTAAGTGTGTGAAACTGCATGCTTTCGATCTCATTTTGCTAATAGGTATTTTTTATGCTTTCTGTAGACTTTGAGTTTAACATGTACAGTGTGTGGAGACCCCAAACCTCAGGTGTCGTGGCTGAAGAACGGATCGGAAGTCGAGCCTGATGATCAGGTAAATGTGTAAATGTGTTATTGGAGTTATGTCAAAATAAATTTCACAACTTGTTTTCAGCTAATTAAATTGTGTTTGCAAGTCACATATACAACCAGTTCATATTCAGACGGGGCTTTGTACTTTTATTTGATTCCTTCCCGATAAATACTGCCTTATTCTCTGACTCTGTTTAACCTCTTCAGAAACTCAACTCCTCCCCTCCTATCTCATGATTAATTATCTCATTAACCATACACAATTACAACATAATGTTTCTATTAACTTGTCTTGTGGAAATTTCACACTCAGTATGTGTCTACTAAAATATGCTTCATGATATCATGTCTCCAGATTCATTTGATCAGATAATGTCTGTTCAAAAGTCAATGTCTATAATACTTACCATGATATTAAAACCAGTATTCATATAAAATAATAGCAGTAATTAAAAAACTATTTCTGGTAATACTGAAAGTGGTAATGAAGTACTTTCTAAAAAGCATGCTTCATGTATATTTAAATTAGTACAAATGATTAGTAGTAATAAAATGCACAATACCCCAAAACCATTGATATACTTTAGTTCCTTGTTAGGAACTTCATGAATGTGATGTTGTCCCTATTGTGTCAAAGCCCTTTTTATACATTCATCAGCCACTTTACTAGGTACACCGATTCAAGAAATTATTAAAGTAAATATTTAATCAGCCAATGGCAGCAACGCCGTACATTTAGGCATGTAGGGGGATCAAAAGGGGGAAGAAAGGTGAGACTTTGAATGTACATGAGCAGGGTTATTTGTGACAGACGAGCTAGTCTAAGTATTCTGATCAAAAATAGAAGATCAACAATGGAGTACGTTTGGGATGTGGTGGAGCATGAGATTAGCAGCATGATGCCATCATGTCAATATGAAACAAAATCCCTGATGAATGTTTTAAGCATCTTGCTAAAGATACACCACAAAGAGTTAAGGCTGAAGACAACAGGATCCAATCCAAAACTAGCAACGTATACCTAATCAAGTGGCAGGTGAGTGTATTTACCACTGAGAGCACCAAGATTCAGGAAACTACACTACGCTTCTATACTGACCCCAAAGTCAGTATTATCAGCACAATCCTAGATCAGTAACGGAACAACTCTACCCCTCATAACTCATTAACCTACTTGCCAACCAGAGTACAGTAAGTCTACAGTCTGTCGTTAGTCAACGAAAGCTCTTTCAACAGCATCAGAATCCTGCAGCTTCTACCAGCTTTGAAGATTTAAGTTTGAGAAACCCCGGTCCAGGAGGAATTTGTGTTCAAGTTTTCTCCTTTATTCATTCCCTCACCTGCTAATAATCTGTCTAAAACAAGAAGCGAGGCCCTTGTTGATGAGTTTTCCAAACCTCTAGAGTGTCTCTCATGCACTTAGTTACAACAGAGGCTTCTGAGGATGCATGAAGATAAATGAAAAACAAACATGAACATAAGAAGATCCAGAGAATTTTATATCTAATCCTCATGTTTGACTCTGGAAGTACACAGCATGTCAATTCGAGTAGTGTAATAAGCAGAAGTTACTATTTTTTAGACATTTTGTCAGATTTTATAATATCTGTATCACAGAAACGACTGTAATTAGAATATTTTTTTTCTGAATAATACACAGCTTAACCTACATTGGTCTAGTAAATTAATGCATTTAACCAAGAACACATAGCATGCTAATGGCTACCATTTTTAGGATTTTAATCTAATAGACAGTTTTATTTCTTCTAATTAAAAGGCAAGTGTTTCTCTTAATAATGTAATTAACCTGCTGAAAGTACCACTCCATAAAATGTATAAATGTCCAGACCTTACAAGTGAGTGGGCAGGTACAAGAGGCAATTTAAAATGTTGGGCTCTTGTCTGCACCACTCGTAGTACATGGTACAATTCAGAATAAAGTACTCTGTGTAGACTAGAGTATCAGAGACAATACACAGTAGGGTTTTTTTTGGGTGGTCTAAAAAAATATAGATGGGGCACATCTGTATTGCTTTTCAATTTCACCATACTTTGGTTGAGCGTGGTTGAGTGCAGCAGAACAGATAAGACAGGAATACATCATTAGTCCCTTTGTCCATTCAGCCCATGCACCAGTGCTCAGCTTTTGCTCATGCTGCCACTTTGAGTAAGGCATTTTAAAGAATAAATCATGCTAAACTCCCTCCACTGGCTTTCTCACTTTTTTTTAACCTCTGAATTCATTTCCCAGTATGTGGTCTCCCTGGACCAGGGCAAGTTTGCCAGTCTGACGATCAAAGGCGTTTCCATGGAGGATTCTGGCAGATATACCATGATTGTCCAGAATAAATATGGAGGAGAGTCTGTGGATATAGTGGTGAGTGTTGCCGCTGTGTAACACAAATGACTGAATTTACTCTGAGCCGTCATCTGCAGCAGAAATATTTTCTTTCCATTGGTGCCCAACATGGGGATATATTTTGATCGCAGCAGCACAAAAAACCTTACACGGGCCTGATATTTGACCTTGTTACTTTTGCTCACCCCGATTTTGACAGAATTAATATAAAATAATACAAAATCCAAATTTCTCTAAAATTAAAAATACCTAAATAATTTCTATTGATGATGCAATGTGCTGCAGCCCTTTAAACAATCCTTTTGTGTTCACCGCTGTAGTAAATGCACGTATGGGTATTAACATTATGTCCTTGTCTCGCTATTTTTATCTCCAGGTCAGTGTGTATCGCCATGGGGAGAAAATCCCTGAGGCAAAACCAACTCTGACCCCTAAAACAATCATCCCACCTAAATTACCAATCGAGATCCCTCAGCCTAAGACCCAGCCTGCTCCGAGCGCTGCCCCTTCAACTCCTAGCCCTGCCGCTCCTAAGGCAGCACTGGGAAGAGGGGTGAAGAGTCCTACTCCAAGTCGGAGGAAGTGAAAAGCAAGGCAGAAGAAACGCAATCACTGGTGCACAATTAGAACACACATAGCTGAGAAGCCTTTATTGGTGTTCTCTATCTGGATTGAAATGGAGCTAATACTCTTTGCATTAAATTAGAGCATCAAGAAAACCCTGACATATGAAATACAAATCTTGCAGTTGTGATGGAAAGAAAAAAATTGTTTCAATGTGAAATCATTGTATAAAATCAGCAAAATTATACTAGAATAATAAAAAGCTAGGCACTATCTAAACATGAGGGAATTAGAAATTAATTGAAATGAACTCGAATAAAGCTACAAATTGAATAAAACTTTCTGAAGAAAGAGTGAAATGTGTTTTAAATTCATTCTTGAAGTGTACAAATGACACCGCATGCAGTATAATCAAATATTAAATGGCTTGCAAATTACAGGAACATTGCCCAAAGTTAACTGACTTGAAGCTTCGATGCACCTTGGCACAATATTTCATATTTATCATAGTTAGGGGGAGTTTAACATGTTAGTCAAAACTTTTCCATAGGTATTAAATTGGGTTAAAGTCTAGTAAGTACAAATCCCAAAGGAGACCAGTAAACATTAATTTCATGCCCTATGGATGTGGGTTTTGTCCCCTGTAACCACGTGACCCATCCATCTTTGTTGTCATGCCACCAAAATACCCCCACAGCATACCAAAACCATGGGATCCCCTCACTGTAGAGTTTAAGAGCTTTCTCTTTAAATTCTTATCTGTGTCACAGAATATTTCAAGTAAACCAGAGAGATGGTCTGCTCCATCAAGGATTACTCTAAACATAGTTTTAAAAAAAAATGCTGTGTTATGTTACAAAGTTGCTAGGGCCACTAGCTTTGACATGCCCTCACATCACTAACCTGCTGACTATTACCTGCATTTTTGATGGTGTCTAGCACCAGATGTTCTTGGTATAATCACATACACACCACTCCCATTTGCCTTTGATTATGGGGCTGAGGCAAGTTTCATTATGAGCCAGTGGAGAGAGATGCGCCCTTCTTGTCTATATTTTTCTGAATATGATCAGTGGTTTGGCTCAGTCTCACAGTCATTTACATATTTAAATGCACAAAAACAACACAGGCTTAGTATCACAGCTCACAAGATCAGTGTTCATTTTATGTTGTTTAAAGGGAGAAAAAAACACACACACACACACACACACACACACACACACACAGACACGCACCTTTCATGAAGAAAAAAGGGACAGAGAGAAATAGGTCAGGCTGTACAAAGTAGTCATTATACTGCCACCTCAACAACACGGTCAACTGATGACTGCAAATGTATAACACCATCCTCCTTAAGATCACCATGGTGAACACGCTGAAGATTAACTGGCAGTGAATCACCATTAAGTAAACCAGAGCTGTGAAGCGAAGCTGTCATACTAACGCTGCTGCCTCTCAAACCGTCATTACCAAATTTTACCTAATATTAACTCCGACTGTTAGCAGAAGATATGCATCCTGCCTTGCAGCCAAATATGTTCAGTCCTCCTGGTCATCAGCCAGAAGCAGAAACAGGCATGCTATAAGTAGTCAGGTTTAAAGACTTGAGCCCAAGTGCAGGAAGTTGTGATGGCAGAGCTGATGAAAAGATGGCTGATGAGATTTGTGGTTCATTAAAGCTGATGAGAGGAGCAGACGGAGAAGAGGGAGGGAGGGGCGCAGGGTAAAGTCATTGTTTCTGTGTTTGCTGTTGCTAATAAAAGAAAGCGATTACACTTTGCTAGCCTGTTTATTCATTCTGTCAGAGGAGAACAAGAGACGGGTTGTGAGAGAACTGAGTAATGGAGAAGGCTGGAAGAGAGAAACTGAGACTGTTAGGTTCCTCGTTTTGAGTGTTACTTTTGTTGCTGATGCGTCTGCTTTGGCAGCATGAGACGAGTCTTGTCATGCTTGTTAAAAACTTGTGAATGAGCTGAGTGATTGGATGAAGGGGGAGGAGGGGGAGGGGGAGTTTGTCTTATTTTCCGTGCTGTTGTGTTTTGCTTTGTTTTTTTTATCCCTTTGGACATGAAGACAAACTTCATCATGCCATAAAGTGTTTATATACAGTAAGTGTGAAAGGAAAGGAGACAAGCTTGTGTGAGCAATGAATGCAGATAATTCAGTGTTGTGTGGCAATAAAGGACTTCTGAAGTGCGACAGAGGGAGACAGGAAGGGAAGGCTTGAGTGTATCAGAGAGAGCAGGAGGAAGGGAAAGAGAGACAGATCTGAATCATTTTGATGTTTTGCTGATCATCTGCTGTGAGATCATTTTCCTGACTTTTTAATTAATTTTCACATTTTTAATCAACATAATTACAGAGAATCCAAATGTTGCCATGGCAACCACTTTTTAATTTCAATAAACTTGGAAAATGACTCGTGTCTGCAAGACACACGGGTGAGCTGTGCACTCACAGAAATGCAATATGCATAGACACACAACCTGATCACAAACACACTTAAACACACAAATATATAACACACACACAAATTTATATATAGATGGCTGCTATCTAAATGGAATAGCTAGCCAGTACTGATAGCATGAAATTGTGTTTCCAAATATAACACCGTGTCATTGGAGTGTACGAGTGTGTGTGTCTGTGTATGTGTGCTAAGAAACCAGACTATAGAATATATATTTCTTTGCAATCCTCCACATGGGGGCACTATGGGAACATGCACACACACATAAAGACTCTGTGGCTCACTTTTAGGCACATGCACAGCCTTGGTCTTGCTCTCTCGCTCGCTCTCTCTCTCAAACGCACACACACACACACACACACACAGATAGACAGGCCTGTCCTAATTAAAGCAGCGCTGTTCAAACAATGAGATAAACTAGGAGCAGAGACATTTTGTGGGTGTGCACTGACACAAAGCCACATTTTAAAGTACCACTATTATCCACACATATATGTGGCTATAAATGCGCACACACACTTTTTGGTTTTAATTTGCAATCACAATTATTGGGGGGGGGGGGGGCATACTTCATTTATTGACACTGTGATGATAACTGCTGATTTTGGCTGAGAGGGGAGGAAAGAGGTGCACACAAGGATGTGAAAGAAAGAGGAATAAGAGGAACATGGGAAGGAGGAAAAAGAGGAAAGAGGACCTAACACAGGACAGCAGTGAGAGCAGATCCGTGCTATACTGCAAAGTTGTCTAGCCTTTTCAGCACAAATGATCAGTTCTTTAGTTCACTGAGTGGTAAGGGCAGCTTTGGTAAAAAGGGAAGAAAAGCAAGAGTAATGTGGAGAGGGAGTGAAGGAAAGTTAAGAAAGAGCTGAGACTGAGCAACAGCAGAAGGGGAAAAGGTGTGGGAGACAAAAGAACAAATAGAGAAGAGGGAGGGAGAAAAGCAGGAAACAAGCAGAGAATGAGAGGGAATGAAAAAACTTAATAAGATGGGCTGATTAAACCCGAGGATGTAAAATAAAGTTGCCCTTTCACAATCCATGCCAACTAAGTATATGCAGTGTGTAATGGCGAGTAGCAATATATCAAATTTGACATTATCAAGACAGCCATGTCTGCTCATTGATCAGAGAGGTGAAGAGTTAATTTGTAAACCTCTCACACTAGGAGATAATCTTAGATGACCATCAGTTGTGTCTTACCTCTGACTGGGATATCCCTTCAGATTGGTGACAGATTCAAAGTAAATCAACCCAGTAATCCTTCAACGCGCCTTCATCCTTGCTACTGCAACGTTTGTCCTGTGCAATACAAATCAAGTATCAACTAGAAGAATAACCATACTTTGATAAGAAAACCAGCAAAGTATTTTCAACACGGGTTGGGATAATGACACAGAAAGGAAGACTTAAGGCATGACACTGTGAATGCAGCGGGAGGAAGATACACAGCTAGTGAAATTTCCGCACCACAGCTATACTTGGCTATCGAAATAGTTTGAGTTGAAGTTGTGTTCGATTATATTATGCATATTTGACCAATTAATGGTCTTTTCCTCAGGTGTTTCTTTTTCCTCCAGACACCTGTGTTCTATTTCTGTCACTTAAAACCATCCGTGAACTTGAAGGTTGGATTTGCAATCAGCGTGTGTTATGACTCATCTTAACAAGGAAGCAAATTTAAGATTCACATCTGGTATATTTCCAGTGAAACTAAGCGATGCTTTGGAAGGTAAACTTCTGTCTCTGCTGGGAAATCAGGCAGCTCAGCTATACAGCAGCCCCCCTGGAGCTTGGAGTGACTCAGTGTCTGGCTGTTGGAGGCTTCAGCATGGTGGATGGCTGACAACATGGGGACTTACACCCTGAATATCTGGTCCAAGGACAACATGCCTATTTGCCATTCTGCACTGTAGCCATAATGCCACTCGGCTGCTACTGTGGGTCCTAACACATTAAATCCAAAGGCATTGTTTGTGTCAACACTGCTATAAATCATCTTGTGGAGTGAAAGAACCACAAGGATGTGCTTTGCTCTGGGAAGAGGCATGGTGTAAGTGGCTCATTGTTTTACAGAAATCCAAAACAACATGCAGGCTCTTGTATCCATGTTCAGGTTTCAGTTTTCAGTATAAATGCAATTTTTTGGGGGGTAACTAACAAAGCTATTTATGCTGAAATACACATCTATGTGCTCACACATGCAAGTTAAATACAACATTACTAAAACAAGAGAGGAAAGAAAGGTTCAGCTTTTACAGCTCATCCGAGCAGTACCTGTACCACGTCTGAGCACGATTTGATCTCCACTGTTCCCTGTTCAAAGTAGTTTGAGTCAAGTCTCTAAATTACTCACATTTATGAATGGGATTCCTGATCTATCTGCGACTATGTGACCTTACCATCAATGGAAATGGGAAAGAGTGGCCAGGGAAATCAGTTTCAGTGCACGTCTCTGAGAATGGGAGACAATGAGCATGACGTGTGATTTTTAACTTCAGTTTCTTATTCCTGAAAAGCTTACATTTTTAAAAATGCAAGACTCTCATCTGGCAGCAGCGTCTTCTCCCACTCCACACTCAATATTATCATACTCTCCTCAGCCTGCCTGTCTCTCTGCTTCTATCTTCCTTTGACTCCTATCGTTCTACTCCATTCATTTCAACTCTCATTTCTTCTATGTCCTCTTTCTTTTTTAGCTTCTCCTCCTTCACTCTTTTCACTCCTTCTCCAATCACTGTGAAATTGCAAGGCGGCTGGTTGGAGACTTCTCTGACAGAGAAATTTGGCTCAGATCAGAATCACTAGCGAGCATTCCTGCATTCCTTTCTCAATCTAAATGATTTTGCAGCTTAACAGGCACACCCACTCAGAAAGCCAGGCAGACTCACTCTAACCTTACTATAAGTCTCCTACCCTCACTTTCTCTTTTGCATGCACACTCACTTTCATTCACGTCTCAGTTTCTCAGTCACGTGCATACAACAAAGCAAATGCAGGACAGTTGCGTTACTATCGAGGTACCACAGGTAACATTTGGTACTGAGAGAGACAGGAAGTTAGACAGATGGAATGGCATTTTAGCAAGTTTGAGCTTCAGCAGGCACTAATGCGTGTCAAGATGTCAAAGTCATAGAGACAAAGGACGATGTCGACTCGAGACTGCTGGTAGTTTATTTATTTATTTATTTATTTATTTTTGGCTGTCCCTGGGGGCCAGCTGTCTCACTGAGATCATTATATGAAGGCAGAACAATAGGTTTGACTCACCTCTTTCCATATATCAGGTGCTCTTCATGACTTTTCATATGGAACTACCTATTACACTGAACAGGTGTCTGCATCTCCTCAGCCTGAGCGGCTGATTCAGAAGAAGAAGGTACCGTCATAATCAGCTGCTTCAAATATAACTTCACACTGCCTCAGAAACCGCCAAGTCCACCCGCTGCATGCCAAATATCCCTGGACAAGATACTAACCTTAGGTTGCTCTCTAATCCACTGGAGTCTGAATGTGCCTAACAATTAGACAGAAAGCACTTAAGCATGTTGTATAAAGGCCTTGAGTTCTCAGAACTAGAAAAGCACATTGTCCTACTTTAAAAAAAAAAAAAAAAATAAAATCAAATATCTCAAATCTACTCTTCAGTAGGGCTGTGGATATGACCAAAATCTCATATCCCGATATAAGAATTCTATCGTCCCGATAACGATATAAATCACAAAAATGTAAAATTTTCTGTAAATTCTGTGAATCTCGGGCAGCTCGACTTGCGGGAAGTGTTTCCAGCTGCGCGTCATGTAGCTGGAGTCGATTGTTTTAACCGATGCATAAAACTATACATTTTTAGACATAAGTTGTAACGGCCCCCGTTTTCTTTGTGAGTATTTATTACACGGCGTGCTGCGGGGAAAAGCCTGTTCTAACGTTTGAGTCTAGGGTTTACTTCTCATCCGTAAATAATCTGCTCTTTCACGTGATTCAGTTTATTTTGAAAAGTCTCAACAGGATCTTGAGCTTTATTGTGAAAGGTTTACGTGGAACATAAGCGGACACGCGATGGTGTTACCCTCGTTGTGGTTAAAACAGGCACTTGTAGTGTGGTTATATTAAATATAAGAGAAAGAGAGAACTTTAAGAAATTAATATAGCCACTACAGTGACCATCAAAACGATGAAAAAATATTGCCTTAGTTTATTTTGCGACACCACGAAACAAACGATAGCGTAAAATGAAACGATAAACGTTTTTATATCGTCATCCGATATATATCGTTATATCGAACAGCCCTAGTCTTCAGTAATGTAAAGTGAGCTTCTTGAGTTCAACAAAGAGCTATTGCCGCTGTTTTAAAGAGTCTTTTAATATGCATTCATGGGCATGAGAGGGCAGTGGTTGTGACCTTACAATCAGAAAGGAGGACTTCCACCCGCAAGGTCGTGAGGATCAAAATCACCAGTGGCAGTCTAATGAGAAATGAGAAGCTCAAATCTATTACATACTGGTTACTGCCATGCATTATTCTTTATGGAAAATGGTCAAATTCCAAAAGCTGCGAGTCAGAGTACACTTTATGTAGTAAAGCCACTGTTTTCAAGCTGCCTTATGGTCAATGTCATTCTGTTTTTGTTTTTTTCCTCCTTATTTCCTCTCTTTAATCTTGCACTGCTCTGAATCATCCATACAAAAGAAAGAACTGACTTAAAAGTTACAACATTTGAGATAAAAGCCTTCAGGTTGTCTCCACTCTCTGTGATCTATGTTTCTCCCCTTACAATATTAAATACAATTATTTACTTTGAACGTTTTCACCTGTTGCAATCTTCTTTATAGTTTCAGTTTCTAGACCTTGCAAGTATTTGTCTCCCTCTCTTTTTCTTTCTTGCTTCCTATTGACTCAGTGCAGTGTGGAGCGCTATGGTGATAGCGTCCTCAGTGGATCGATTTTGGGACATGTTTGGGAATCCCAGCCCTATCCATTACCTCTCCACATGATCCGACTCCCCACCATGTGGTGATCAGTTAAAAGCTCAGTTCCTTCTCTTCAGATCAGATGGTATGATTATAAATTACTGACCTTGGTTGTCCTGATCCCATGTGCGCTTATGGACACCCTTATTGTCAGATATGGTGGTTGTTACTATGTGAGATTAACATAATAGTCCAACAAAAAGAAAACAAACAAACATAAAACACCACTTTGTTACAGATTGGCACCCAATTACACCCCTCTGGTCTCCATGGTCCATGGGGAGTTTTTGTTTCACATCACAACTTGCCTTCTGGACATCAAACTAATTTGAAACTAAATGGAGAGAATAAGAACACATAAAAACAATCCTATTGGTGTATCCATCAGTGGTGTTTATCGCACACTACAAGATGCAAAACCATATAATTTACATGCATAATTCATAGCTCTATAACAAGTACTTAAAGTGTGCTTAAACCAGTCACAACAGTGTTTCTTGGTGCAATGTCCATAAGTTAGAGGAAGAGGAATTAGCGCAAAAGGCATAATTTTTTCAAAGTAGCAGACAATTATCAGTGCAACTTTCAAACACCTCAACAAATATCAGCAAACACACCGTTTCTGTGCAGTTTGTCACACTGTGTGTCTGCTGCTTTTTTTTTTTTTTTTGCAGGGGTAGAAAAGAATGTGAGATAACTTCACTCAGAGATGGAAAAAGATGTAATACAGACAGGACAGGAGAGGAAGACGACAGATTATTTTTAAAAGGAGACAACTGCTCACTTGACGTTTGATAGACTGGAAATGTAAAGCTTACATGTAATGTGCCAATTCATTTTTGAAGTTCTTTGGACTGTCATATTATCTATACAACATGTGTTGTTGCTGAAGTTCAAACATCATGTAAAACAAACTGAAGTATACCAACTTTGCGTTATTCAAAATGGGGCTGTACAATTAAGCAAATGTTAATCTTGATCATGACTTTGGCATCACACAATTAAATCAGCTTGATCAAGGGATATTTAAAATGTGTCTTCCACCATTTAAACACAAAGCAAAGGAACCAGAATCAGCTTTATCGACTGAGTATTTGTGCACGTAGTGTACTGAGCAGAGTAGACAATTCTGACAACATGGTATCAACAAGACACAGACAATAACAACATGTATAGCATATTTACGGTGCAATGATGCAGAGTGTGAAGATGTTGGAATAAATTATGGAATAAATAAGGGATGGATAACAAGTTACTACACACACACACACACACACACAGTGTTTACACAATGATTAACTATAAATAGATGCATATGGTATATTGAGATATATAGAACAGAACAAAACATTATTTAAAGAGTAAGTTAGTTGTGTTGGTTTGTGGTGCAGACATACACTCTTTGATTGTGATCTGTTCCCAGTTAACATGACTTGAACCAAATCTTAATTATTTCCAGTGAGGATGGTCTGCTTCAAGGGACAAGCTCTTGACCTTCTGCTGTGCCAGACATTTGATTTTTTTTTTTTTTTTTTTTTTGTATATTAGCTGTAATTTGGTGGTAAAATGTAGTGTTACTCATCCAGACTAGAAACTTCAAGTTCAATGTGAACACGCAGGCATGTCAGGATCTGATTTAGGGAGCATGTCAAAATCGTAAAATTTGCAGATGACACGAAGATCATCAGACTGAAGGACAGTTATGAGGCTGCATACAGATGTGGGGTTAACCAGCTGGACCTGTGGTGCAGTCAGAACAACCTAGACCTCAATATAATATATAAGATGTGGAGATGACAGTGGACTTCAGGAAGAACCCCTCTCCATTATCTCCCCTCACTTTATTCAACACCATTGTGGCTGCTGTGGAAACCTTCAGGTTTCGGGGATTCACGATCTCCCACGATCTGAAGTGGTCATCCAGTACAGATACAATCATCAAAAAGGCCCAGCAGAGGATGTACTTCCTGCACCAGGAACATTACTGCAGACCCCTGGTGACAACCTGTTCCAATTCCTCCCCTCTGGTAGGCACTACAGAGCAGCGTACACCAATACTAGCAGCTATCTGAACACTTTCTTTGCACAGGCTGACACTCGATAAACACTTAGGACACTAGTCTCTCTACTTAAAACATCCATTATACCTTCTGCTGAATCAAAGCATTCAATCACTTGAAAATACACCAAACTGCAGTATAATTAATCCATGAAGGCCAAGAAAAACAATGCAATGGCTGCCAACACGAGTCCAACATGTACTCAGACGTCCATAAAAGCGAGCCTGGACAGCACGTCTGTGTACCCATCCAGCTCACAAAGAAACACTGAAATCACCAATGCAACCAAACTCCATTTGGCCAAAGAGTTGGTGAGTAATGAAGGTTTCAGGAAAATAGTAAACATACTGGACAAGAGAGTTGTTATCCCCTCGCGCAACAATTTTTCTAATGTGGCAATGCCTACACTGTATGGAAAATGTTCCAGAGGGGAAAAAAGAGAAGGATCTTGCAGCTGTCGAGTAGGTTTTATTCACATTTATCATGTAGGAAAAATAAATGGAGTTAAAGACACAGGAGAATAATAATAAGAAGAATAATAAATCTGAGGAATAGTAATAAGTGTGCCTCTTGGCATAGGCATACTTAATGATAATAATAACAAAAACAAAAAGAAGACAAATCAATGGCTCACTATGCCCTTTAAAAACAATTATTTTCATATTTTACATCATCAGCTAATTTTGTTTTTCCAGTCACTGTCTTGTCATCCATCAGCTTGTTTTTTTTGGTTTTTTTTAAGTCAAACTAACAATAAAATGTTATTATTTTACCAAAAACACACCTTGTAATCTTCTGGATTCTGAAAATAAACTGAAAATGTCATTTAAATAGACACGCAGGCAAATTACAAAGGAGAAATGAGAGAAAGATTAAAGCAAGAACATCATGAAGAGGTAAATTAAAGCATGAAAGGCCAAGAAATATTTTAAATCTGTTGTTCAGTGAAGATACCACGGAAATGTGCCTTTATAACTATGTGTGTGTTTGTGTGTGGTAGCAGCATGCTATTGCTCCTGGCAGCAGGTCCGTACACTTGCCTGTCATGACCAATCTGTGTCAAAAAGACCACAGCTCCCACACACGCACACACACACACACACACACACGTCATTTCTTTGCTCTCTCTAGTAAGATCAGGGTCAGCTATGCAGTCACCCATACCTGTTATTCCGTTTGCTTTCAAATACAAAGAGCAGAAGACATCAACAAGCTGCAGTAAAATTGTATATAGCATGTCCTTCACTATGTTCGGATATTTCAACCTCAGGAAACGGTCAATACTCAGTGATCCTGAACATAATTCGAACATATTTGTGACTATGTATCGAGTTAGTGCTTCAAATGTGCACGCCATGTGAAACAGAGCCACACTGATCGTTTCAAGCTAGACATTCAAAATATTGTATGGTGCACTCAGAATTTAGAAAGTAGTCACAAATGTAATATCATGACACACACACACACACACACACACTGGAGCAGGGAAGAGTACAGAAATTTAAAGACAAAATCCATATCTTTAAAAGAACTTTGCAGTCGCAGCATTTTGAAAGCTGCAAATTAGAGCAAAATGAAGGTCTCGGCAATAATTCATTATCTTTTGTCAGCACAACCACAGACAGTGACTTAGACTGATGATAAAATCATTCTACAAGTTTCTGCCCAAGTTATCCATTCGTGCAACAAGTGCTGTGCAGTTTAGAAAATGTTTAATTGTATGTTGGCAGCTATTCAGAGTAAACAGTTTAAAGTGAAGTGTGAAGTGTAAGGTTTAAGGGTGGCGGGGTGGGCATGCCTTGGCTTTGTACACTGATAAAACAGCATGTCACTTTTGCCTCTAGGATTTATTTCTTATTAATTTAGTGATCAATTAGCATCATGCAGATTTAAGTTTCAGATTGCTTGTCAGGAGGCGTAAAAGCTAGCCTATATGGAACACTAGATGGCTAACATGAAGCGGCTGACCATTAATAAGTTGCCATAAATTGCCATACTTTTGACATAGTCAAACTTTTGGGGTGGCTGTGGCTCAGGTGGTAGAGCAGATCAGCTACTGATTAGAAGGTTGGTGGTTCGATTCCTGGCTCCTCCAGTCTGCATGCCAAATATCCTTGGGCAAGATACTAACCCCAAATTGCCCTCCGATGCGTTCATCGGAGTGTGAATGTGTGTGAATGCTTATTAGTTGCACTTGAGTTTAGAAGTGCATGTATGATTGGGTGAATGAGGCATGTTGTATAGAGCGCTTTGAGTACTTCGAGAGTAGAGCAGGGCGATATGACCAAAAATATTTATCACGATATACATTTGAAAATTTGCGATGACGATATAATTGACACTAGACAAAACACTTTACAACTCCTGAACTTTATTAGTGCAAAAAAAAACAAAACATCAATGTATTGTCACTTAAACAAGCAGCTTTTATGTGCATTAAAGTTATATAAAAATTTAACAGTGCAAATGCAAATTCCTTGCTGACAGTTTAACCAAAAGGCATTTCCAGTGGAAATTGGCCGACATATCCTCAGCATAACCATGTATAATAGCCACAAAACTTAAAAAGAGGTTATACACACAAAGTATGGTAATATTATGTTGAAGCACAGTATGTATCACTCCGCAAGGCTCCTGCCTACGATAGCCGTAATGCTCCGACAATCCATCAAGCGGTGTGGGTTCGTAGCTTAGCAAAGTCGTACTAAAACATTTGACAGATTTTCGAGCGCCGTGTACCACATAAAATCGTTTCGAGGTCAGTAAACACAGCCAGAATTCATACATAAGGCACACGGGATTATAAGGGGCACTGTCGATTTTCAGAAAAAGCAAAGGATTAATTTAAAGTGTGCCGTATTTTCCGAAAAACACGGTAATAACGACGGCCCGCTGGCATGCTCTACCAAAAATAGTGCTTTGTTGTGTATCTGACGGATGAAAGCTAAACCAGTTCCACACCACTGAAGTTGCAGCATTTTTACAAACCAATTCTGGTTCATCCGTTTCATTCAACGATCCACTTTCGCTCTTCTTATACTGCGTCGCCACCATGTGCGTATGTAAACAAAGGCACTGCACATGCGCGTTTTACCCATATTCTATCGCGATGTGTCATTTTCCTATCGTTGCCCAACATTATACCGGTATTACCGTGAACGGTATGATATAGCCCAGCCCTATCCGAGAGAGTAGAAAAGCGCTATATAAGAATCATTACCATTTACATAAGATTTAGTAAAGTTTTAATTCATAATTGTTACAGTAAGTTCAACAGGATCAGAGCTTTCTGATTTGTTACAAAACTGTTTTTAACTCTCTAACTTTAAATTTTGTGGGGAGGGAAAAAAGTGGTGACAGAAAAAGAGTAACTGATGTTCTCCTATATTCCTCAGGAAGAAGGTTGTAAAATGATCGACTTTACACACATCCCACCTCCTATACAGCAGAAAAGCAATAGAAAAATGACGTATAGGAGCTCTTAGTGTTGCTGTGCGAGTTTGTGTTTACATCTTATTTTCTTATATCCTAGTTTTTAATCAAAGGCATGTGGTGGAGCACTTATATAACATCGTGGAGGTAGCTACAGTAGGTTTCAAATGTGTGCGATGTGTGGAGTGTGTGTGTGTGTGTGTGTACACGCCAGGTGATTATGACAACTGCTTTAGTTACCGAGAGCTAAACAGGCTTCATCCACTTCCTGCTCTTTTCATGCACTCCCTCTCTATTCTTCTACCTTTTTAATCTCTTCCTCCCTCTGCCTCTTTCTCTTCCTCCTCCTCACTGTCAGCATATTTCCCTCGCTGTATAGGCATACTGAATTGATAATATTTGTTGAGCTTAAAGAGGGATTTTGTAGCTGCTCAAGCAGCCGTGCAACTGCTCCATACTCTGATGGAGTAAGTAAATGGATGTGGTTGCTACAGACTGCTGTAGCCAAAATAACTATCACACACATTTTGTTACATTTTTTGAAGAAAGAATAAATAAATCAGTGCATTTTTTAGAACAAAAAAAAAAGATCCAGACTTAATCTCTTTAAATTAATCTTTTAAAGTTATGCTCTGCTGCCAGTTTCCAGGATTATATTCATAACAATGGGCAGAAGGTTAAAATCTGATGGACATGAGCGCCTCCAAGTTACAAAAGCCGATTATCTGCAGTGGTATAGAGAGTTCATGTTTTATATTTGTATCAATCCCAAATTTCACAAATTATTTATAGTTCAACAATTAAAAATGATACATTATTGTAATCCCCTCACATAGATACTGAAGGATTTCAATCGGCAATAAGCACAGTAGTCCATAAATGTGCTTTCAGCTGATTTACTGTAACTGAGTGGGTACTTCAAAACACTAACAAGGTTAAAGCCAACCAACCATTTCCCACAGTTAGCTTTGTGCATTTCCACTGATTATATTTACTGGAGGGCTAATAAACAAAAGGCTAATGCACATCATATCAGCATCTGTTTCAACACCGCTGATGGATTGTTTTACTGTAAATGATGGTCTAAGATGTGAAAAGCATTCCTTTGTAGTTTGCAATATTAGGTGTTCATTTTTGTCATTGTCCCTGTTGTATAGTTGTGTTTCGTGTATTTGTTTTGATTGTGTTCCTTTGTTATCGTACTAGTGATTATTTTTGTCTCACTTTTCTTGTGTTGTGCATATTTGCATGTTTTTTTCTTTCCAATTGGAATGCGCAGAGCTTTCAGAGTCACGTCTCTGTTGAATGTGTCTCACTGACAAGAATAAAACTAATGAAGATTGTTCGAACTTCCCCAGTGTTCTTTTCACTACCAGTGATTTTCAGCAGTTGGGGGCGACCGTGGCTCAGGGGATTGGGAAGCTCATCAGAGAGAGCAGGGGGGTTCGATTCCCCTGCTCTCTCTGTCCTGGTCGTTGTGTCCTTGGGCAAGACACTTTACTCTACCGCCTACTGGTGCTGGCCAGAGGGGCCGATGGCGCGATATGGCAGCCTCGCTTCTGTCAGTCTACCGCAGGGCAGCTGTGCCTACAACTGTAGCTTGCCTCCACCAGTGTGTGAATGCGAGAGTGAATGAATAGTGGAATTGTAAAGCGCTATATAAATGCAATCCATTATCATTGTAGAGAGAGCTATCATTTTATGAATGTTCTTTTCTAATGTTGAAAAAAAAGTATAGTTCTGTTTTTTTAAAGAAAAGAACTAGACATTTGAATTCCTCCACCTAAAACTGGAACGAATACCTCCATCTCAGAAAACTCATTTTTACTGTCCACTATTTTCACCCTGAGCCCAGGATGCCTCTTGCAAAGCTGAATTCAACTCACCGAGCTATATCAGATGACAATCCCTCCCTTGTTAGTTACCTGCTGCTGTCAGGCTCAAGGGTCCAAACCATAAGCTGCAAAAATGTATTGACTGCTGTCAAACGGCACAGACAGGAATAAAATTTGAATCACTTGACTATATGCCCTCATATCTCATCACGTTATGGCAGACACAAGATAGATTAAAGTAGCTATGGCTGCAGTAAATCCATTTATTCACTTTCCACAGCCAGCTGCATATCATTGGGGTCAGAACTCTATCCCAGTGTACAGTTGACAAAACGCATGCAATCATCATGAAACGCTGCTCGCCCATGACACAATGAACACAGAAATGAATGGAAACCCAAAAGCTCCTTTGCACGTCCATCTGATTATGTTGTGTCTGGAGGATTCAGAGAATGTGGAGGAGAACATACAAAAGGGAAAAATGCTCATATATGATTTCATAGCGTGGCTGAATCAAATATGTGCCACGGCTTTTCTGCTGCACAACACTTGCTAGCGAGTAACAGAGCAGCAAGCTCAATGCAATTGTGGGAAGGAACTGTGCAGCCTTTGTCTAGCAAAGCATTCAGCGCTTTTCACCCAGATGACCAGTGTCATATCGTGAATCAATTTAATTCATACATCAAGCCTGTGTAGCATTTAAATGCAAACGTCACAAAAACCCAACCACACCAGGCCGCTCGAAGCTATAAATTTTTCTCACAACCACAATTTATTGTGCAGCACACTGAATTAGTCTGCCATTTCTTTGAAATAAACCATTGATTTCCTGGCCTTTTTATGTCATGTCAGCTTTACTTTCACATTATTAATTTCCAATGCAAACAAAACGTCCACAACTCAAAATCCCACATTATCATAATCAGAGGGCAAAGGATGAAGGAAATCTTTCAACTTTATCTAAATATATGATGTAGTTATGATGGATGATGGATTTCATTTGGTGATATTAGCCATTACCCCAGCACTCCTGTTTTGAAATGTGTTGCTGCCATCAAATGCTTAGCTAATATTTGTAATGAAATGGTAAAATGTCTCAATTTAAATATTTGATATGTTTTGCATCTTCTACTGTGAATAAAATGTAGGTTTGTCTGGTTTTATTTACATTTTTTGCAGTATCCCAGCTTTTCTGGAACTGCAGTTGTAGATTAAACTTAAGAAATGGGAACAAATTTTGTGTTTTTTGTGACAGACTGCTGGTAACAAAGTGGCCAGAGATCCAATTTCAAATTGATTCTTTGCTCAGTTTGTCAAGGACCCGGCTCTGGGGACTCGGGGTCCGTGGGCAGTGGGGACTATGACTGTTGTTGTTGTTGTTGTTATTATTATTATTATTATTATTATTATTTGGTGTGTTGTCTGCACTGCCCCTGTGCACATCTGTATGTAGGCGTGTGTGTGTGTGTGTATTGCCTTTCTTCTGTGGCCAAGTTACAGGCACCTTCAGCCCTGGGGGCGTGGCCTAACTTGAGGGCTGGCCACACCCGAAGTCCTTGCCGTACAACTGCTCCTCATCTGGGCTTGTCGGGGGAGCTATTTAGATGAGCGATGGAGCTTCCACCGATGCTGGATTATTGCGTTTGACTACACGTCAGTCTTCAAGCAAGTCAAGTGTGAGTGTATGCCTGCTGGGATAAGTTGTAACGGCTGCCTCTATTGTTTTCCCCTAAGGAGGAGTGTGGGACGAGAAGGAGCAGTGAGCACGGGGAGTGCAGGGACACTGGGGCAGAGAGCACTACACGGGAGTCTGGGAAACTGGGGATTTATTGTTGTTTACTTCACCACCTTGTCAATAAACACTGTTGCACTGAAGAGTCCGGCGTTTGGGTCCTATTTCCCCATCTCCCCACGGTCTGCCAGCCAGACTGTGACACAGTTGTCTGTTAGGTGTTGACACAACACTGGTTTATCCCTTGAGGCGTCTTTTTGTTCTTGACTGATTCTTAGATCAGTGTTAAGTGGCTTAACAAACAAATGGGTTACAAGGTTACAAGGACTGGAATGAAAATGGGTGAAACGCAGCCATTCTCCAAAGACCTTCAGAAAATATTAAGAACTATTGCTGAGACCATTTAAAAAAAAAAAAAAAAACTAAAGAAAGTCTGTCTAAAAATATAAAGAAATCAGGGGTGGCTCGAGACTTTTGCACAGTACTGTGAGTACTGACAGCATCATCTATCAGTTGACGGATCATTTATTTTGATAGTGATTGCAGTGTTTGATACAATAATGCACCAGAAATGAGTCAGCAAGAGAACAGGACACACACTCATGAAACTCTGTCTCCATCTCCTCAGATTCTATTATGATGGACTTCCACACTATCACAAAACTAACAATGTGACACCTGTGTGTGCACGCGTAGGTCATTATAACCTCTACAGATTCCTAGGTACAACACCTGGTGTACACACACACACACACGCACACACACACACACACACCTTGAAGGTGGTGGAATTGATTTTACACAGAAAGCTCTAATCCAAAGTTACTTATTAGAGCTGCCAACTTTAAATGCCCTGATCAGCTAGCTGAGACACTTGTGTACGCATTTGCGCACTTTCCTTTTTCCCCTACTAACCTTTTTACATGCATACTTTAACTATGTCTACTATCTAATCTTACTTTTAGCTTTTATGCAGAGCACCATCAATGTTGAATCAGCGACCCCCTGTAATAACTTCAATTTTAAATGGCCAGATTAAACCATGCAGAAATGCATGGTTCCCACAGGATGAATCCTAATTACTTTTCTAATCGCCTCACGATTGTTTTATTGTCACCATGTGGAATATTTTAACAGAAGAACTACCCAAATAGCCCCATTCAGGATACATTTCAATACATTTGGTGAGCCTGCTGACTTGGCACAGTCAATATTGGTTTATGACCCAAACCAAAATACAGTCAAACTAATTACATTTCTACTGACCTCAGCTGTCCTGTGCGAGCATCATTATTAGCATGTTAGCACTCAGGCACTGCGCTAATTAAGCATAAGAGCAATGCTACCTAGTCTTTTTGTGTTTTACTATATCCTGCCATTATTTTTCCACCAGTGGAAATGCACACACACTATACACATGTTCACAGCTGGTTAGGTCATTTATTCTTAAGTCAAGGCTGGGAGTGACTGCCTGTCCCCCTAATTTGCTGCCATGCTGAATATCCACTACCCTCGTTCAGACCATCTGACAGAGAAACCAGACTAGAAAGGAGCAGGCACACAAGCAGGAAAAGACAGAGGAGCAAGACAGAAGAGACCAGGAGAGTACAAGATGAGAGGAGACTCAGGAGGCATTTGCCCGACAGGAATCCTGACTCTTCCAGTCCCCGTCTTTCAGACACACAAACACAGAAACAGGAAGAGCAAAACAGGGAAAATGATTTACTCGCACTGCCAACTGTGAATGATGCCAAAATGATAATCATGCCCGAATCCCTGCAATGATGCCAAAATCCATTGCCATTTCCCATTTTAGGCGATTGGCCAATACAATAAGTACATAATAGCATTTCAGTGTTTCCCCAAGATATATTTTTTGGCAGTGTGATAAGCCCCCTGAAACAGCATTTAGATGTGATACTAAAACTCTCCATTGAAACCAATAATAATGAAATTCTGTGACAGCAAACCACGTGGTGATAAAGTTCTCCTGTTAAATCAACAACTCTCTGCCAAGGATTAAACCCAGAGCAGCGAGGGCTCTAATCTGTGATGTTATCGAGGGACAGATGCTGGAGCTCCCTTCCTGATAATGAGTTACAGACTCTCTCACTCTTGTTTACGGTTTTTCACAGTCACTTAAAGCCTCCCAAGACTATATGACATTACAGATATACCTGAGGAAATAAAAGCTTCATGGATCATGATCATGCCAGAGTGACACTGATCATAATAATGGAGGCTCCAGAAATTGGTAGCACTGCTCGATTTGGGCAGTATTTTAAATTAAATGACTGTTACATTATTCTCCTTTTTCATATTCATTTTAATTGCTTTGCTGTATTTTAGACTTTTTGTTGCATTTAGCAACTGCAACATGTGTGAGTCACATCATGCACTATAGTGAAGTGTAAAATATAGATATAAAAAGGAATGCATTTTTCAGTTTTTTAAATTGCTGTCCAATTTCTCTACTGTGTGGAAGAAGTGATGATAGACAGTATGATAATTCCTGACACACATTAGCCCCTCATCTTATTCATTATATTCCTTCCTATCCATATACAATCAAACCCAATTTGTGGTATCTAGTCACTGAGATTGTATATTTCTGCATTATGATGATAACTGAGCAGAATCAAGTCCAATTAAAATAAAAGAGATTTACATTGTAAAAGCACATCGTGACTAACAGCAAGAGAAATACAAGCATTACAGCAGGCAGCAGCTAAAGGACTGTTTTTTGATTATTACTATAAACTTGTAACCGTTAAATATGACAGTTTTAAGAGACACAACAATAAAACTATGAAATAGTATGCAGCTTTATCAGAGACTACACACCCCCATGACATGGTTGGGCTGGAAGTATTTACAGTATGACCTTTACAGGCTGGCTACTATGGAGAAAACAGGTTTACGTACTGACACGCACGACCTCTCTTACTTGTCATCACTGTTAACAGTATTGGTCCTTTTCAAAAGTGGGGCAAACTGAACACAACTGCACACTACTCTGGTACTGGATATCAGGTATATAAGGGACTAATAAGCCATCAGTTTCTGAATTTACTAATACAAAATTGAGAATATAGTTGATAGATAGCATCTATGTTCTCTTTGTAATTGTCCTCTTGCACTGATATATTGGGAAAATACGAGTATCAATACTGAACAATATCAGGCTATTCTATGGGCCTATCAGAAAATAAGATGTTTGCTGGTTACCCTGATGTTTTTCTTTTGTGTCACATTAATTTTGCACTGAAAGATTTTATTTTTATAATGAAGATTTTCCTTGTAGAGATGGCAAAAAAAAAAAAAACCCTAACTACTGTGGAAACTACTGACAGTGGAACTGTTGTTTTGAACACTGCAAAGATATATGCCAGAAACCAATCAGTGCATCTTTTAACTAAATACTGAGTAAGTTAAGTATAAAGAAAAATATGGAATTTGAAGCCTGTTGTTGACGGTAAAGAATAGTGTATACTTAAGATATGAAGAAGAAAGAGTTGATTAGAAGATTGTGAAAGGGAAATGAGTGATGGTTTCAAGAGATAAAAAAGTTTTTTTTTTTAAAAAAGGAAGTAGCTTCTGTGCCACCTACATCAGCCGAGTTACTTTAATAAAGTTTGTGTGAGTCTCTCCATTCTCCTTTTAAATTTCACATCTTTGTTTTGCAATGCGATTGTTGACGGCTTGCATATTAATAATAACGATTTCATAAAAATGAGGTCAAGCAACACATTTTCTAAGCAAAAGAGATCACGATAAATTACCATCATCTGAAACGTGAGGCAGTTTATCTACGGTAAAATCCAGAAGTAATGCAGATCCAGTGAAATGCAATAAAATCATACAGCACATGGGTGTGTGGAGCCATTTGTGCATTAGAGACGGAGTGCATAACTCATGCATGTGGGAAATGAGTGGAAATGTGAGCTGTGTTACAGACACTCTCTTCCAACAGACAGAAACTAATTTAAAGTTATCAGATCAGTTTAATAAAGCAACCATAACAACCACCTGTCTCCCAAAGTCCACACATGTTCAGTAGGGTCTAAAATAGTAATGGAAAATAACTGTTGGAATGTTAAATTAACATAAAATAGTACTAAAGACACCTTAAAGTTCCATTAGGATAGAGCGAAGCACAGAAAATATTCAATCCCATGATTCCTGAGGGTAAATGATCTGCAGTTTCTGTTGAAATGTCACCATTGTTTTCATAAAGGAAAACAATATATAGTTTATATGTCTAAATGGTTTTTTCTCTCCCTCTCCAACTGGTGTAGGAAAAACTGTCAAGCTGTATTTATGGCATTGGGGAAGGAAAATATGCCATAAATATACCAAGGGTGCCAACAAAGGTGTCATGTTTAAAATTATACTGATAACAGCTTCTTATTAATTAATCAAAACAGTCGGATGGTACATTTCATATTTTTAATCTCATATCACAACATTGCTTTTAAGCCAATAGCAGGCTTTATTATAGAATATCAGGATTTTGAATTCCCACAGTATTTAGTAGCTTGAGGTGGTCCTATCACAAAGTAATTGTCTTCATGTCACTGATTTGTGTTTTAGCCGGTGGATAAAAGCCAGACTCCTTGGTAATAATTAGCTCCCTTGTGTTCAGTTGATTGAGTGTGACCTCCTTGCAGGTATCTTTCTGAAAACAACTGACTAGCATAAATTTGTAAAACTGATGGGGTTTCTGAGGTTTCTTGCACAGGGTAGTGGATTATAAAAAAATATTCATTTACAGTTAAGACAATGAAAGGATGAAAGGATTATGTTGCTTGCTGTATACAACAATCCTATGCATACTACTGAGCTAAGCAACTGAGGGCAAAATTAAACATACTGATCATCCACATATGCTAGATAGACCATGGAAAGAAACACTAATGATAGCTCAAGACTGTTAAGTGTGAAGCCCAGACTTAAGAGTAATATGCATTTTTGTTCTACAAATGATAATCTAGACAGATGATATCATAATTGCATGCTCCTTAACTTAATGCGTCCATAAGCCAGTTGCATTCAAGCATGAACAAGGATCACCCATAATGATGAAGCTCAGGCACATTAGCGGCCCATTGTGATGGCAATACAATTAACTCGACTCAGCCTAAAATCTGTATATTACCTATACAGCAGCGTCAAGCACCACTGGAACACAGAGTGAAAATGACAAACACTGGAAATAACTCAACATATAACACATCATGAAGGTTAGCAACAGAAAGTTAAAAGCGCAGATGAAAGCAGATACGTGGAGACTGATGTCATCTGCAAACTCAACATGAGTGTAAGTGGAGAAAAACAAAGTGGGCAGTCACCTCTGACCCTTCTCAGGCCTTTCACTCATTTCTGAAGCATGCCTTGTTGCTATCAGGCGCTAGTGTTCAGAGTTACAACAGTTCACAGATGGGAAATTAATTCCTACTTGAAGGCCATAAACGTCATTTGAACTTCCCGGATTGTCCTAGATTGATTTTTGACAATGGTACCACTTACCTCAGGTGAAATAGGCCAAATGACTTAGAAGTGTGACTGGAGTTGCACACCTGGCTAACGTTAGCCAATACTTTAGCTTTCCTGGGAGGTTTAACTTCAGGGCCGAGACGTTTGACAGGAAGTGTGGGGATATCATAGTATCAATACCAATGCTGGTATTGGTATCAGATTGATACCAGCCCGACAGCATCAATAGTTTGTTTAGACATGAAAAATCTCTGAATCTTCCTGTGTTGACTGTCAGATCTATTTTATTTATAGCTTATAGCACATTTAAACAACAGAAGTTGGTCCATTTTGCTGTAGAGATAGGTGCATTTACACTCCAACCCTCCAAAAACCTGGTTTACATAAAAGGCTGAATTTTGTTGTGTGAACTAATTATTGTGGAAAACAAAAATCACAGTGATTTGATGGTCATTAAAATGTGTTACTCTCCCCAATATAAATTACCTTTATAGATTAAAATTCTTGATAGTAGCAATAACAGTCTTGCATTTACTTTACCTGTAAAATTTGTGATATTACACACCACTGTTCTTGACTAGAGGAGCTGGTAGCTTTAGATTTCTCCAGTTACTAGGTAGAGTGATTACACTCACCTTGTACATGCTCACTCAGATTATATCTTTGTTTCTTGCTTAAATGAGTAACAACGTTTTAAATAACAAGTATAATAATCATAATAATAATAACTAATTCTGTCGAGTCAAACCAAAGTAAAATTTGTACTTTTTATCCTAAGATCAACTGTCAATAAATCCAAAGAGCAGTTATTTGAATCACAGCTTTGTAAGCTGAAAATCAAAATAACCTATACATCAACCTGGCAATCATACAAGTTCACATGTATGACAACATCGCTGGTGAACCAAGCTCTTTCATCTTTCATTCATCAAATGTTCCCATATGGAAAAAATATATATAAATATTATAAAGTTTGTATCTGTCTTGTGTGAAACTTGTATGAAAAGCATATAAGAGTGAAAACAGATATAAGATCCCTTGAAAAATTATATAATGAAACTTGTATGTTTTGGATACTTACTAAAACAATATATGAAAGTAATGTGAAAGTGGCCATTTTCATGAGTAAAACTTGTAAGCCTTATATGACTTAACTCATGAAAGTGGCCACTTTCATGAGTTAAGTCATATAAGTTTTTACTATTTCTTTTCCATATGGGTTAACCCCTAAAATATCTAAAGTTCTACATACTACATGCGGTTTTATTGATTAATATTCAGTTACATGCTATTAGTCGCTGGACAAGAGAGCTGAGTCTCTGAGATTCAGTTACTGAAATAAAACAGTTACAAACAGTCAGATAAATCATGGCTTTTGCCCATGTGACCATCGCTGCTTGAAAAGTGGGAGTTTCTTCAGTAAAGTGAGTAGCTCTGTAATTCAAAGTAGAAGTTCAGATTTGTGACTGTTCACAGGTAAATAGATCATCCAGAAATGACTCAAAATAAATATGGAATTTGAATTTTTGCCAGTTTTAGAAGTCTGGGAAGCTTGACAGTTCCTCACACCCCTCCCTACTACAGTCTTCGACAGAGGCTGAGATGACAGGGATCCAAATCACTTCCCAGACCCACAATCATGTCTTTCTCTCCATAGAACAGAGGAACTACCTGATAGAACAGGTGATTTGTATAAATGGCCTGTAAATGGTAAATGGCCTGTATTTGTATAGCACTTTACTAGTCCCTAAGGACCCCAAAGTGCTTTACACATCCAGTCATCCAACCATTCACACTAGCAGTCACATACTGGTTGAGGCTTAAGGAGAGTAGTTTTAAACATAGCTTTATTTTGTAGTCAGCTAATTCAAGATATGCCGTTCATTTTAGATACAGAACGTTGCCTATGATTTAGCAAATGCCTACAACTGAAACCTGGACAGAGAATAGGATGGCTAAAGCTGACAGGTTTACAGCTTTTTTTAGCAGCCTACCCTTTCCTCATGAAGCCCTCAAGCTATCAGCCTCTCACGGGCTACAACCTTCGATAAAACAAATGTCAACAAGATTCTCGACAACCTGTCTGCTGTTTTGACCAAACATAAACTTGCTGTGCCAGACATCTGCAATATAAAAAAGGCAGGAATCAACACTGCATCGACAGTTTGTCCAGAAACCGCACAGTACCATTTGCGAATAGGACGCTCTCATCACATTTGTGTTTGATTTACACAAGTTCCATCCCATTAATTCTCATCTTAATTCTCCCCCAATCTATGTGGATGGCATTGGAAGACTTGGTCACCGTTATTGTGACCTGAATACTGAATACTGGTGGTTTTTCCTCCTCAGTCATCTCTTTTCTAGAAATTATTCTCAGCATTCTTTCACTGAAAAATTGATTCGATTTTGACTGTTACAAGTGGGGCTCACAGCGACCTGAAATGGCCATCTCACACATGTTCATGTGCAAGATGAATATCTGAGGAGAATCTCACAAAACATGTTTCTGCCCAAAAGTTGAAAAAAATCCTTGTCTATTTAAAATAGAATTGTTTGGATTCAGAAATGTTGATACTAACCTTTGAAATGTCTTCAAAATCTATAATGTATCTGAGTCTGAACTGAAATGGATGTAAGTTGTAAGTTTACAGTTTGAAGTTATAGTTTTCAGACTTCTCAGGAAGCTTAAATAAGATCTGCTCACCCGGACGATCAGATTGGAACAGAAGTGTCTGTGAACTGCAAACTCCAGGTCTTTGCAGAGATTTTCTGTGGAGTTTAAGTCCAGGCTTTGCCTGGGGCACTGAGAGACCATCAGAGACTTGAAATAAGGTTTTGGTCATCCCAAAACTCTTTCAATGTCAAGACAAGGTAAAAATGTTAAGGTGGTTTTTTAAAACACACTTATTTACTTAATTATTGCTTGAAGGTTTCTGCATCTGGGATCTTGAGAAGTGAGAAAAAAACAAAACATGGTAAATTTTATTCAAATGCTTTATTTGTGCTACTGGGCAACTGATTGAAATAGCCATCAGTGGATGCCAAATACTGCAGTGATAGTAATGTTGTTCATGACATATTTTGCATGGCCAGCACAGTGGTGCACTGTCAACTCGCAGCAAGGAGTGTGCTGAGTCTGTGCAGAGTTTGCATGTTCTCCTTGTGCCTGCATGCTAGGTTAATCGATTATTCTGCTTTGGTAGTTAGATTGACTGGTTGTTTTCTATGGTTGCACCCCACCATTAGCTTAATAACACCTGAGATAGGCTCCAGTCCTCCTGCAATGGGTTGTATTTTATGCATTTCTTGCACTAAATACAAATTAATATATGGTATTTATAGCATCTCTGGAAAATGTCTAATCACCAATTGGATGTAAAGCACCTTTCTATGGTTTTTAACAGTACTTGCCCACACAACAAAAGTGTGATACACTCTGACTATTTAATGAGGATGAACATGTAAATAAGCAAGAATTCATTATTTGAATTATTTTATTAGCAACAGTTTGAATTTACCTACTCCATCTGGTCTTCTTTGTAATATTTTTAAATGCACTTAATTATATGCTATTTTTGATTGTTTTGTTTATTGCATCTTATTTGTTTTTATTTTTTCATTTCTATTCTTATTCTACTCTTTAATCAGTCCTGAATAAACCAGCTTGGTGCTTCATTTTGCAATGTGCTTTCTAAATAAAGTTTCCGCTGTTTCAACTGATGGTTTCAACCATCCAAATTCCAGGTCTTTGCATAGACTTTCTGTGGATTTTAAGTTTGGGTTTTGCCTGCGGCACTGAAAGACAGTCGGAGACTTGTTCCAAAGCCACTCTGGTATTGTTTTGGTTTTATGGTGCCTCTTCAGGACTGATATTCTTTCCTTTTCTTTTGTCCTTGAAGAGTCCATTAAATTCATTAAATTGTCAAACTCCAGGCAGGCTTTTGTGTGCTGTTATATTGTGGCTTTACACCAGCTTTACTCTACTGAAGTTCTTGTGATTAGCCCTGATACCTTCTCTAGCAATATCAAATCATTTGCCAAGTATCTGATCAGTATTTGAACTTCAATCTCACATTTTAACAATCTCACTGTTTTTCATCTAAGAAAGGATGCGAAAATCAAACATTTACTATCACCCAGTAATTTGAAACTTTTACTACCGTATTTATGGGACCATAAGGCCCACAGTATTATAACTGTGGGCCTTAACGCGCACTGTCGACAAACGGGTCTGTGTTCATACATAAGGCGCACTGCATTATAAAGTGCATTCAACGAAACAAAACAGCCAGATAAGTCAAACTTTACTCAACTCATTCCTCTTGCTTCCTCCACTTCTGTACCATTAATTCATTAATGTTGAATTATCTGGTAGGTGCTCTAACACTGGAACAACAGTATATGTTATTCCAGTGTTTTTCTAATTTTTGCTATGTAACTTTGCACTGTCCAACTTTCTGCTGTAACAAATTTCCCACGTGTGAGAGTAATAAAGGTTATCTTATCTTACATTAATGATTAACCTCATATTGTGGCTGGATTATCTCAGTTGTTCTCCCCTACTGAAGTTTGGTCCGTTTACAGCAATTTTCCATCCGATTGATCAGATTCCGATCCATCCATCCGTCCAAAAAAAAAACAAAAAAAGCAAACCATTGGAAATTTTTATCAAGTGGAAAAAGGTTAGCGTTCATTCTCCAGGTTCACTGTGTTATGCTTTGGTATGCTAACATAGCGGTGTCGCTAGCGATCACTAGCACAGCATTATATACCATCTAGCCCAACTTCAGTAATCCTACAAACGTCACTATTGTGTAGTTTTCTCTCTACATTCATGTTGGAAGTGATAGCAGAGCTGTACGTTTTATTTTTTTTCCAGAAATCTCTCAGTCAGAACATGACATAGCATGTTTAGGTAACTAGCGAAAACAGCGAGCTAAATATCTGCTAACTTTCTGCTAACTTCTAACTCCGTTTAATTTAATAAATTCTGTTTTCATGTATGCCTGGATGTTAAACTTAATTGTTACACATGGTAAAGCAGCAACGCAGATCATTTTATTAAAGATGAAATAATTTAGAAAGTTTTTAACTCTCAGTGATGCTGCAGTGTTCATTTGACTTTGGGACCTGAAGCGGACGGAGTTTTGGGCCCACTGTGTTATGCTAACATTTCTGTGTCGCAAGCGATCACTAGCACAGCATTTTCCCCCCTTTCCATCCCTCAGTCTTATCTGCTATGGTTGTAATAATCCAAAATAAAAAATATTAAGGCTCTAATAAAATATGACTACAGCAAATGCCATAATGCTCCATTTGTTAAAATTGCTACACTGCACGACAGGACAGGTCCCCCACTCCCAAAACAAAACGAAACAAAAAAGAACAAACTACTCAGCACTTAAACATCAGATTTTTTGCTATACTTCACTGGCTTCCAGTGAATTCAAATTTCACTAAAAAAAAAGGCTCTTGTTGAGACTTTTTTTAAGCAGTTGGCCTCTTCAATCATCTGATCGGAATCTTTCAACCGCTCCACAATCTTATTTTAAAACCAAAAGCAACCGGTCCTTTGTGGTTGTAGCACCTGACCATTACAGCCTTCCTCAGCCAATCAGTGTTTTTTTTTCTTCTTTTAATTACTGCTGAAAAATCATTTTTTAAGATTAGCTATAAACTTTCACCCTTTATTTTTGACTGTAGTGCTTCATATTTTTATATGTACACTTCTCCGTTTTTTTCACACAACCGTAAAACACTCTCGTCTGTATGTTTTAAAATTTGCTATAGCAATATGATTATTATTAGAGGAAATCTGCATTAGATGTGGTACTACCAAGATAGTCATCAACCCTGTCACTGCAGGGGGTTCAGACTGACCAAAGGGTTCTTGGTCATGTCCCCAGTTGAAGCCTTTTTTGCTCAGATTTCAAACTCCTTCCATTAGACCATTATTGAGGCCACTGTACTCCTGGGAACACTCCAAGCTTGAGAAATTGTTTTATACCCCAGCCTGGGTCTGTGTCTCACTGCAATTTTATTTCACAGGTCTACAGAGAGTTACTTGGACTTGGTAGCTTGGTTTTAGTCTTGACATGAAACAATACACAGGAATGTGCCTTTTTAAAACTATGTCCAATCAGAGCAATTTGCCATAAGAGCAGTCTAATCAAATTCTAGGCACATATTTTTTTGCTATAGTTAAAGCAGACAAGATGCACCTGGCAGCAATCTGTTGAGTCCCGCTCAAATAACGTGTACAAAATTAGCTGAATGCTTTCAAATTTTTCAAAAAGCAATTAGTCCAGTGCGACGAGCTAACGTCTCCGTGCATTTGTCTACGTATCCATCAAGAAAACACACCTTAACATGTACTGTGCTGGAAAACTGGCGCAGCAGCAGGAAACTGCATCCAGACTTCATGCAGAGGTTCAAGAAAACACTGAAGCACAACGTGAGTTATTGTATCAAAACTTTATTCTCAAATAATGTCATCAAAATAGCTGATAGATAAACTGTATGTCTCTTTAGCAGGTTGTGAGGCTGCATTCACTTACTGTTATTTAAACCTTCATAACATCCCATTGTGTTTCTCCTTCATGATCTCCAAGGAGGATAGAAAATTCCATTTTTAAGGTACATGTATATTCCAGGAACCTCCAAAAACTGTTGTCAATTTGATAATGAAGCTAGCGCCTAAATTTGCAACATGTTCACGTTCCACTCTAAAACCAGTGTTTAAGCAAGGAGTACCAAATCTCTTCTCATTTAGACAGAAATGAGGTCAGATTTTAGTCTGTAAAGGGGTCAAGTCCAAAATCCAGAATCTTTTTGTGCCTGTGAATGTCATCCCACACAGTCGCACAGGGCTGCTGTTACACAAGAACACTGTCTTTTACGAAGCTTCATTTCAAACCACCGGTACCTACCCTTAATATTATGACATGTAACATCTGGTGTTTGTTTAGTGTGTTCACGTGACTGAGATCCTTTTTTTGTTTAAAGTGTAAACAATATTTTAATGAGAAGAGTCACCAATTTTTAGGACAGCTGCCACATAAGAAGCCATACAAAACTGTTGAATGTGTCACTGCATCGTGTACCATATCTCTGTGAATGCTTTCAAAGCTTTAATGTTCAGAAGAACGACATAAGCTGCAAAAGTGTTTTACACAGTCAGTAACACTGTCTGAAGGTGTGACTCTCGTCATACGTGTCCCTTCAGCACAAGTACAAGCAACACCGGGTTTCTGTTCCTGTGTAAAAGCAGCCATGATGGACAAAAGAGATCTGACATTTTTATATTTTTCATCTTTTAAACTCAGTTTGAACCATAGATTTTTTTTTACATGGTGTGTAACAGTAAAAACATTGACTGTAATGAACAAGATTTTTTTGTACCTACTTCATTAATCATAAAAAGTACAGCATGTTTAATAATTTGTTTCTTCTTTTCTTTTTTTACAAATTCTTCATAAAAAATAGATTTCTGTACAAAAATGTTTTTTTTTCTTTTGCACCTACTTCAAGTTCAGCAGCACATGATGATGGTGAGACGACGGAGATGAAAATGTAGATATTATGAGGCATAAAATAAAAACATTTACAATGAATGCAACTTCCTGTTAAGGACCTGCCGATTCTCGGCTTATTCCTGCCTTTCGGGAGAAGAAAAAATAAACTCTATATTTCAGTATTTATGAGCAACAGCGATGCTTTATGTTAATATGTGTTGCTGAGAATGCATCCTTTTTGTGTAACGTGTAAAGATAGCATATGTGAGGCTCACACAGCCATGAGCTGGCAATGCCATAATTATCCTTTTGGTTAAATAGTGGAAATAATGTAATATTCAATCCAGAGCAGTTAGTAGATTTTAGCTCTAACACCAGCACACAGCATGAGAAGCTTGTCCTCACCAAACTGTTGAGAAAAAGACGCAAAACAAATATAAACTATACTTAATATTTAGTTTGATTAGCATAAAAAGTGAAACAAAAACAAGCCAGATATTTAGACTATATGTGTGTAAGTAAGACTAATATTGTTTGAGAAAAGAGATACACAACAAGGTCAGATTTCCATCTGGCAATGAATTTCCAGCAGTGATTTTTTTCCCTCCTCCCAAAGCTCATTGTGGCTTTGAGTCCCTTGTTTCATCAAGGACTGCTGACAATACCGCTTTAGAAAAAGTGACGGACAAATCAAACTTCTCCCCAAGCTGCGAGAAGTCCTAACTGAAGAAGTAAAAATAACCTCGGCATTTTAAAATGTAGTCTGTAGTTCTTTTCTTAAATCTTGCGGCCAGCTGTCGCTGCTTTAAACAGCGAAGACTGCTGACGATACCAAATTAAGGACAAACTTTAAAACGTCCTGACTAATTCTGCTAAAAAAAAGAAAAAAGAAAAAAAAAGGCCTCAAGTGAAGAGAACATTGTCCAGATTTTCAAGGCATCTTGTGGCACTTATCTGTCACGTTCAGCTGAATTTCGTTTTGCTCATTTTAAAAAGGTTGAGTGATAGAGAATAGTAGCACTGCTGTTAATCCGTTTTTAAAGTCACTGTAAGCTGCCATGTGCACAGCTAAGGCTGCTTTTCTCCCCAGTGCCTTCCTTTGGCAGGGCGCTGGGGAGAAAATTAGTCTTAGCTATGCCAGACAAGGATTGTTGTAAGGTTTGACTCTATCAGTTTCTGATACAGTAAATCACTGCACATGGCTTATAAATATTACCATGTAGATAAGCATTGTGTCCATGTATGCTCTTAACCAATAATGTGGTTAAGAATATGAATTATTTTTTTAAAGAGAATCATGGGAGGTGTCTTTTTATCTCCAGATGTCTCTTCTTCACTTTCTACAGAACCTATTTTTACCACAATGTTGAGGACTTTTTATTGAAATAGATGCTTTTATAAGGGGCGATCGTGGCTCAAGAGTTGGGAGTTCGCCTTGTAATTGGAAGGTTGCCGGTTCGAGCCCCGGCTTGGACAGTCTCGGTCGTTGTGTCCTTGGGCGAGACACTTCATCCGTTGCCTACTGGTGGTGGTCAGAGGGCCCGGTGGCGCCAGTGTCCGGCAGCCTCGCCTCTGTCAGTGCGCCCCAGGGTGGCTGTGGCTACAATGTAGCTTGCCATCACCAGTGTGTGAATGGGTGGATGACAGGTTGTGTAAAGCGCTTTGGGGTCCTTAGGGACTAGAAAAGCGCTATACAAATACAGGCCATTTATAAAATATTTATTGTGCTTGGCTGTAAAATAGTACTTCAACACTGTCTGCACCACTACTGTGACATTGTTAATGTAAATTTATCTTCGTGTGAATATACGCTTACTCTCAGTGTATGAATGCAAGGAGTGAAAACACTTACTGAAAGAAACAGCTGATGATGGCATCTGTAACTATGAAGCTGACTGTTGGAGAAACCTTGAAGGGTCAGCAGAGGTCAGACACGCATGTGAGGCCCCAGAAACATTATAACTTGAGAATCCTGCTGCAGTTTTGATATGTGCAGTTTGTGTTTGGCTGAACTTCTGTGGGGACAGTAAGGTTCCGCTGTGACCAAAACACCAGAATAGAGACAACGCAGAGTCTGAATTTTCTCTTTCGGGCACACAAGGAGATCAAATCTCTGCCATTAATTGTTAAAAACGAGACCTTTTATTACGCCGGTGGAAACCTTGGAGCTGCTAATTTTCAGGCTCTATTATGCACTCTTGACTCCATAGGAACTCTCAACTGAATTAATTAAATCAATTAAAACAGAGTCACGGGGTGCACTCTAACAGTAAAAAAAGAGAGTGGAGGCTCACGAGGTGTGAACAGATGCTCTATTTTTGTTTACAGAAGTCTTGTTTATTCCTGTGAAGAGACTTTAGATATGCATCTTCTGAATTGTGGTTATTGCTATTATTTTAGCCACTACACTCGTCTGTGTATTTTTATTTTGTCTGCATCGCATTGGTGCTATTTTTGGCTGTCTGACCATGACCCTGATACCGAAGCTATAAATGACAGGCTGACAATGAGGTATAATTCCTCCATACATAATGATTATTGTTCCAGCTCACTTTTCCAGCATTTAGGGTTGTGTGTACAGACACATTCAATTACCGGAGCTGAAAATCTAAACACCCCCCCCTTCCTCCCCATTTGCTGTTAATTTATTCTTCCTTATCTCATAACAGGTGGCTGTGGCAACCTCCTCATGCTGAATGCTTTTTTTAAATCCCTGTATTTAGGTTATAGTGAAAATCTACACATTTCAGTTAAATTAACCTTTGCCAGACTCACTATAACATGGTTTTTAGGGTATTATTATCATTATCTACTCACCATTTCATACTGTGTGAATGAATGAATAGGCGTAGATGAACACATACATGGGACATGGGAAACATAAATAAAATAAAATTTTGGACAATTAAAAAAAAAATTGCGTAAGGTTAAAGCAAATTCTTGACGTATAAAAACAATGACTCAATGTTGTGCATGGAGTGTGGAACAGGAAACAGACCTAAAGACAACGACAGACGATAAAAGCAGTTAACATCTGTGATTTAAACCAAGTGCAGCATCTTTCGAAAAATAAAAATATTTTGAGAGGACACTGCGAGAAATAACAAGCTTGGTAAGCGACTTGAAACTACCGGATCTTTTTTGAATCCTGAAAACCGATTGATGCTAGAACAGCGTTTTGATTCAAAATAGCAGGAAATTAAGCCGACTGGGGTCGCACTCACTAAGCTTGTGTATTTGTTGCAGTGAGGTTCCAGCATTGATAAGCAGGACGTAACTTACTCTCTGCACACGAGGTATTTCTCAAACAATGGAGGGGCTCAGGGGACGATAACTATCGACAACAATAATTGTGCATGTTGTCTTCATGCTGTATCTTTTTGTCCTCTGTGGTAAATTACCAATTCTCAACGCAAATAGGTTGTGCGCTCTTTAAAAAGGTGTGTTCAAACAAGATAATGTGCATCAGATATTTGATGTGTCGAAACGATGCATGACAATGTGTGTCGAAAGAGCGTCTTTAAAGAGCGTTACAGAAACAGTCACTTGTTATTCCTGAAAGCTCACACAATCAACGGCTACAACTGTAGCAGTAGAATCCTCTGAATTCGATATACTATATATCTAACACTGTAAATATTCGAGCAACACAAAGTTCACGTACAAAATTGTACATGTAGTCCTCACATTCTCACGTTATAAAAAACTGACAGATTTGATAGTTTAAATAAGTAGTTTTTCTCACTGAATGGGGAGTCTGAAGATAGAAACTGCTTCAAAGTCTGGTGATGTAGCACTGAATACTTCTGTATCACTGGCCAGATGGCAGCAGGATAAAGAGGCAGTGACTGGGGTGGGTATTGCCTTCTGGTCTCCTTTGAGTTCTGCACAAACGCCTCCCCAATATCACTGATTATTGGTAAAATGACTACCGGTGATGCTCTCCTGCTACAGAGCCTTCTGGTCTTGGGCCATGTGCATCCCATATCAGTAACGTGGCACCAATGTTTCACTGGGACCAAACTGCACATTATAAAATCTTTTTGAAAGATTGTATTTAAAGTGTTAGATATTACTAACAATTTTCAGTATGAGCTTTCAGAAACAGCAACGTTTCTAAATGGCAGGACAACATTTCCTTTCCTGCTTGGAGGTCTACAGGTAAACTATTCCCAACTTTCTGGTTGGCTAGCGTGTTGTCATGGCAACAAAATAAACAACAGTATAGCATGTGGTCACACCTTCTGCTTACAGGGAGTGTGAAATATAAATGTGTATATACAAACACTCTGTAACCCTGTATTTAATCATTTTTGTCATCTTTTTAAAGATAGAAGTTTTTGAATAAAATGCTATTTTTTAATTACTCATTTTCCAAACCCATTTCAGACCCAAAAATTATTCGTTTTTTTTTTTTTCATAACCCAGTCAGAAAAACACACTAGTGCAAAATTTGTGCGGTTTATATAAAGTTTATATTTTGGGGTCCCCGGCAGCAGTGGTTTGGGAAGTCCCATGGGGCCACTGGGGTTTTGAACATACGAGTCTGTTCATCAATATCTTCACTGAAGAAAAATGCCAGAAGAGACAATAAGAGGCTATTTGCCTCTGCTTCCACAGCAACATGTCCTCCTTCCAGCACGACTGACAGAGGTGTCTATCTGTCCTTTTGTTTGCGTCTGTCAGTCAAAGAATCTGTCAATCAGTTCATCTATTTCTGATTTTGTGGCTGGAGAGTATATAAAATCAGTCATTTCCTGACTGATAGTCCCGATCAGAGCTATGAGAAGACAATTCATTTCCTGGATTTGGCTACAGCTGATTGCAGCAGTCGACGATCCTGACAGCTTATTGCCTCCAGGCTTCCACTTGTTCAGCCACCAAGCACAGAATCCTGGCTAGTTTAAGAACGAGAATCAGTTGTCTGACTCCTTGATTGTATTAGACAGGCCTCTGGAAACCAGTCCACAGCGTACACCAACCGGGCAACTCAAATGTCTGGTTTTCTGGTTTATCTCAGCTTGCCTAGTCCTACTGTGGAATATTGTATTAAGTTGACTGCATGTATTTTGTACCTTTATATAATCATATTTGAAAATGTTCAATTGACATCTAAAATAAGTCCACAGGTTCTGATACTGAACTTTGTTTGCACAAGCCTGATTTGGTATGTTTTAGCCTAATAAGTTGCTATCTACTGTGTGTAGACATTATTAGAAAAGGCGAAATAAGGTAAAGACAATTACAGAAACCCATAATTAACTGACAACTAAACTTTACTAACTCTGTGATTGTCCTGCTATATTGAACCCAACTCGTTCAGATCTCCAAATAGGCTAAAACATCGTCAAAACTTCACTGCAGCTTCTACTTGACCCTGGCTTGATTAGCACTCGTCCATCACAATTAACACTAATTTCATTCCAGTGTCCAGGACTGAATGAGAGTGTTATTATGTCAGTATGTTTTGTCGATCTTACAGCAGTCTGTGCAATCACTGTTATTTTTTGAATAGACTCTGTTAAAGTGTCATTACATCTCAGGGTATAGTCCTGTCAAGTCCCATATAAAGGAAATCCAGAAAGAGGTATATCTACATATATGAACCATCTAATGTCTGGAGGGTGGATGAGTTTCCCCTGAGGTCTGAACCTCAAATGAGTCAAACCCATTCCTGGCCTGCAGCAGGGGAGTTCGTAAGGGGCACCGGGCTAGATCAGCATGAACAAGTTTAATTGTAGAGGGGATTTCAGAGGCCCATATGACACTGGCCATATAAAACTCTTTCTATAAGAAGGTTGCGAAAAAACACGTCAGCCAAAACTGGACAAACATGTTCTTTCAGGGAATTTAATTAATTGTATCCTAAATCTGTGTTTTTCCCTAATGTCTGAATTATAGCATTGGATCTCCTGAACAACAGACATTGTGTTACTTGATGACGTCATTGTCTCCTCCCATTCTTATAGGTTCCAACTGATTTCTCCCTTTTTCCTCTTTCAGACTACAGGGGGGTATTATCCTTGTTCAGGTAGGAAGTGGAGTAGAGCTGCATCACTGTGCAGATGATGCTGTACGAGGACCAGCTTGCTACACAGCGACTGCTCATGGTGACGAGTCCAAATCCTAAGTTAGTCCTTTTGTTTTTGTTTGGTTAAACCACACTGCAGACTACAGCAATGGATGCTGGACTGAACCACTGTATGGGCAGTGGCATGATAGCTGGACTATACCACAGTGCAGACGGTATTGAGTGTGGTATCAAATCGAACTGCCTTAGCCTCAGTGGGTTTCATGTTGGTGTCATACATTGGATTTTCAAATGATGCCTGACCATTGGAGCTCTCGTGGCCAACATAGCCATTGAACTGGACCTTTGGACGTGTCCTAAAAGAGAAAAGAAAAATGCCATTGCATGAGTTACACAGAGCTACTTTTTTAAACTTTATTAAATGGTCAGGAACAAAAAATACACTACAACCGAAAGTGGACGGGAACTGAAACACAAATGGAAAAGTAAACTATGCAGTAAAACAGCACAACAGTCATATTTTCAATCCAGGAAGAATTTACACAAGCCTGTGAAACTGTTTACCTAAGAAAACGTTTTTGCACACAGACTGTCCAACATTTAGAACAAAAAACAATCAAACCAGCCATCAGTTATTGAGCCTCAAGGTTTAGTGACTGATACACTACAGTGAGTAGTAGTAGTAGTGAATTGAACCAGAGCCAAAAATGCTAGAGAATCAGGTGGCTCTGCTTGTGCTGGATTTCATGCTGTACACAAACTGGTACACAATGGGAGTGCTCTCTGTCACTTGCCCTTTTGAACACACATTTAAAATATTCTCTGAAAGCACTCGTTAATATTTATCTCACATTTAAGCTTAGATTTTAGTTTTTATATACAAATATTTGCAATTCTATTAAAAAAACACATTTTTAGCATTTATGTTCAGAAACATTCATCAGCAACAGCTCTGTCACTGTTTGTCTTCTGGCTCAACCTGAACAAACTCTTATATTTGCTGAAAACAAATATATACATTGATGTTTTACAGAAAGGTACATAGAAGCCCTGAGCGAATTTAAAATGCATGAATATAGCAGGAAGTAAATAAATTATGTTCCATTATGGCTGCTCCCCCTGGTGGAAACATGAGATATAATTTTTTTTCCCTACATACTACTTAAGGGCGTTACCACTTGTGGCTGCACTGACTACATTGCTCGCAGGGGATCTCATTATGGCCACATACCAGCGGGGGACCAGCCAAGGATCGGACAAAGATCCACCATGCTCCTTTCATGGACTAGCGCACTGTTTAAGTGTCTGTGGTGTGTTTCTGAATGCATTTTATATTTGAATTTTGAAAGAAACACTTTGTGCAAAGTAGCAGCTCTTCTCTGAAGTCAAGGTGAGAACGCTTAGCTTTTCTTGGGAGTGAAAAGTTAGCTGTTAAAAAAAAGACTATTGCTGTATTAATTCAGTTTTATGCCTTATTGAGGATTTTAACTTCAAACCCCCCCAAAAAGAAAACAATTAATGGACAGCAGAATGGCCGAGTTTCACTACTTAAGAGAAAGTCATCTAAGTGTAATGGTTAAGAATTAACTTTTTATTTACCATATTTATTTTTGCCAAATATAGCTGTAAAATGAAATTTAAAAGAAAAAAGAAATGACTCCTCTCTGTCATGTCAGCTGGCTTGTTATGCATGTTGGTCTGAAACTTTACCCTTAAGGTTAAAGGAGCAAACTTTGTAATAGGAATTTTCTAGTAAAAATCTACAAATTGCAGTGAAAATTTACGGCAGGAATGAGAGCATGTACCATAACACTCTGGTTTGAGTAGTGTGGCCGCCCAGTGCCCATCCACTGCTCTTAGATGAGCATATCAGCATGCAAACTGCCATCATCCAATAGCACCAGTTCAAAAATATGCAAATTTATTATTACTCAGCCTGCTTGATTTTTTTTTTTTTAAGAAAGTTACTGCAGGGGTTCAAACAGATATACTATATGACAACCTCCCTCTAATTTGACTGTTTGTCGCCGATTAAATTTTTGGATAATCAGGTCCTATAATCCAGTTAGATGTAATCACTTACTCCCAGACCCTGTGGAACTATTAGCAGGGAGGAGCACTGCAGCAAAAACGCTGTTTGACTCTGACCTCATTAAGAGTGTATGTACGTGTGTGTGTGCACGGGTAGAAATCCAACCCTGGGGAACCACTAAGCCTACCCTACATGCTCAACCCATTACTTTACAAAACTGCACACAGTAACACACACTGCAGACCTCCCTGCGTGGCAGTAGCTTAAATTGCTGCACTGGTCATGGCTGTAGGTGCAATAGTTTAATTTTATTGGTAGAATGAAAAATGGCAACCATAATTGCTTTGACAGTATTATAGATACTGTGCAGACATATGGGCCAGAGCAAGAAAACTCTAGTGTCACCCACTCACACCTTAGTTTTAGTGAATAAGCTAGTAGTATAAGCTACTACCATACATTCTCTGTACTGTACATTATCTTCTGTTGGCTTGCCATTATGTCGGCTAGGCATGATGATAGGCTCGCCACGCTAACTTTTCCATCCTGCTACCGTTTTAGTGAGGATTTTTTTTTCCATTATAGGTAATAAAAGACAAGCAATTTTAAAAAGCAAACATTTCACGTGCTTTGATCGACCCATTTCTATCAGGTCATATACTGCACTTCTTCTTGATGACATGATGCTGACAGAAGGATGACAATGAGATCAAAGACAAAATAAAATGCCCTTTTTTACAAACTTTAAATGACTGCTGTTTTAACAAAGTAGGGCTGCACTATTTTAAAAAAAACATTTCTTTGTTTTTTGGAAGGGAGAAAATAAAGGCTCCCCCAAAATCACCTTTAGTGAATAAGGAGAGTCCTGTTATTCCAATAACTTCTGAAGTGAAACTTATTTTGGTTCTAATTGATTTCGTTTTCAATTTATTTCCCTCACTTCAGAGCAACATTTTGGGGTAACTGTGCAGCCTTACTAAACAGCACAAAGAAAAGTCTGAAAACTAAAAATAATAGATGAGAAGTTTGACGGAGGATGTGGCGGCGGGCGGAGGTCTGGTTGTTGTTTGAACCAGATGGATGACAGGTGCCAGTCTTACCTGCCGCCAGGCCCCCAGGTATCTTTTGGTCTCTCATTGTCATCTGTGTCAGCAGACAATGTCCTGCATACAACCATCAGCTTTAATATACATCAACCAGCATTGCACATTGCTAACTGGCAATCAGGTTGTATAACAAATGTGATGCAATGATAGAGTCACTAGGCTAGAAGACTAATGAGTGCATATTATGCAAAATGTGCTGTTTGTCTGTGCAAATCTGCATGACCCTGTGCACATCCGTTGGCATACGAGCCTTCACCCAATGTTAACTAAAGCATAGCAAAATACATGCAACTATTGCGCAAGCTAAAATAGGTCTAAATAGACTCTACAAGGCTCATTGCATACTAAAAGCTGTAGCACAGAGCTACCATAAATGACAAGCCAACAGATTAATGTGTGTTAGCGTCCATAGTCTAAGCTGCAAAAGATGACTTTGTAAAACTTTGACTGATTACAGCAATGTCCTCAAACTGTAAAACCTCACACAAGTCTTAAACAGAAAACATCGAGATGACATTTTACCCTCAGTATAGTCCTGAATTATCTGGCATCTTAAGTCACTGTAAGCCTGCTGTGAACTTTCTAGGAACAATAATTAATATCTGAGGTCAATCAGATTTAACCCACGTGGGCTTAGAGTTTAAAAGCTATAATTACATTTTTCAAATGTCTGTAAACCTGTCTGTGCTAAAATGTATCAAATTGCCACCTTCTCAACTCAATTAGGGACAAAGAACGCATAAACGGATTGCTTTCAAAAATGTATAATTAATCTCTTTAGGACTGGTTGTACTTTGTGAGTCTCAAAAGATGCATGGTTAAGTTTTGGTGTCAGCCCATTTAGAATGAGAAGTATGGAGATTGAAGAAAAGCCAGAACACCTGCTTTGTATTCTACTCTGCTGCTCGTCTGTTTTTCCTTGAAGGACTGATGTTGATGATATAGCTTACCTGTGCTTGTAGAGGTAGAAGGCAAATCCGGAGAGGATAAGGGCAAAGAAAGGAACTAAGATGGCTGCTGCCACAGAGCTGCTGTTTGTGTAAGGGTTTGATGGGTCCATCGGCATGGTTACAGGGTCTAGGGACAAAGACACAGATGAATCAACACATGCATAAACTCCTGCACACAAACACCTCCTTGTGCATGGTTAAAAGAAGCTTTCTGCATTGTTAGTTTCTCTCCTGTGTCTATTTAGGCTTAAGCGACATTCATTTTATATGATTTAACTGATAAAAAGACCTCATTAATATTAAATCTTTTAGTGCTTCCATAATGTTAATACTGATGGTGACATTACAAAAATGCCCACCTTGTCTTGTCAGATAGAACTTGCCAAAATCTTTACTGTGAATATGGCCCTGGTAGACAAACGTCTTCTGGTCCGATTCAGCAGTAACCTGAAAAACAGAAGTACAATTTAATAGGAACTTATATTACTGTGAAGTATATTGTTAATGTAATATACAGTATACTGCATGCAGCCACAATTTGCATGATCAATTATTTAAAGTGTTGTTTTTATAAAATGCATTAATGTAATAAATTCAATAAACGGTTTCATGTTGGGTATACTTTTGATGTACTACCCTTGACAGTATAATGGTTCGGTATTTAACACTATCTTCTCACAGCAAGAAATTTATGGGTTTGAATCTGGTGGTGAAAATTCTTCTCTATAAATCTTGCCAAAATGGTGACTTGAACACATTTATTTAGATGTAAACCCTTCATGCCATTTTGTTACATAAGCACAATGTCCTTCTTCCTGTTCGAAGGGAGTTTTTCCTTCCCACTCTCACCAGCTGCTAGCATAAAGTGAGCTGTTTGGTTCTTGGGATTTTCCTTCTATTACTGTAAGTTCTTTACCTTATAATACAGTGGCATGACAAAACTGAATTGAACTGAAGCCTGTTTATTCATGGAGTTCCTCCATGTACTCCAGCTTCCTTCCTCAGTCCGAAGTGTTGCCGGTAGGTTAACTGGCAATTCTAAATTTGCTGTAGGTGTGAATGTGAGAGTGTGTGTCTTTGTTAGCCCTGTGATGGAGTGGCACCTGTCCCGGGTGCTTCTTTGACAGGTGAGACAGGCTGAAGCCCTCCTGCAACCTGAAAACGGGTTGATGGATGAATACCACATCCTCTACACTGTGCTCCATATTCCGCTCTCTATCAACCCCCTTTGCTCCACTGTTCATCTAGTTCAGAATTTGAGGACTGCTTTATTCCGAGGTCAACAATCAAAATTTCATCTTCTGACTGTAAGATTGTCTTTTTCGGGAATCGGAATCTCACCGAGCCACGCCATCACTTTCTTTCATTTGCATCCAGATTAGCTGTCTGTCTGTGTGTCCATCATTCCTTCCTTCATTCTTTCTGACACTTCTTTCCTTCATGTGTGTCTACAACAATCTTTTACAGTTCCTACACACAGTTACTCAGTTTTTCACTTCTCCTCTCTGTCAACATGTCAAACATGACCAGCTGTCTGTCAAATTTCTCAGCGATACAATATGTAGACCAAAAAAGTCCCAGCTTTGAATATCAATTTTGAGGTTGCATATTTCTTCACATTTGCATCACATAATGAAAAAGTGGGCTTTTTTTTCATTATTTGTCTGGTTTTCTTAATCAAAGCAGTTGGAAACTAATGTATACAACCTTACGTGTCAAAAAGAAATTTGGGATACATGGAGAAAATGTGGAATAATTATTGAATAACTCAGCTCCAGATTTGTGATCCTGTGGAGAGTTACATGCTGGAACAATATCGTGTTGAGGATATTAACTTCTGGAGTTATACACATGCCTGGGCATCTCATGGTGACAACAAGCCGTGTCCAAATTCACTCCCACTGATTCATTCCTGCCTGTATGACAGACAGGCAGCTGTTTACTGAGCAGTAAAGTGACACCATCATTTTGTGAAGCATTGCACAAAGTCAGTTTCCACAATTAGAAATGCAAGGATTTGTTCTGAAATATGCTATAATGGGTGGTACAGGCACACCTCTTAAAATGCCCAGCTGGGAGTACTTAATAGTGCTTTAGAGGCACAGATTTTTTTCAGCTCCGATGCTTTGGTTGCTATGATACGGAATATCCACAAAAAGAAATGTGTTTCCAGTACCTGACTCTAGATGACTGATGCTTACTTGGTGGATTCAGAACAACGAAATCTTTATATCTGTATTATTATATTATATATATATCCATGTCACAACGCACCTCTTTGACAAGAAGCAAAAAATGCTTGATACGGGAAAAGAAGAGGAAGTTTTCTTACATATCCATCCATGGCCCAGTTGTCATTCTTAAACTTGCTGTAGTAGTGCTCTGTTGGCCCTTTCACCTGGTAGACCTTCAATAGCAGCTGGTTTTCCTCTGTCTTGTAGGTACCTGGATAGAGATAGAGAACAGTTAAATATACCAATAGCTTGGCTAGCGCCTTGTGTTTTTTTGTTAGCGGCTCAAATGTTAGAAAGCAGTTAGAAATGCAAAGAGAAAGACACAGAGGCAAAGGTGCAACTGGAAATTGAGAAAGCAAACAGGAAGAAGAAGACACTTTGACACTGTTTAATGATCATACTCTATTTTCTTCACCAGGCACATGACACATTACGAACGAAAAAGTGGCATTTACCCTTCAGCTACACGTCTCTACTTGGTTAACTACACAACACAAAACTGCTGCTGTTTAATATGACAAGTCCATTTAAGTGAGACATCAGAAATCTAAGATGAAGTTACTCGACTGGCTGACAGTTAAATTCCATTTTTTACCAACTAGTAATTTTTTTAACACATAAATCTACGGTTCATATAAATTAAACAGAACAGTGTTTAGAAAAATGTGCAATATAAAGGAACGTGCCAGATTTAACATAGATACCAATGATGCTTTGCTAATATTGTGCAAAGAAAATCAGATCTTTAATAACCTGCTATGTATTTGCACCTATAGCAGCGCTGCTTCTGTGATATTTACACTACATTTAATATATGCAAATCTTACCTCACTGACAACAAAGTCAGTGCTATGAGAAAGTTCAGACCTTCACATCGTATAAAATCAAGTAATTTTTTTAAACTTTTTTCTATATTTGAGATTTTGTCACTCTGTATTTCTGTATATTTTGCTGGGAAAATGGGTCCAATGTAAACATAATTGGAAATAATAGGCAAAAAAGGGAGACAAAAACTTAAGAGCGTGATAATCACTATTTGGTATGACCACCTTTATTCTTCAACACAGCCAGGAATAGTTCTCCAAGTTTCTTAAAGGACATTCCAAAGGTCTTCTTTGGATGTTGGCTGCCTTTTGTTCCATTCTCTGTAAAGATGATCCCACACTGCTTCAATAGGTCCGGGGTTTGAGGAAGACAATCCATGACTCAGTGTTCCATTGTGGTTTTTTTAATGCAAGTATGCGTTTACTATATTGGAAGTGTGAGTGGGATCACTGTTATGATGAAAAATTAAGCTCTTGCCAATCAGTGGCTTTCCAGGCATTACTGCATGGTCGATTCTTGACAGGCATACTTCCACGAAACCATTTCTGATCCACTGAACAGCCGCATGTATCTCTCTGGTCCTGTGTCAGGGTTTTGCTCTATGTTTTTCCTATTCCTTAAGGACATGACTTTCAAATAATGTTCATCTGCTATAGACAAATTATTTGGTCCTTCACTTTCTTCTTTTGTGCTCTGTTTGTCCTGGTTCCTTGTTGTTTTAAGGACATACTGCACACCATGTTGAGATTTGCCAAATTTGTGGCAGCAGCTCTTTGGGAATCACTTTGTTATTGCAAAAATACTATTTTATGCCTGTTGAACTGTGTTACTTTTTGTTATTTTTCACAGATTCAACTAAAGAAAAGGGAACAAATTATGTGCTTTTGCAACAGGCTGCTAGTAACAAAGTGTCTAAAGATGCTATTTAAAATGGACTTTTTGCCACATTTTCTGTTATGTGTATATAAAACTGTGGTTTATCCCTTAAGTAAGATGCCTCCTTTGTGCTTGAATGAATTGTCAGCCAGTCCTAAGCGACCATTAAAATAAATAAATAAATAAACATTCTTCTGGAAATGGTCCGGTGAAAGACCATTTAAAAAAAAAAAAAAAAAAAAACACGAGGCCGGGCTCCTTGGAAACAAAATGAAAAGAAATAAGTGGTGGCTCAAGACTATTACACATCGGTGTATTTCAAATATAATTTATGACTTGTAATACTTACATCAGGCTTTGTTTAACTGAAGCAACAAACTGACTCAAGTGTTTCTTGGTTCTGTTTTATGTATAAAACTGCATTAATGTGTTTCACACAGTCTGAAAGTAGAGCACTAGCTCCTCTCTAACAACACTCAAAGCAAATTTATGAACGTGAATAATAAATTTGGCTTTGAGTGCTTCCTTTCTTGTTTTACCTGACAATCTGATGGACACGCCGCTGGTTTCCAGTAATGTGACGTTGACTCGACCACTGGTATCATTGAACCCAGTAACTGTAAAGGCAGTGGCCTGTCTCTTCCCAAGGTACTCATAGAAGCCGCTCCACTCAGAGTTCGGAGAGAAGACATCCACTGGAACTGCAATGAAGTCAAAGGTACAAAACAGGAGGGAATCTAAAGTTTAGCATTTGCTGTTGCTATCAATATCATTAATGTCACACTGTTTTTTGGATATTTTTGTCAGCTATAATCTGCACCCTTTCCCTGTTAACACTAAATAACATTAAAGGTCACAAACAGGGAAGAAACATTTATTATTATTAGGATTAGTCTTAAATATTTCACAAGACAAGACACAGCACTTCTACCTTTTAGTTACTTCATAATTGAACAGGCCAGTGTGAGTTTGTCTGAATCCTACATTTAGAAACAGGACTTCTTTAAAACACAGCAGCTGCAGGATTCATGGAAGATCAAAACTGTCTCCTTCTAAATGCATATATTGATTACAAAATCCTACTTAAAACCCATAAGGCATTAAGTGGTATTTCACCTGAATGTTTTCACTGATTTATTTGCTGCATCTCAGCTGTACTTCACAGCATTTCACTGTCATCCTATAAAATCAAAAAGCTCTGTGGAATGAACACTCACTGCAATCTCAAAACCCTCTTTGAGGAATACTTTGTCTCAATCTTGTTTATCAAAGCGCAATTGAATGAACTCTGTTACAAACATGGATAACACGGTACATTTGTGGTGTAAGTGAACTCTGCATACCACGAATCTTGTTCTTTTGGACATCTGTATCTCCTCTGCCTTTGGGATTGACTTTGACTCCAACTGAAACATTAAAAAAAAAAACCCCACAGAGATAAATGCTGTTTGCTTGACATTTAAAGTTATGCAGAGAGAGCATTTGGTAGATTTGGGAAAATATATGTATGTGACGGGACTGAGCAAACAGGAAAAGCACATGTTAAAAAAAACCCATTATCTAATTGCTTTGCCATGTGCTACTTCAAGACAAGAGGCAGAAAACTGCTGGCAGTCCATTTCCTGTCTGGGTATTATTGTCTTGTTGCTATACACTTGTATATCACAACATTCACAGCCATCAGTTCCTCATCTTTGAGAACAGATAGCGCTATGAGTATGTGATAAAAAAATATCAACAACAACAACATTCATACGCCTGAGGCTGATTTCCCAGAGCACGGAAATAATATTAGTGTGATAAGCTGTATTTATCTTAAACCATATGGGAATATGACATCCATTCTAGATTTTAGGCAACATATCAGCACATTTTACAAGCAGTGCATTTTCAAGATACAATCTGAATACCTTTGCAGAGCGGTGGTTTTCCTGACCATCTACCATCACTTTTACAGGCTCTGTGCTCTGAGCCCCCAGCCAGATAGAAACCTTCTTGACAGGTGTAGATCAGAGTGTATCCCAAGGTAGGGAGGTCCATAGATCGAACATCTACATTACTGGGGGTCTCTGGCTGTCTGCATGAATGGGCTGAGTGACAGGGAGGGGAAAGAGCAGTTATCATAAACACATCCATGCTTTAGTTTAAAACAAGATAGGAAGTTTTTCTCCATTAAATTACAAATACAACCACCAACACTGACTTTAATTAGCTCAAGTTGGGTTTTTTTACTGATGTGCCGAAGATACAAATGTGATTGTGCACGGAGTTTTTCCTTACCTATACACTCAGGTTGAGTTCCACTCCAGGTCAGGTTTTCTAGGCATGTTCTTGTCGTTGAACCGAGGATGTGGTAGTTTTTGCGGCACTTGAAGGAAATCTTACTGCCAACCTATTTATCATAAAAAGCATGATAAAAAGTCTTCCCCCAGCCTCTAAAACTCCATATAGTAATCACAATAGTCATTCATCTTGAACGTACCGCTAAAACCTTATAGCACATCCATTTTTCTAACTTTTGTTGCGATCATGAAGTTTATCAAACATTTAAACTTCGATTTTTGCTCCTGCATCACGTGCTGTGTCTGTGTTGTAGTACTGTACTGGTGTTAGTAGTCCTCCTACTCTTTATAGAGTTGTCAGGGGAAATATGATATGAAGATGATATCCAATTATGCCTTCACAAATTGAAGGATTTGCATGTTTGCTTAAACTCCATTAAGGATTGGACAGCCAATATATTCCATCAACACATTCTTATCTCTTCTCCAGACAGCTTGGTGCAAAGATAAAAGAACCTTAAAAACTTTGAGCGTTAGCTTTTCCCTGGTGTTTACTTTTCACTTGCATATGAAGTCTCTGATTCTTGGTTCAGACCTACAGTACTTAATCTCATTTGAGGATGCATGCATGAAAGTGGTAGAACATTGATGCCATTTGTTCACAAATTATGCTGAATTTTCTTTTATATAACACTTCCTGAGATACTTGTAGTGGCCCTTCATCATGTTAACAAAATATCTGCAAAACTGCCAAAGTTAAACATTAATCCCATCATTTTAGTAAAATAAAGTGCTTACTTTTCACAATCTTTTATCTGAAAGTGCATACTTACAGTATAATATTGAAAAAAGGAGTTAATAAATACCTCTTACTTGAAAAAAACTTCAGCTGGTGCTATAATGTTCTTACCTGAATAAATTAGTGTTCCAGATATGTAATGAATTATACATATGTTTTATAGTGCACTAATAAATGTTTCTTACTTGAAAGCCTTGGGCCATGACTGGGATACCATAAGCTGGAGTTCCTGGATCACGACAGCTGTTGAAGGCTGGGTCTGCAAAAACATTCACACAATGAACATTTTTAGAAATATTTATATCTTTTACAGTCTTTTCAATGTCATACACTTACCGGTTACTTAGTTAGGTACACTTGTTTAGCTGGTTGTTAGTGCAAATATCTAATCAGTAAATCACAGTGCAGGGCCTCAGTGTGTTTACTGTGGGCCGGTAGACATGTCCATGTCTATCAGCCTACAGTATATGGACCTGTTGAATTTCAAACTGAGCATCAGACTTTGAATGACACATGGTGTTTGGTGCCACAAATCCCTGCACATCTGTAGGGTTCACAAAATGCCTTGTTGATGCCAGAGGTCAGAGGAGAATGGCAAGGTGACTTCAAGCTGATAGGAAGACTAACTCAAATAACTGCTTGTTACAACTAAGGTATGCAAAAGAGCATATCTGACTGCACAACACACTGAAGCAGAATGGCTACAGAAGCAGAAGACCACACCAAGGTGCTGCAGCTGGTGTAATGTTGTGGGGGTACCATTCATCCCATTTGTACCAAATGGACACCACGGACTATGTGACTATTGTTTACCCATCTTCTGATGGCTTGTTTCCAACAGGTTAATGTTGTGTCATGAAGCTCAGATCATCTGAAAAATTGGATTCGTGAACAAGACGATGAGTTAACTGTAGTCAAATAGCCCCCACAGACATAAGATACTATCAGTCTAGTATAGCACCTTTGTGATGTGGTGGAACGGCAGGAGTTGTGTGATGCTATCTTGTCATTATGGCTCTGAGGAATGTTTCCAGCACCTTACTGAATCTGTGCCATGAAAAATTAAGGCAGTTCTGCAGGCAAAAGTGGATCCAGACCAGTACTTGCAAGGTGTAACTAATAAAGTCTTTTTTAAAATTGATTTTTGACTTATTGGTAAGACTTCAGGCACTTAACACAGAAGATTATTCAATGCCTCACCACTATCAGAATACATTATAGTAAATATTAAATATTAAAGTCTTAAGAAGTATAACTTTTCTATGTAAGTACCCAGTTAGTACTTAAATCTGAACAACATGCAGTAACATAGAAAAACACAATTATTTTTAGCAGAACAACGTGACAGAAATTCTGTGATGGCTGTGCTGTTCTTGCAAGACTGATTTAATTTCACTTTTTTCCTTGTAATTGTACAACTTGTTCCAAAATAAGCTCCACACTTCCAAAACAGCGAACACAAACACTTCAATTTCACATCAAAAAGTGAAGGACTGCTTTACAAGATAAAATCTTTAAAGAAACCAAATGCTGACATCAAAACTACACACTTCATCAGCTGATGAGATAATATCTTCAGCTCTAGGTATGCAGGAATACTAATGCCAAGATGTGAATATGAGTAAGCTCTACAATCTTATTTACCAATAATCTGATTTCACACAATTTTAATCATAATATGATAAAATGTTTTCCTTTGCAGTAGACAAATTGTTCATCTAAAATTGTGAAACTACTGGAATATGTATTTATGATTTATGTAAGCATTCTGTTAATGTGTCTAAGTCTTTATGCATGATTTTCTGTGTGTAATGCAAAAGTGTGTTGGGAGCAATATACTGACCAGATATCTCAATTTCCTTTAACAAACTGACACTAACGCATTTATAAAAGCCCAGAAAAGCACTGAAATCTTACACTGTTTTCTGTAAATGTCATATCATACATGATAGGTAATTTTAACTTGTTTAAGCTTACCAGATCTCAGTTTCCTGACATGTGGGAACAAAAAATCTTCTGGATGTTTATGGTTTCACGCTGGACTATCATCAAGATACTGTAAAAAGTCCTGTATCCAGTATATATGAAGTATCTACATCTAAAGCTGAGGCAGCATCTCTGTTGCATTCCTATATACATTATGGGGCATAAATATGAAGTCAGCATATTGTTTACATTTAGTTACCTATGCAAGCTGGCTGTTGGCCACTCCAACTTCCATCTGCTTGACAGACTCTGGATGCAGAGCCTACGAGCAAGTAGGGGGCATGGCAGTAGAACCTGACCTCTGACCTATGTAGGAAAGCAAATATTAAATTATAATACGAACCCCAAAATTGCACAAAATTAGGCAGTGATGAGGAATGTTAATTAATTCATCAACTTATCAAAGGGGTTTTGAAGTGAAAAATTAAATTGTGGCAGGATAATGCAAGTAAATTAGTTGCTGTGTAGAGCACAGAATGTAGGAGACATAATACAACTTTTATTCAGTAGCAATTCAGTTATGCTATTTAAAAAAAGAGAATGTATTTCAAGATAGTCGAGTCCCCATTCGGCCATGTAATACTTATGATTATAACTAAAAAGCATAACCACATTATACACTGAACTACTGTGGCTTATTCATTAACTTATAAACCACTGACCGGTATGAAAAGATATTTCCCTCTCTGAATCCTCCTCCAGGAGAGCCAGGATCACCACATAGGACAGCTTGAAAAGACATAAAAATGACGATTAGGACTGTGTACTGGTGCACAGATCGGTTAAAAATGCTAAAAGGTAAACAGTAATGTGCATCAGCATGCTGCAGTGTATAGTATATGCAGTGGCACGCTAACTTACGCAGACATTGTGGGACGTCTCCTGTCCAAGTCCCATTCCCCTCACAGGTTAACACAGCAGGAGTGGACAGCTGATAACCGTGGAAACAGCTATAGCTAATACTCGATCCCCATGAATGGTCGGTCCCTTCCACCTTCCCATTCTGTACTTGAGGGGGAGGTCCACACTGGATCACTGAAACACATATAACAGCATTATATACAGTAAAATAAAATAATAGGAAATTAAACAGTTCAAAAGATAACATGAGCTAATGCACCACTGCAACACATGTCTAGTAGTAGTCTTGCAGAGCTGGTTGTAAGGTTCATGCAGTATACAACTTAATCCCGTAACAGAGGTGACTGTTAGGGTTCATGAACCAATTAGAAAGGAAACTTTCGAGTTGACTTGGAAATAGCGGCCGGGGGTCGAGAAACAAAGCTGGAAATTGAACAACTGGAAAAAGGTCAACATGACTTGAGACTACAGGTGGAGGTGAAAATACATCCTTAGATGTGAAAAAAGCAAAATCTGCAGATGACTGTAATCACCACTATTTGGATATGTATAGAGTTAAAGCAGCAGATGACCCAAAACGCCATGTTTAGGTTACCGAACCAAAAAAACTAACTGATGAACTGAGAGTTCCTGATACACTTCTGCTTCACAAGACTAAAAAAACTCACAATATATAAAAAATATCAGTTTTATAAATCAAACTACCTCTAACCATCACCTTGAATGATTAAATGGACTGCATACCCCTGACTCCGTTTAGCTTTTGCCATTTGTCATTAGCCTTTGGGCTCAAAAACTAACAATACTGTGAATGTTAAAATTAAATATTCAGTAGGCATCCAAGCGGCACAGTGATTTGTTTGCGTTAAAATAAATTGTGTTTTTCATTCATAGAAGTAACTGAAGATCTGACCATATTATTAAAAAATGGACACACAAATGCAAATTCACTTAATTATTCTTTCCAGTGTGTACATGAAGCTGAGCTGCTGTTCATGTAATGTTAATGACTTACACAAACTCAGTCCTATTTAGAAACTCAATTTTGTAAATGACAGTTTATATAACTAATATTGGGATTAAATTGTCCGACGCATCACATAGGCAAGTATGCATTTAAAAAAGCATTTGTTACACACAGAGAATTTATTTCTGTGATGACTGGAGGTTAAAGGACTTTTTACAAGATTTTAAGAAACTCGCTGTGAGTGTTCATACATGCAAGAGCATTTTTATGTAGCTGGATATGTGTGCGTTTAACTTCATAACACTCCGACAAACATCTCTGCGTGTGCATGTGCCCGACTCCCCACGATAATGATAACCATCTGCATGGTTTCAAACATCTAATAAAGCCAGTGTAATTCTCATCTAACCAGGAGACAGATGGTTTCATGCTCCATTCATTCTGCTATGATGATATACAATAGACATACCCACACACACAGAGAGAGAGAGAGAGTGGCAGACAAGCACAGAAACATCCTGTATATACAGAGGACAAAGCAATAAGCAAGTATTGCGCATAAACACATGTAATCGAGAGTAAAAAAACAAGTATATAAAACTATCTGTAATTATACTGTATACAGATTTAATTTTTTCTTGTTCATTTTTTGGAATATTTTTCTGTTCCTCTGTTTGCATTATCGTCACTCTTTCTGAAAAAAGTAAAATCAAATCAAAAATTAATCAAGGACACCTTTTGCTAGTACCGAGTTGGACCCCCTTTACCTTCAGAACTGTTTTAATTCTTTGTCACAGAGATTCAATGCCATATTTTGGCATGACAGTATTACACAGTTGCCGAGAGTTATCAGCTGTGCACCCATGATGTGAATATCCTGTTCCCCAAAGGGACTCTACCCATTGAGAGCTGGTGACTGGGGAGGCCATTTGAATCCAGTGAACTCATTGGTATGTTTAAGAAGTGATGTGACCTTTGTGACATGGCACGTTATCCTGGTGGAAGCAGCTATCAGAAGATGGGTACACTGTGGTCATAAAGGCACGGACACGGTCAGGAACGCGTTCTTCCAGAAAATGGCTGATCACAGTTATTTTGTCCTTTTTGGACCATTCCCCGTAAACACTAGAACTGGTTGTGTGGGAAATTGGATTAGTAGCTTCTGAAATACTCAGGCCAGCCCATCTGCCATCAATAACTATGCCAGGTTCAAATTCCCTAAAATCAAAACTTGGACAGTTTGAACTTCAGCAGGTCATTTTGACCATTACTTTGAGTTGCTTTTGTGTGGTTGGCTGCTAAGATATGTATTAATAATAAGGTTAATAATGAATAATAATTCATGATATTAACAATAATAATACCTATAAGTGGTTTGGAGTCCTATGTAAAGCGCTATACGAATACAGTGGGGCAAAAAAGTATTTAGTCAGCCACCGATTGTGCAAGTTCCCCCACTTAAAATGATGACAGAGGTCAGTAATTTGCACCAGAGGTACACTTCAACTGTGAGAGACAGAATGTGAAAAAAAAATCCATGAATCCACATGGTAGGATTTGTAAAGAATTTATTCGTAAATTAGGGTGGAAAATAAGTATTTGGTCACCTCAAACATGGAAAATCTCTGGCTCTCACAGACCTGTAACGTCTTCTGTAAGACGCTTTTCTGTCCCCCACTCGTTACCTGTATGAATGGCACCTGTTTGAACTCATCATCTGTATAAAAGACACCTGTCCACAGCCTCAAACAGTCAGACTCCAAACTCCGCCATGGCCAAGACCAAAGAGCTTTCGAAGGACACCAGGAAAAGTATTGTAGACCTGCACCAGACTGGGAAGAGTGAATCTACAATAGGCAAGCAGCTTGGTGTGAAAAAATCAACTGTGGGAGCAATCATCAGAAAATGGAAGACATACAAAGACCACTGATAATCTCCCACGATCTGGGGCTCCACGCAAGATCTCATCCCGTGGGGTCAAAATGATCATGAGAACGGTGAGCAAAGATCCCAGAACCACACAGGGGGACCTGGTGAATGACCTGCAGAGAGCTGGGACCAAAGTAACAAAGGTCACCATCAGTAACACACTACAACGGCAGGGAATCAAATCCCGCAGTGCCAGACGTGTTCCGCTGCTGAAGCCAGTGCATGTCCAGGCCCGTCTGAAGTTTGCCAGAGAGCACATGGATGATACAGCAGAGGATTGGGAGAATGGTTTCATCTGACCACATGACAAAGTAGAACTTTTTGGTATAAACTCAACTCGTCGTGTTTGGAGGAAGAAGAATACTGAGTTGCATCCCAAGAACACCATACCTACTGTGAAGCATGGGGGTGGAAACATCATGCTATGGGGCTGTTTTTCTGCCAAGGGGACAGGACGACTGATCCGTGTTAAGGACAGAATGAATGGGGCCATGTATCGTGAGATTTTGAGCCAAAACCTCCTTCCATCAGTGAGAACTTTGAAGATGAAACGAGGCTGGGTCTTCCAACATGACAATGATCCAAAACACACCGCCCGGGCAACAAAGGAGTGGCTCCGTAAGAAGCATTTGAAAGTCCTGGAGTGGCCTAGCCAGTCTCCAGTCCTCAACCCCATTGAAAATCTGTGGCGGGAGTTGAAAGTCCGTGTTGCTCGGCGACAGCCCCAAAACATCACTGCTCTCGAGAAGATCTGCATGGAGGAATGGGCCAAAATACCAGCTACTGTGTGTGCAAACCTGGTAAAGACCTATAGTAAACGTTTGACCTCTGTTATTGCCAACAAAGGTTATGTTACAAAGTATTGAGTTGTATTTTTGTTATTGACCAAATACTTATTTTCCACCCTGATTTACGAATAAATTCTTTACAAATCCTACCATGTGGATTCATGGATTTTTTTTTCACTTTCTGTCTCTCACAGTTGAAGTGTACCTCTGGTGCAAATTACTGACCTCTGTCATCATTTTAGGTGGGGGAACTTGCACAATCGGTGGCTGACTAAATACTTTTTTGCCCCACTGTACAGGCCATTTACCATTTTTTATTAATAATACTTCATCAGGTGTACTTAATAAAGTGACAAGTACGTGCATTTCATTTATAATTCTGTGTTATTCTGCCTATGGCAAGCTAATCAACTGGTTACTTCTGGCTTTCTATCTCACCAGTGTTGTGAAGAAGCCTTCACCTCCCCAAACCCATCCTTCCAGCCTTAGAAAAAAATTATATTTCTCCACTCTACAACGTGTCCTTGTTTGTCCCATTCAAAACAAACCTACGCACCTGCACACAAATCAATGCCAATTTCTTAAAGTATGTACATGATTCATCGTTTTATTGTTACGTGACTGTAGGAATAATAGCTGGTGGCTAGCCAGCAGTTAATGAAGTTTCAGTTTCATCACAGAATGAATGTTTTCTTCCGCCTAAAAGCAACTTTGTTGTTGGGGAACAAACTCTAGCTGACTAAAACAGAGGAATGCATTCTTATTGACTTGAGCAGTTAATATTCCAGACCAATATTTCTGTGGGTCTCTGATGCCCCAAAACACTCGGGTCTGTAATTGAAGGTTTCTGAACTCTTTTATTTCCTCTTTGTCTCTTTTCCTTGTTGTGAATTGACTACGGTGGCTTCACAACCCAGAGGAAGAGGACTAACTCTCATCCCTGCTTGCTTATGCGCCTTTGCTCTTCCCTCCATCATTGCGCTCGCTGACTCCTTTCCCGATCCTCTCTTCTTTCCTCTCACGTCTCCACACTCTCCTCTTTCTTACACTCTGGTCCCCTGCCTCCTTTCTGTCTGGGTACTCCCCCCCTGACTCCCTCTAACCCTTCTTTGCTTTCTCCCTGCACTTCTCTTCGTTGGCCTTCTGTCCCAGCTCCAGTCCTCTTTTATCCTCTTCCCCAGCTCTCTTGGTCTCCTTCTCACACCATTACTGCCTCTCCCTCCCTCCCTTTGTCTTTTAAGCATATCTCTCTTGGTGCAATTCACCCAACCAACAAATTTTATGGGCTTAATCCCTTTTCTCACTGTGTGTTTACAGGTTTGGGGGCAGGTATTGATTTGGTTCTCTTTGTTTCTCCCATCACTCGCTTCCTTTCTCACTTGCTTCTCCTTTGCTTTCTCCTTGTAGCCTCACTGATGGCTCATCACATTCACTGTTTTTCTTTTTTCATTTACTTGCTTTACACTCTCTTTTTCCACCTTCCAATTTCTTTCCCTCTAAATCTCTGGATTATGCATTGTGTGTCACTCTGTGTTTTTGTGTCTCTCTTCTCTAATCCATTGTTTTCTTCCGATACACCCCTTCATCCCTTACCGCCCCTCTCCTCCTCCTAGTCTCCCCCTCTGTCACTCATTGTCATTCTTATGTCTAAGTCCCTTTGATTCCCTTTTGCCTGCAGTTCGATAGGTCCTTCATTAAATGTGTCTATGGGTGTCTGTGTGTTAAAAAGCTTTCGTCACAAAATGAGATCAAATGATCGATGAGGGGATGAAAACAGGGGAGTTGAACATGAGATGGGGAGATTTAGAAAATGAGAACTAAAGGAGAGCAAAGAGGAAAGACTTTTCTAGTCTATAGCCTGTTTCTACCTCTGTATCTCACTGGCTCGTTCCCATTTTTCCATACCACCTTTAACTTTTGCTTTTCAGTTTCCTCCCCAAGTCACATGCTCTATCAGTATCACACACACATTACTTCTGCTTTTCCTCTCTGCACCTCTTTCTGCTTCCCTCTCAGTAGCCTCTATCCCTGCTTTCTCAGTTTTTTTCATCTCAGTTCAAAGCCTCTCCAACTGCAGGAGCCAGCAGGAGATTTTCTGTTTGTGGGAAGAAACGGCAGGGTGGATCTCAGGAAACATTCCTTTTTACTGTTGTTGAGTGTCATAGTCTAAACTCTAAATATGGCCTGTTGTAAAACTCTGAGCCATTTCAATTTAATACATTCCTTTTTTATTCTCCCGTTTGTGTTTGTGGGAAAACAGAAGGTTCTCAGGAAATAAACCCTGATTTAACACCCTGTTATAGTGAGGAGCAATGTTATTCTTCCTGTGGCCTAATCTTCCACTTCTTCCACTAATGTACTGTTGATTTCACAAGCTGTTATTTACTATACCAGTTCTTATTGCAATACTGTTTTTCTTAGTTAAATTGCCCTTTGTTTTTTGTGCTCTCTGCCATTAACTACTCTCACAATTCTTCATTGTTTGCTACCATTAGAAGATCTCATTACATTGAGATTTGACACTATAATATGTCGAGTCCATGTGCTTTTATTATTTCAATGCAGAATACAACACAACTTTTTATACTTTCTGTTCTGACTTACTTTCTTGAATTCTTTGGTTTGATTTGACCATTTTATAGACAAAAAAGCTAGAAATGAAGATAGATAAAGCTAGAAATATCACAAAATTGTGTGGAAATATATTTATAAAAGTTATGTATATTATTCTGTTATTAATTAGAATAGAATAGAATTAGAATAGAATAGAATTCAACTTCTATTCTAATTCAATTCTATTCTAATTAATAACAGAATAATATACATATAATATATATATAATTGATATCAGAATACATGCTCATAATTTTAAATATCAGTACAATCAATACAATCTTGCCTACTGCACATCCTACATAAATAATATTGTACTGTATACAATGTTTACATTTTCAAGCCTCACTTAATTTATATTATTTTGCAATTCATCGAATTTTCTTTTTCTTTTCATTTCAGGTTTTATAGAATTTCTTGTTTAAATTTTCAATTTAATTATGAATCAAATTCTGGGACAATTAGCAAAGGTTTTTAGGAAAGAAATCGGAATATTCTTGTTTCACTTTTTTGGAAAATCATAGACATTTACAGAAGGAATCCCTCATTTTTATTTTCATATATCAGAAAATATTATCATATACCTTAACTTCTCCTTATAACCAGTGGGCTAATCTAAACAAAGCTTTGCATCAAAACATTGCCACACATACTGCACTTATTAACATCTATATGTTACAAAAAACATTTATTATAATTCTCTCTTTTTTTTTTTGGATTTTATAAAATCAGTCCAAAACAGAAATGGACATTTTCTTTCTACCACTCTGAAAAAACAAACAAACATGTTTTGTAAGCAAAATAGCTCAAAATCTCAGAACTGAACAGAAAAAAAAAAATTTCTGCATGTAAGCATGTAAATTTTCAACAATATTTATTTTATTTAGTTGGTTTAGTTTAACATTTCATGCTTTTATCCATAACTATGGAAACAGTTATGTATTACTTCCTCATACCTTTACAGCTGGGTTTAGTTTGGTTCCAGGTTCCATCTTTTATGCAGCGCAGAACGTTGCGTCCATGTCCAGGTGGTTCCATCAAGTGACCGGGGTTGCAGCGGTAGATCACTGTGTGGTTGAAGTTAAACTCTCTTCCTATATAGATTCCATTAGCTATTGTCCCAGGATCACCACAACTGATCACTAAAGGAAGTAACAAAAATGTTATGGTATAAGTGAGCCTAAATCTGTCATACAGTGGTGTGCCAGTAAGCCTGGAGCTGTGGATGAGTGCAGTAAAAACTGTGCTTTCTAAAATGTCATAAAAACTGTGCTTTCTGTTTACTCGAATTTCTTTCTCCTTCCTCACTGTAACTTCCCTGAAGCACATTCCAACTTCATTCTATCTACACCTCCTTCTCCCCCTTTCCCTACACATCTGTCTGCCTCTGTTAAACTTTACACTTTAAAATCTCTCACACAAGAGACCTTGTGCAGTTCTGAAGATACACAGCAGCTGCTTTCCCAGTCCCTGAACAATTTATGCTACTCTTGAACCATTTGCTAAAGAAAAACACTGCCATACATATAACAATAATGATAATATTTTAATCAGCGCTTCTACGCTGCGTGAGAATCCCATGCTGTTTGAACTAATCACTCAGACAGCAATGATCATCCTACCAGTGCAATCTGGGGGTTGTCCTGTCCACGTCCCATTGGTTGTGCAGTGTCTGGTGGTCAGGCCTGATGTTTTGAAGCCTTCCCAGCACGTGTAAGCCACTGAGCTGCCGAAGGTGATGCCATCACTGAAGACAATTCTGCCATGTGCTGGGGTGCCAGGGTTACCACAGGATACAGCTGAGGGGTGAGGAAATACCAATCAGCGTTGATTAAACTCAGCGATAATATCGGTGTAAGCAATACTGTCTTCCTGTCCCTCAGGGCTGATCAGCTGTGGGCTACAATAATGAGATTATCACTGGAGTCAGCTGGAAATAACATAAAATATCTCCTTGAGGTAGTGAAGCTGATTAATGATTAAAGGCTGTTGGGCTAGGGCGACCCCAAAGCTGAGCGCTCGTCCCCAGGTGAGACTTTTACTGCATGTTTCTGTCTCTCTCCATTTTCACTATCCCATCAAGGCAGAAATGCATAAAATAATGTAAAAAAGGAGTGTGTGTGACTGATCCTTTGCTTTTAATCACAGATGAATTACAGTTGTGTCGTAGTGAGTGAGGGGAAGTTGTTAAAACCCCTACATCACTAACGTTAACCTCCAAAACGCCACTGAGCCAAGTACAACACCTGTAAAAGATCCAAGGTCAGGTGCTGCCTGGTCGTGCTTACTGTTTGCCAAAACATCTGCGAGGTACAGCAACTGTAGAGGAAAACAAATGATGGCAAGAAGCAGCACTGGGTCATGCAGCAGGACTGTGGAGCTAATTATCAGTCAATACTTGTGGACAATGTCCTTCCTGAGTCATCTTTGGGGAGAACACAGTTGCGGAGATGAGAGCACAGAGAATACAGAAATATATTTCAAGATTGGCTGTGTGCTTGACATTACAGCATTCATTAAGTCACACTGGTGTTCATGTTCACAGCTGCTTCAACAGTTCCTTTACTAAAGCCTATAGTGAATCTGAGGGGTTCCCTTTTATTTTGTGGAAAAAGTCACCCTCTGTGATGTCTTCTTTTGAGCCACGGATGTTTTCTTTGTGTCTGAGCCGCAGCTGGTCTTGTAGATTGTAAGACAAAATTGTCAGGGGATGGTTCATGAATGCAGCCGGGAAAGCACTACGACTCTATCTAGTGAGCCATCGACCTTTAGTCTGCTGGCACAGCACATTAACAGAACCGACAGAAATTAGCACCCAGCCACAGCACATTTCCCTAATAAGATCATGACAGCTGACAGCCTTTAACAATCAAAAACCTATTGATGGCATTCATTAGCCAGAACTCTTAAAAGCCTCGTTCAAAAGTACGTGAGACAGCGTGTAGGTGGAGCACATCATACAAAGCTGTACGTGCGTCTATGACAGCAATTTTTTCCTTTAAATCTGTGAGTAACAGTCTGTAGATGAGTGTGTATTTAATTGGAAGTGTGTATGGATTTTTTTGCATTTGTGTGTGTCAGTGACAGATGTCTTACCCTCTCTGAATCAGCTTTTAACCACTATTAGCTTAATGAAAAACAACTGTAGACAGACATAAATAATTACCTTACACAATCACAGACAATGGCACACACAAACACACTTCTAAGGTGTGTGTGTGTCTGTACGACTGACTTGATATTTACGTCAGTTTTTCAACATATGCAAGCAAGTCAAGACTTACAAGAGGTTAAAATTAGAGACTTTCTGCAGTTTCTCAACCACACGCTTTCCACAACAGCTTGGTATAATTTCAGTTTAGAGCTCTGTGTCTTAAAGTTTCAGCCATCTGTATTATTTTAAACACATACAGTCTAAAGATAATGATTTCCAACAGGAAGAAAAAAAAACACATGCAATTTAGCAGCTAAATTTACGTATAACAGTAAGTACGCTTTGTCCTATTGTTAGTATACCGGTGACTTTTTGTGTCACAGGCACATAAACAAGCACTGATACATTGTGACTCCCTCTTCCTCGACCTAGCAACTCAAATTGGTGCGAGAATAAATTGTCTATCCAATTGAATTTAAAATTTGCATCAGACTACAGTGTAGACCATGTCTGCTTTACTCGGCCTGAATATCTGTGGTGAAAATCGGCAAGGCTACACAGGCAGCAGCTAATGGTTCCAGTGTCTCTACAGTTCTAGGGGGACCCACTTTAATTTTCCCTGGATTCCCATGGGTTCAAAGAGTGTCTTTGGAAACTGCTGTTGTCGACTATAGGATGCCGTTTATTAACACAGTGCTGTCAAAGATCCAACTTATTTACGAGTGACACACTTCAATCCTTTGTGTCTAAGCATGAACACAAACAAACAAACTTGAGTCTTCATATTTTAAATTCAACAATCGTCTTACATTATGCGTCTCTGGTGTTACATCTCTGAATTTTGAAAACATATTAAAATGACCACTTATGGACAAACAACGTTGTTAATGATTTATTATTGCGTTCTTGCTGCAGAATTTTAGACCGCAGTGGAATTACACTCACTCAATAGCCTATAATGTTTATTTAAAAATGAATGGCTTTATGTAGGATCAAAATATGTACACATACTGTAGTAAAATTCACACTGCTACACAAACTCTGAAACACGCTGTTTTTTTCTTTCCTGTCTCTTTAAGCTGTCCTCCCAAATGGCCCAGCCTACTCTAATAGGTCAATCACAGTGTGGCAAAGGAATGTTGGTTGTGTATCCTAATTATGTGATTACAGATATAACTCTGTAAGTGTGATGCAACTATGTGTGAACCAGAACCAGACCAAGAACATAGAGAGGGTTCTGCAGAGGTCAATAATTCATTTTGCATTATCATACCCCAAACTGCAGTTATCATTTATTTTTCACATATGCACAAGTAGGGAGTGCCAACTAAAGTTTACAGCAACTTGCACTGTGGCAAGAGTGCAAAAAAGACTCTTGTCTTCACTTTTAGAGCCAGCAGCAAACCAAGAGCATGCTTTGCACGCCGATGAGAGACGTTGGAGATCAGTTTTGCAGAAGTGTCTCTAGCAAGCAAATGAAAAATGGCAGACTGCGAGGCAGCTGCTCATTAATATTCAACGCAATAAAAGAAACGGAAAACCCAAGAAGTGTAATATCAGCATTTGTAACATAAAACCTCTATATTTAACTCTATCTGTATCACATATGGGCAAAGTATGGTGGACCATCTCAGTCTGGCCAACATATTACAGTAATAAAATGAAGTAAAATGAGTTAAAAAGAAGTTTACGAAAACCCAAAGACTCAATAAATATGTGTAATATCAATTATCCAATATGGGCTTTTCACTCTTACTTTATCTAAATCACTATGACTCTCACAAAAAAGAAAATACTTAGGATAAAGATCAAAATGATTAAATCCATATATCACGAAGACTTTATAAGCAAATCTTGTTTGGTTCCTTTTATATCAGGGTATATTTTTAAGGCAATGTTTTATAGAATCTAGTCTGAGGCCCAAAGGTAACCTCAAAAGAGACAAAGACGACTTGCCATCAAAGTGTATGTTTTCAAAACAGACAGTTCAGCATGTTGTCACATTTAAATTTCTTGTATAAAGCAAGCAGCAGCCTTTTAAAGGCTCTATATAAATAGAATACAGATAAGAAGAGCCCATAAATATCTATCTCGAGTCAAGTAGAAAGTACTGCTTCGATTTTCAACGCTATGACAGAAAATAACTAAATAAATAAAAAGTTCTATATGCTGTTTAAAGTGTAAGCTGCAGTTTACGTTTCACTCAAGTTCAAGTGCCAAACTTTCACCTAACATGAGGAATATAAATGGTCATTTTGACACTTCCCACCTTGACAGACAGGCTGTGTACCACTCCAGGTGCCATTATGAAGGCAGGTCCTCTCGGCTGACCCAATCAGGTTATATCCTGCCTCGCAGCTAAAGCGCAAAAGGCTCTTGGTTTTAAATTCCTCTCCTCCTATACGGGCACCATGAGGAGGGATCCCTGGGTCTCCACAGATTCCAGCACTCACACCTACAGCAAGAAAGCAAGCATAAAGTTAATGTACCAAACTCAACAATGCTCTTAAAAACCAAATGAGTCCCCCACCCCCCAACATAATCCTGGACTGCTGCGACACAAACATAGAAACACATCAAAGCACATCAATTTGCACAGTGAATCCAAATACACTTGCTGCAGTCATGTCCATTAGTTCTAATAGGTTTTAGTGATTTTGTGCAACTAAATGATAAAATGCTAGATCAGGAGGTCGTCTCTCACTGGGATCATTATGCTAAAAATACATGCTAGCATTCATGCTAGAGGTCAACAACATCAACTAAACACCATATGCACTGGAGAAATTGCAATGACACAATTTGCCTGCTTACCCTTTTCATATACAGTAACTCACACATAGATGCACATACTCAGACATGCAAACTTTGTAGAACTGTACTTTGCATTTAGGCTATACCAAATTGTTCTAGCATTAAAAGCACTGAGCGCGTTACAATTTTAGCAGCTTAAATTCCATCGGTAGGGATTTGTGAGTTTAACAGGGTACAGCGCCAAATGCGGTGTCTTGCATCTCAATGAGTTCTTCAGCTGCAGGATGTATTCTGCCCTGCTGAGTGCTCTGTTTTGAGGCCAGCAGAGTAAGCTTATTGCATTTCAGCTGTTGAGACTGTTGATGCTGAGTTTAGAAATGATCGGTTGTAGTGTTGTGGGATCTGTGTAACCCCAGTGTAGAGGAATGCTTACAACCTGAGAAGTGAACAAGAACTCTGCCACCTCTCTATTCCTGCCTGTTTCTAACATTTGCAGTTCAAGCCAGGAAATATGCCCTGTAGTATAAAGTGTGCTCAGTTTCCAGCATGTAAGAGATCATCATGTCTCTGTGTTTGTGATAAATTGCAGAGGTAACAAAAATGACATAAAATACTTTGTCACGATAATTTACACAAGCAAAACTGTCAAATGGTGACATAGTCATAAATTTGTAATGCAATAAAAAGCATATAAAAACTGAACAAAGTTTTTTTTAACAGCTTGAAAATGTTCAAATAATTTCTCCCTTCATCTTTTTTTGTAGAACAAATGGGAGGACATGTGCGATGAAGGGCAGCGTGGTCATGGGGTGGTTAGTTCTCAGTAAGCTGGAAGGTAGGTAATTATAATCAACGATATAAACAGCTTGCTGCAATTCGTCACTTATTAAATTGATTAACTGATTTAAAATTATGGCGTCGCTTCTGGTATGTTATTCATGTCTGGAACTGTGGAAAGTGGAAAATCGAATCTAGAGATAAATATTCATAGAGCACAAGGACTAACTTTCAATCATAATATGACGTTTCTTAGGTGACTGTCTACCACTGTCATTTCCTCAATACAGTACATCACAGTCTCTGATCTAAAATCAAAAAACAATACGGTGAACAATTGAGTGGTTCTGAAACACACAAGGAGCCTGTCCGTCAGTCAGAGATACCTGTCAGTTCCAGTTAATACTTCACAGTATATTATGCTGAGGCAAAACAAAGATGTCTTAGTACTGACTTGCCTGTGGGGTATGGCTCATTGTTTTTGTTCCAGATGGGGTGTTGCTGTTTTTTTAATAGCTCAATCTTTTGCTCTCAAAAAACACTTGTTTCATTATTCAGTTCCCTGGAATTCTACTGTTTTTACCTTTAATCAGTGAGTCTTTGCTATTCTGTAGCCTTTACTGGTACTGTTTACCATCTGACAAGATCTCTGCATAGTATGTATACACTAGCAGTTAAAAGTTTGGACACACTTTCTCATTTTATGTTTTTTCTTCATTTCTACTACTTTCTACATTGTAGATACATATTGAAGACATCAAATATACGACACAAGATATATAGAATTATGTAGCAAAGAAAAAATTGATAAATAACTCTAAATATGTTTTATATTTTAGATTCCTGAAAGTAGGGACACTTTGTTAACAGCGCTGCAAACCCCTGGCCTTCTGTCAATGAGCTTTATGATGTAGTCGCATGAAATGGTTTCACTTTACAGGTGTGCGTTGTCAGGATTCATTTGTGGAATTGTTTTGCCTTCTTAATGGGGTTGGGACCATAAGCTGTGTTATGCAGGTTGGTACACAGATGACAGCCCTATTTGACAACTGTTAGAATTTATATTATTGCAAGAACCAATCAACAAGTAAAGAGAAACGACAGCCCATCAGTACTTTAAGAACTGATGGTCAGTCAGTCTGGAAAACTGCTAAAACTAACAAGCGCTACAATGAAACTGGCTCACGTAAGGACTGCCCCAGGAAAGCAAGACCAAGAGTCACCTCTGCTGCTGAGGATAAATTAACCTGAGTCACCAGCCTCAGAAACTGCAAGTTAACAGCACCTCGGATTAGAGCCCAGATATGGACATTACACTAGTGGAAATCTGTGCTTTGGTCTGATGATTCCAAATTTGAGATCTTTGGTTCCACCCGCTGTGTCTTTGTGCGAGACAGAAAAGGTGATCAGATGGTCTCTACATGCATGGTTCTCACCGTCAAACATAGAGGAGGTGTGATTGTGTGGGGGTGCTTTGTTGGTGACACTGTTGGGGATTTATTAAAAACTGAAGACACACTGAACCATCATGGCTACCACAGCATCCTGCAGCAACACGCCATCCCATCCGGTTTGCGTTTAGTTGGACCATCATTTATTTTTCAACAGGGCTATCTGACCAAGAAGGAGAGTGATGGAGTGCTGCGCTAGATGGCCTGGCCAGCACTCCGTCACCTGACCTTAACCCAATCGAGATGGTTTGGGATGAGATGGACCGCAGAGTTAAGGCAAAAGGGCCAGCAAGTGCTCAGCATCTCTGGGAACTTCTTCAAAACTGTTGGAAAACCATTTCAGGTGACGACCTCATGAAGCTCATCGAGAGAATGCCAAGAGTTTGCAAAGCAGTAATCAAAGCAAAGGGTGGCTATTATGAAGAATGTAAAATATAAAACATGTTTTGAGATTTACTACATAATTCCATATGTGTTTATTCATAGTTTTGATGCCTTCAGTGAAAATCTAAAATGCACATAGTCATGAAAATAAAGAAAACCCATTAAATCCCATTAAATGTCCAAACTTGACTGGTAGTGTACAAGCAAGCAAACTCTAGAAATGATCATATAATGATGGTGACAGTATGTAGTGGCTCCAAAGTCAGCATGAACCTTTTTGTCTTTGAGACCACAGAATAAGGCGTTGTCAGCCAAAACTGTTTTTCTCAGAGCTCAGGGTACAGTAAAGATATAGATACAAATAAACAAATACAAAGAACAGTAAGTAATTTTATCAGATTAGATGGTAAATTCTGTGTGTGTGTGCAGATAATCTTGTGCTCTTCAGTCCAGGTAGTGCTGGTCTCCAGCAGCTCCTTCGCATACATTACATTCTGCTTATGGTTTGGAACATGATATTAGATACCATGCCTGTAAGAGCACTGTCATCATTTGTAGAACCAATGAAGACAAACATCTAAGACTTTCCAAATTTAAATTGTCGAATAATAATCTTATTGTCTGTAATGAGGTCAAATATCTTGGACATCTTATTATAGCTCAAACACCAGAAGAGTTCTCTTTAGAGCATACTGTACATCTCTGCATACTTCATACTTGTGGACAAACTATAGGAACTATAGGAAGGTGAGTCTACATAAACCTCATGCAGCCTATACTAATGCCCTGAGCTTATCACTGAAGATACAAAGGTGGCTCAACACCAGCAGGGGCTGGTACAATTGTCTCTTTGTGGGAAGGTGATCTGAGTGTATTTTTTCTTTGTTTTTGTTGATGTGTTTTACATGAGTCTGGAATAAAGATTGATTGATTGGTACAAATTGCACACTGTTGTTGTGAGCAGGAGCGCTTGCCATTCTGTAATATTTTATATTAGCAATTGTGTTCTGCAAAGCCTTATTAAAAAGGCATTTCTGGATACAGATTTCCTTGTTGAAAGCCTCGGTGTAGATGTGGTACATTTGCCTTACATGTAAAAACAGGCACAGACTTATCGTGTGCTTTGAGTGCGAATATGTATGACAGCAACAGTGAATCATTCAACTTAGCCCTAATCCTGCACAAAATGTAAATCGTGTCTATTAGACATGCAGGTATATCAACTACTTTGACTTTACCAGTGCAGTAGGGTGGTGCTCCACTCCATGTACCATCTTCCTGACAGTGGCGAGTAGCATTGCCCACAAGCACTCCACCAGGTAGACAAGAGTACTGCAGTACTGAACCATATGTCCAACTGTTGGTCCCAGATACTACTACATTAGGGGGTACACCAGGGTCACCACAGGAAATAGCTACAGAGACAGCAAGAGATTGAAAGAGATAAAGAAGGGTTTAGTGTGTGAGTGTTCGTGTATGTCTCTGAATGTGTGTTTGAGTGTGGATGCGTCCAACTATAGATTACAGATACTATTGCTTCAGGTTGTGCAGCTGGGTCACTGCAGAGACAGCAAACAGGAGAGTGTTTTCAGCAAAAGAGGGGTGGGATTAATGCAAGCCCTTGTTGTTTTTGTGTGTGCGTGCTTGTGTCAAAATACACAAACAGGGACTGCAAAAAGAAAGAAGTGTAGACATTAAACGTAGCATGAGACAGAGGCGCTAGCTGTTCAACCAAGGTGAACTGGAAGACAACCAAGGATGTTTTGGTTGTGTGATATGCACCTTAACCAATACAAGACAACGTATTATGACTTTGCAACTGTACAATAAAACATATGCACATAAATAATTAAACCTGCCTTGCTTACACCACATTGTAGCATACGGGCATGCAAGTAAAGCTTATTGAGTTTAACTGAATTGCCTGGGAGAGGGAGAGAAAACCAATAACTCATCTGAAATTAAATTCACTTCAGCCAGACATCACTGAAAGCATCTCTGCTTTTCTTCTATGTAGAAAACTAGAAAAAAATCATTCCAAAGCATTTAAGCAACAGACGCCCAATTTTTTTTCTTCAGCTTCGGAGAAATCTATGTTTTACAAAGCACAAGTTTCTGGAGGACACTGATATGGAACTGCTCTCGATTTTCTATTGCTGCCAAATGACTTGTCCTCTGATATCTCTCCTCACCCCCAAATTGTATTACTCCATCCTCTCCTTGCCCCTCTGTCATCACCCCTTTCCCCCCAATTTTCCGATAAGACCTTGTTTTGCGAATGCAACGCTCGATGCACAGACGCCAAGTGCTTCACCGGTGTCTGCCCCTTCCTTCCTCTCTGTCTGATTTCTCATCTCTACACCTCTGTTCCTGTGTCTTTATTCTAAGCTTTTGTTCACCTTCTGTTCCCCTCTTCATCTGTGAATCTGCTTCCTTCTCACTATCACTCTCTAGTTTAATCTCTTTGTTTCTATCAGGAATGGTAGCTTTCTAACAAGACCACCTATAGCCTTATGAGACACATTCCAACTTTCTTTTTCTGTAAACACACATGGACACAAATCATACTCAAACCTTTACGACTCTTTCTTTCATACCCTTTTCTTTTATGATTACTTTCTTCCCATTTTCTTTCTTGAACCCTCTCGTTTGCTCTCACTCTCTCATCCACTCCTCCTTATCCTACTCTCAAAGGCTCTTCAGGCTATTTCAATCCTCAAATGCCTATTCCAGAAAAAAAAAAAAAAAAGCTACCTGCTTGTGACTACTTTTTTGAAGGCATGTTCTTATAAAAAAAATCCCAAAATTCTTCTGTTCACAACAGGAAAGACATATAGCCAAATATTTCCCCGACTACCTTCACTTGTTCACCCATACCTAGGCAACGAGGGATTGGCCGGTCCCACAGTCCATTATGCTGACATGTAAGGAGTGCAGAACCCAAAAGGTAGAAGCCTCGTTTGCAGTGGATTGATACAGTCACACCATAGCTGAAGACTTCTGGGTAACGAAGGCCGGATTGGCGCACGCCATTCTCCACATGACCGGGGTCAGAACAGTTCACCACTGTACGAGAGAGCAGAAGAGCCATTTAAAAGTATTTACAAAGTTTTTACAATGCAAGCATATATAAAGGTGATGGCTATATATCTTGGGAGCTTTGTGGGGTTGAGTACTGAATACTAAATTACCATTTAACAAAGTTACAATTTCATATCATCCATGCTGCTCTGCTCTGGTCTTCTTTAAACTGCTCTTTTGTCATACCCTGCTCTGTTTTTTGAAGCATTTTGTTCCCTATTCCCTCCTCCTGTCCCTTGTACTTTTTCTCTCTGGGTAGATGCCAGTCCAATAAGAGTGGAGTTTGATTTTCCCCATGTCGCAGGGGAGACTGACATTCACTCAAATTCAAGTCCATGGGGGAGACGCCTATGTGTGTTTGTGTGTGTGTGTGTGTGTGTGTGTGTGTGTGTGTGTGTGTGTGTGTGTGTGTGTGTGTGTGTGTGTGTGTGTGTGTGTGTTTGGCACCCTATGGGAACAAAGAAAGTTTCAGTCTTATAATTGACAGCTGCTGCTGTGAGGTAAAAAGAGGGAGGGAGAGCAGGATAAGACAGAAAATGTGGGGGAGATGGAGAAAGCAAGCAGGCAAGCGAGGATGAATCGCTTCAGTGGGAAACCCATGTGAGCAACTACGTTGTATCGATCTGCTCTCATGACTTTGCAAAATGCTTGTGTGTGTGCGTGCTTGAGTATATCATAACTGTTACACTAGCAGGGGTCTAGAGAGTTTTGTACTGTAATGACCGTGCATGGTTAGCAGAGGAAAAGAGCATGTCTCTGGACATGTACCCAGCTGTGTTTGCGCACGAATGAATTTATTAGTTTATTTGGAGATACACTGATTGTGTCTGAATTCATCTTGCAGATAAGATTTTGTTGTGTTCTCTCTTTTACTAGCAGCAGACTTGGTTCCAAAAGCAATTTCATTTACATAATGTGGGTAGAAGCAAATTCAGTCAACACATGCTGAACATACCACGGCAATCCACAATTTAAAGGAAAGTCTGTTTTTTTACAATACAACCTAGGGATCATTTTTGTCATTGAGGCCTTTTCTTTTATTTGGTTATGATTTTACTCAACAGATGTCGATAGCATCATGTTGGCTCCTCACACAGATTCTATGATTTTAAAAGTGAAAAAAATAAAATAAAATAAATAAATAAAGCATTACAAGGATGTGCATGTGGATGAGTTGCTAGCTCTGTGTTAATGAATGTGGACGAGACCTTTGCAGACTGGTAAGGGGCTGCTCCACTGTCCGTTAAGTCGGCACTGAGCCCGAGCATTTCCACTTAGGACGTAACCTCTGTTGCAGGTGAAGTTGACCACATCATTGAGATTAAATTCGGTGCCATTGGTCCGCCCGTTGGCTGGGTTGCCTGGGTGACCACAAGTTATTGCTGAGAGAGAAAGAGTGGAGAGAAATGTGATGAGAAACTTGAGGTTCGGAATAAGTATTGTGGTTCTCCCTCTTGATATTGTGTGATATTTCCAACTTTTTTTTAATGTTGGTGCACAGATATATTCACTGAAAAAAAAATGTAAACTCTAAAAGAATAAATTGTGTGATGTCTCTGAAGATTTTCTTCATTTAACAATATAGGTTTTAGCTTTTCATATTTGACAAAAGCAGCAAACAATCTTTAACTCCAAACCACGATGTTGTTGGTATTGTGAACTTACGGACACAGACAGGTGTTGTTCCAGACCACCGATGGTCTTGTTGGCAGATTCTGACTGATGTGCCAATTAGGCGATATCCTAACATGCACTGGTATACAACTGTGTCACGGTAACTAGATCCATCCCCGCTAATGTGGCCGTTGACTATAGGATCTGGAGAGTCACAGTGACCAGCTGGGAGAAGCAAAGTGACAGAAATTAATACAGCACAATGAAACGCATCTTTAACTCACTCACACATCACTGAAGCTGGTTTTGTGTGCTGAGCCCTGATTTTAAACACATTCTGGCTCATTGTGCCAGCAGTCACTGTGGACTGCCAAATTATATGTAGGAGCTTAGATGCTTAAACTTTCAAATGTCTGTCTTTGCAAATCACCTTCAAAGACTTTAGTTCTAAACTTGGAGCAATTACAGATGAACAAAAGTCTCTTAAAAACAGTCCTTTAAACATTTTTTTCATGCACTACATCTGCCTGGGGTTACTTAAAGCTTCAGCACATAAAAAGCAAGACTCCTGCGAGCTGAGGTGTAAAGAGATTCTGAATTGTATTTGACACTACATCTGTTAACAGATGTGTTTCAAAGTCGATCCCTTTTTCTTGATGTTTGTGTATCTAATGGTAAATGGTAAATAGTCCACCCAGTTCTGAACGGTCACTTGGTTATTGCCAAAGGTTAAAAGTTAAAAATAACTAGCCTTTTTAAAATTGTTACAATTATTTCTAATTTTAAGAGATAGTATTATTATTGTCTTTTTAGGTCAGCAAATATCATCTCTATCAATAAATGACAAATACTGTTATATTTTGTCATCAATATCTCAAAAGAATATGAGGGTGGATATGAAATTTGCAGGTGAAACATGAATATTAACAATGCGCTACCTTATCAAAGTTGTACATATAGGCTCTCCGTGTTCATTACATTGACTTAGGTGATCTATTCCATGGTGTTAGTGAGGTACTAATCAGGTTGGATTTTTCTCATTAATGTAATATGAGATGAGTCAATGCTTTGATTTTACTTTAACAGCTTGCTACATTTCTTTTCCAATGAATCAAATTGTTAATTTTTGTGCCAAAGGGACTTAGGATAAACCACAACGTCTTGAACATCTTATCACATTCAATGAACATTACCTAGACACCTGGTCTCTACACCACTCCACAGCCCATTAGCGCCACACTCCCTCACGTGGGATCCCACCAGCGTGTAGCCATGGTTACACATAAAGATCGCAGTTGCTCCGAATGTGGTCAACGTCCCCAGTTTGGTACCAAAAGGTGGGGAAGGAAGTTCCCCGCAGGATATAACTAAATAATGAAATAAATGTGTCATTACAAAGTAACAAATTACACATTACATAACATCGTGGTGCAAATGATACTTTTCCATCTTTTACAAAATCTGCAAATAAAGTGGTCTGTGTCGTCAAGCCTTCATCATGATTGGTCAGTTAAATGAAGCATTACAAGACTACCATCCTAAATTTAAACATGGTACATTTTTGTTTTCCAACACAATATCTATCTGAATTTATTTCCTTCAGAAGATTTAAGCTAATTCTATCTTAATATCCTGGGAGACACAGCTTTAAAGTCACTGGCTAATTTAAACAGACACTTCTGTTACATTGCCAAATCCCTTGAAACTGCTGCAATGATAGGTAGGTCAGCTCAAACACTACCAAGAGAAATTAACAAAAACATATCCAAATAAAGTCTTTAAACCACTGGCTTAATGTAAAATACATTTCAAATTGTAATCATTTTTTTTAAACTTCTCCAGTGTACACATTTCACTTTTCCATTGGCATATCATATATTATGCAACAGTATGAAATTCTGTAGCCTACTGGAAAGTTGTCAAAGTCCCAATGTTCTGTCACAGCCTCTCTTTATGAAACAAGCAGCAAAGACGCATTGCATAGTAAGACTGTATTTGTATAGACAGTATTTCACTACTATCGGCATATACCCCACATTTAGGAAGCACAGACTGCATTCTGTTTGAAAGAGACACAGTCCCTAGACAATGTGCAGTGGTTAATATCCTCAGGCGTTTCGAAACACATACACCCCTGGTAACTAATTTCCAAAAAAGTAGAAGAAATAGATAAAACCTCACGCACAACCAAACATAAAGCAGCTCCCTCTCAAATATACCAATGACAGAGGATTATGCACATGCATACTTGCCCCTCACAGCAGGTGAAAAGAGTTGTTGTTGTTTTTTAAACTAAACATGGCAATTGTGCTAGGAAAGTAGCTTTCTTTAATTCTTCCACGTCTCCCCTCATTTCTTTATATCTTGCTAGGAAAATGGGAAACAGGTGCACTGATTAGAAATCATACCTGAACTACAGAACATATAGCAAAAACATTTATGCCATTTAAAAGGTCTTGAAAGTCAATATTTTGTATGATCACCTTTATTTTTTAACAGTCTGAAATCTCTTAGGCAAATTTCTTATCATTTCTTTAAATAGTCTTTAGAAATGGTTTTCCAGGCTTCTTGAAGGATAATCAATTTTCACTGCCTTTTGTTCAGTTCTCTGTCAAGATGATCTCACACTGCTTCAGTAATTTTGAGGTTAGCTGACCTTTCCTGACCAAGGTGAACAAAAGCCCATTCCTCTGAAAATGGTCAGATACAAGGGGTGGACTGAAAATGGGAAAAAATAGGCAGCCGATTTCAAAAGAAAAACTTTGAACACTTTCAGAAAGCGTGCTTTAAAAAATTACATGAAAGTCAAACTCCTTGGAAGAAAAGATAAAAAAATGATGGGCAGATTTTTGTAAATGTCTCTTGTTCCGGTTTTATTTTGATAGTCCTTGTCAAGTGTGCGGCCCATTCCCATTCCCTCATTACTCCCTCGTGTATTTAACCCCTGTTTTTCTTTGCCCCTTGTCGTGTCGTAACCCCGTCCCTGCTGTGTGTTCCCCTCATGTGCCTGTTTAGATCCTAGCTTCTCAGTTCCAGGGTTTGTTTTCTTGTGATCCAGCTTACATTCTAGTTTTCCAGAGTTTCAGTCCTTAATTACCATGGTGAGGGCTTTTGTTTGTTTTCTGTGAGTTTTTGTTATGGTGGATTTCCCAGCAATAAAGCTGCCATTTTCAGTTAACCTCCCGTGTTGTGAGTCCTGCGTTTGGGTCCTACATCCTGCCTGCCACACAGCTGAACCGTGACAGTTTTATGTATGATCTGACTGAATAATGTTCAGTATAATTCTACTAGAGGAAATTTAGAAGGTGCACCAAATACTAATTTTATTATCATGCACTTAAGTGAGGGCATCAGCTGATTATGAGCTAAGACAGTCATAATAGTGTCTTTGTGTGTATCAGTACTTACTCTTACAGGTAGCTGGGGCATCTGACCCCTCCCAAGTTCGGTTGGCAAGGCACCGAAGAGTCCGATGCCCCGCACCTAAATAGTACCCAGTTGAGCACTCCAGCATCACCACAGAACCAAACTCTCCCAGCCTACCAGAAATTAGGCGGTAGAGCATGTGACCTGAGAGGACGTCGTCAATGCTGGGGCAGTGGACCGCTGGACAAAAAATTAATGAAATGATACAGTTATATAAAATGTAACTGAACGGCAGGTGACTTTTAATTCTTAATTAAAATCTCTGATAATGTACTATTTGTATAAATTATAATTGTATAAATTACTTATTTATAATTCTAAACAAACTCCAAATTAATTATTGATTTAGTGGACAAAAGTTTTTTTTGAAAAATAAATGATGTGTGAGTCATCTTCTCAAAATGCATCCTGGACACTGAGAAGAGAGCTTCCAGCGAGAGGCTCTAGCTTTTTCTCGATATACCAGTGCTTACTTTTTTGTCAACTAATACATTTACCCATCCTTATAATAAAGTTAGAAATACATACGTAGACATCTGGAGACTGAGGCAGCATTGCTCCAGCTGCCATCCTCCAAACACATGGCAGTCATCGGAACACCTGGGTCAAGGTGGTAGCCATGGTTACACTGATAGGTGACCTGGCTCCCAACAGTATACTGGTAAGCATGGAAGCTGCCGTTTCCCGGTGACGGAGGTATGCCGCATGAGACAGCTACCACATAACAAAAAGAAAAGTGTTGCACAAGGAATCCTTTACAACTGCAATTTTTTAATCCTTTTTACCTTTATCATTATCACTAAGAAGACTGAGAAATAATTGGTTTAAAATTTTACCTTGACAAAAAGGCGGTGGGGTATCCCACTGGAAAAGCCCATTGGAGTCGAGCTTGCAGGTGGCATTGCTTGAGCCCACCAGCCTGTGACCACGATTACAAAAGTACTGAAGTCTGCTACCTGGGCGAAGTTTGGTTCGGTTGACCACACCGCCATTCAGTGGAGGATCATTAATGCTACAGTAAGCAGCTGGAGGCAGAGAAACAAAGAGGGACAGAGAGAAGACACACAATAAAAAAGTGTTCTCAGCGGATAGCTTAATCGACAGTCAAATTGTACAAATAATTTGATTTCCTAAGCTAAAAATAACAAACTGGCATGACAGTTTAAGAGTTTAAGAGAGTCTGAAAACTTGGTGACATTAATTGTAACACTCCAGGCAATCTGAAGAAAACAAAAAGTAAATGCCATCTATTAGTGAACTTAGTGAGCAGAATCCCAAAGCAAACAGAATAATCATGAACTAGAAGAAGATATTGCACTTATTCTGAATTTTTCCAAGTAGTGCAGTGTTTTGTCATCTTAGAGCAGAGTGCGAGTGTGGTAGAGCATGAATACCACTCTAAACAGTAGCTAGAACACGGCACTCAAGGGCCGCTTGGCTCTCACTTCTCTGTCTGATGTGGTCACTGCTTCACCTGATCTTGGCTCTCCTCCCTCTTGGCTTCACATTAGTGGAATGACATTCCCACTCTGATCAGGACAACAGAGTCTGTGAATCTTTCTTTCCTAGAAGTGTCATATGTCATCTGTTCCTTTTTATTCACCATTTCAGATCTTATCATCCTATCATAGCATTTCTCTGTAACATAATCATTATTCATTTAGGGTCCTCCTTTATATCTCAGTGTGTATAATTTCAATAAAGGGACACAGGCTCCATTCAGATAATATTTTATCTCAAGACCAGCACATCAGAGTATCAGTTGTTGTTTATTACTGAAGATCTCTGGAAGTTTTAGTCACAGGAAAGTTTAAAGGGTACTTCATATGATTTTCCTTTCCTTTTTTCTGTCATAGTTCCCATCAGACAATATAATGTTTGAATTGTGCATATATAAGTAAGCAGTAATAACCAGCATAGTCAGTAGAGGAAGAGTTTTTATCTTCAAACACAGGGTCATGAACCACGGAGAGACAAAAATCTATCTACAAAGTGTCAGTTCTGCTATTATTTATTTTACCAAATAGTCATCAGCTAATGAGATGCCAATAAACACAGAATTCTACCAAAGGTTGAGCAGATATTCCTGTGGAAGCCCAATAATATTGAGGCTTTGTGGTCAGTATCTTTTTTTGTTGTTCTCTGTTATACTCTGCCATTAAAACAGAGCTTTCTAACAGGTGACACCATCTTTTACCCTAATGTATCTACAAGCTGACTTTAAATCCAACTCTTGCCCAAGCAAATAGCTTCACCAAACCTTTAACTGCCAATTATTAGGCCAACTAACACCGATAACCTTACTGTCTTGACAAGTGGGTTTATCTAAATGCCAAATCCTTCTGAGAAGTCCAGCAATCATCCCTGCTTATTGTATCCAGCTCCATGAGTTTACTTATAACTACAATTTTTTAAACCATTCTGACGAAGGCTGCTCTTGTCCAAGTACAGAGCAGAGAGTCCTTGACTTGGTCTTGGTCTATATCAACACTGAAATCTATTCTTACGCCTTCTTATGTGTCTACAATAATTCCATTTATCTGTCGAATTTTCCAGAACTTTCATTTAGACTTATTTTAACTGCTTCCACCTTGATGTTGTTATTGTGTTTTACTCTAGTGTTTATACCATTCCTCTAACATTAACTGCATTGTATATTGTGACTTTAGCTCCATTTGTAGTAGTTTTAGCTGATGAATACATCACCTTAATTGTTTATTTGAAAAATTGGAATGGCTCTGCTCTCACATGTGCTGTGAAGACATGCTGAGACATATATTATTTATCCTACTACCACTGCTGACAACTTCTTTAAAATTTACTAACTACCATACTTGTTTACAGCCTGAACAGAATGCTCCCTTTATGCATTAAGGCAAAAACAACAAAGTAGAGAGAGCGCGAGAGAGAAAGATGGGTCAAGAATTTCCAAGTGAATCTTAACAAGTGAAACTATTAAATATATATAAAAGTGATGAGGCTATCCCAGCTTTCAGGATGGTCCGATGATAAATAGATGCCATACAATTAATAAAAATGATGCAGGGTTAATTTCACAGCCAAACAATACACTGGGTCCACAAAGAATAATAAGAAAAAAGCGTAACAGTGATTATTGCAGCTTACTCCATCTGCCAACACACATTTACAGTATATACTTCTGAGGATCCTCACAGGTATAATACATTTCCTGCCCCCTAGCCATAAGCATGCCAGCATGTCAAAGAAGAAGACATTTCTAAACATATATTTATGATACAAACTGTACTATAGATATGTTCAGTTTCAATTTAAAGCTCCAGATCATTAATAATGTATAGTAAGTGAAAAATCCCACCCATCATTTTTTTGTTTTCTTTAGAGATGCTGTTGTCGATGCAATAAGACACCACGGGGAAAGACAATTCTGTTACTTAAGGCTGTTTTGCAGATATAACCCAAAGACTAAAATATATCACATTAATTTTTTTCCCTTCAGCACACAGAGCCAGGAAACAGGCCTTGTGACTTACTCCTTCTAAACCCAAATAGGATTAGTGTCACTATAAATTATTTTTTCTATGACTAAGATTGGGGGATTGTCTTTAACGAATTCTTAACAAGTTAAAATGATTAAGTGGTGAACTAGCTTACAACCCAAATCTAAAAAAGCCAACACAACCTCACAGTGTTGGCAAGCCACTACAGATTTAATTCGCTCAATCTGACAAATTAACAAATTAGAGTTACTAATTCTCTTTTGCTCATAAGTAGCATGATGCATTCAAAAATAATGTTTTCTAAATAATCATTGCTCACCCACCTACAACCTTGATGAATTACTTTCATTATTAAGAAAAGCATTAGGGATGGTTATTCACTAAAGGAGAACAGAGCAGCTAATTTAGTAGTCAAAAACCGTTTTAACACGGGGGGTCACACAGACTTCTAGGTACTGTGTTTAAAAGCAGAATAAGAGAGCAGCCCCTTCCAGAAAACTCACATTGGAAAATGGGCATACATCTAACACACAAGGACATTCTATTTCAATCAAATAATAATATCAATAATTCAGAAGATACCAGATGTACCTGAGTACCGTATCTTGAATCCTCTCTTGTTGGTTGCGTGGTCAGTGGACCATCGTAGATAGAGTTGGTTTGTCTTTGATGTGAAGTTCAGTTGAGAGGAATGGTTACCACTTAGCGCAACAAGCAGTGGGCTTTGTCCGGAAGATCCTAATGAAACAAGTAATTTAGTTTTCAGAGCCATGTACAACAAGTGATTGATTTTTATAGACGTGCCTGTTTAGACAATACGCTATTTTGTCATTTAAGTATCTGTTGCAAAGAAACGTAGCGATGATAGTAGGAAAAATGTGATAAAGTTAAACTTAGTTAAACTTAGATACGAGTCTCCATGCATATCTCCAGATGAAAAATAGCCTAAAGTGAAGCGGCAATGAAATTTCTTAGATGTGAGGTACACACAATTACCAAGTTCAAGAAGTGACTTGCTACCTCCAGATTACTTGAACAGTGTCTGCGTTTGATTTTGTTTATAAAAGACACTTTTAAATACTATAGTAGCTGAACAGCATTCTCCAAATAGTCTACTGTTCAGTAATGCTTCAATAGATTAGAAAACACCCCGGTCACTGATGCTTCCTCTGTGATGTCATTAATCTCAGAAATATCAGAGGGAGCTTACATTTGTTTGGATCACGCAAGATTAATAGAGAGAGAGAACTTGCGTGCAAATGTGTTAACCCATTTAGAAATTCCAGTAAAATATGCATTTAAAAAATGTGTTTGGGTAGCTTGTTATAATGTTTATTGGTATAAAAATTAACATTTTTAGCTGTCACTAGTCAAATTATTCTAATATAGCTTCATAAAGTTCTTAATATACACTGCACCAAAAAGCCACAAAATTATACACAGAGCGCACCATCTACTCTGTATACAAATTTCCTGCTCCATAACCTACTTGGAAGTCCTGTGGGGTAAAATCCTAACACCCCAAATGAGAATTAAGTATTATGTATCTTATTAACTGAACTGTTGGTATTTTGAACAAGAAAACATAAATTAAAGCTGGATCTGAGTACGCGTGTGTGTGCAGATGTAACAAATGTAGGAAAGGATTGTTTACCATCAAAAATCTCCAGTTCATCAAACTGCTTCTCGCTGTGGAACATCTCAACATAGATATTGATAGTGTAACCTGAGGGGGGGGGAACAATCATTTACTGCCAAGCGCAAATGTACTGTAACATGCAACACATAGTGTATAGCAAATGCACACACACATGCAGAGCCGTATGCAAATGTATGCATATTTAGGCTGAAAGACCAAATGCAGACACAGAGGTCTATCAGGTTCAAGAATAAAGCAGGTTAAGGTTAAGTAAATAACACACAGCTTGAGTGTCATTTCACTCAAGCTGTGTGTTAAATTTCAAATTTTTGTCCTCGCTGTAAAGAGATCAGTCTCTTTGGTTGCATCTAAATGCAGATGGTAAGTCTTCAGTCACAAGATTATTCCAACACACATGTGTCCATAGACAGACAGACAGACAGACAGGATACACACTGTACCTGGAATCATGCGCAGCAACCAGGAGCATGTCTGGCTGTTTGGATAATTGCTAGGAAACCCAGGGCTCAGTATCACACCCGAGGATGAAAACCGTTCCTCATTGGCTGGGCAATGGGCTGAAGGGGTTACCAAAAAGCCAGTTAAAGCAATCAAAAATGTAAAAAGAATTAAGAATAATAAATACAGCCTTGATTCTTGCTTTAGATGCGTGGTAGTCACGTAACAGTTTAAAATGTCAGCATATGTGAAACCTAACGGCCGCATGCCCACTGATTCATCCTTTAAAAATGGTCCATTTATTAGTCTTGAGCAAAATAACTGCAGAACTCTTTCAATCTTTCTGTATGTTGTTTGTTTCCTTAACAGGATTAAACACAAAAGGAGCGCTAGATCCTCTAAGAGAGATTTTTATTAGAATTCCTGTTATAAGAATACTGCTTTCTTTTCTTTTTTTATATAGAGGAAAAGGAGTTTCACATGATGGAGAAAGCCATGTGTTTCTTTAACACTCGGCTATAGAAGGAAAGAAACTCATTTTCTCAAATAATATAAATCAATATTTTTTTGTGTGTCTCATAGAATTACCAGTTGTCTTAGCAGAACTGAACATGTAACATTTTTTTTTGAGGAATCTTTACTCACAAAACCAACATGCCAACAATGAACTACTGTGTTACGGAATTATTATGCCCATTGTTGGAATATATGAGAAACTGGCTAAAATAAAAAGCCGCTACATACTGTTTAGCTAATTTTCAGTTTCAATGCACAATCCTAAGACTCTCCTAGAGAGACTGACGGCATTAGCGTCAGTGTGGTTCAACTACAGCCTAACCATTAACATTTGAATACTTAAAATTTAAGTAACTTTGCCACAATGCTTCATATCAGTTTGATTTTTTGAAAAGTTGTATTACTGTGAGACTGTGTTTCAATTAGTGATTTCCTGCATTAACCTACATGAAACATGACAACTCTCTGAGAATGATGCTGAGCTTCTTTTATGCAGCTGGGTTATATGTTTTGACTCCAAATGTAATAATTACACAACAATAATTAAAGTTTTGGAGATGTGATTGGAGAAGCAACATGTCTTTTATGGAAGAGGTATATTATAGAAGCATAGAGATGGCAAGAGATACTAAGTTGCTCATTCTGATTCTTAACATACTTATACAATGCCAGTGGAAATATTTCTGCTACTGCTAGCAGCAGTAGTAGTAGTAGTACTAGTACATAAAATAGTGGGATAAATATAAGCAGTAATTAATTTTACACTTTTAAATAGGACTCATTTTCAAAACCATGACTCATTTTCAAGACTACGAAATAAAGGAAGCCACAACTGCCTTTAAACATCCATATAAGTTTAGTATTCACATGGGGTACCACTTAGAGCAGCTGCAGGATACATCCTGTGGCTGTGGATAGAAATTTGTCAACAAAATTGGGAGCCTAGAAAATGTGGGTGTTGACTAGGCAGGAATGATCTTGCAAAAAGACAGTTGAAGTTGAATAATGGAAAGCCAGGATCTGTCGATTCTGGAGCTTGTGGTGAATTACATGTCAGGATATCTCAGCTTTTGCTGTATTGATTTTGACTTCTTATTTTAATCTGTCCCTTGTCAGTGCATAGTAAATTCTCTTCCATAGGCAAAAAAACCCAACAACAATAACGTCTGGTTTGCTTTGTTTTTGACAGTTCCTAAAATGTTCAGAAAGCGAAGAACTACCAACCATTTTAAAAAAGTATATTCTGTTTACCATATACATGCTAACCTAAGAGAAACCAACTATACACTGAGGATAATAACATATTAGGATAGATCATTTCTGTAAAATATGCCTTACCTTGACATGTTGGGGGCGGGGTTTCAAAGAGCAAATGAGAGTTGAGTTTACACATAAGCTCTGCCTTTCCAAGCAGCGTGTATCCAGGTAAACAGCGATACTTCACAATATCACCTAAAATTGGAAAATTATATTATATTATATAACATACATATATATAATTATAAATTCTGGGAATTTATTACACGAGGCAGGCAAAGAAAAGAAAACTTTGACCATAAAATTCCAACTGATAGGTTCACTACTGTTTTTAAGAAACGACATTATTTGTAACCCCAATCTAAAGGATAATAATAAGTACATGAAAGACTATATTAAATACCCTAAACAGACGCAATCGACTACTAATACAGATGACACACTGACTTTCTACAAATCTTTAAAATAATTGCCATGTATCTCTTTGTACATCTCTTCAAAGAAGAGCTTCTTACTTTGTTATTACTAAAATGACTAATGTTGTAAGACTAGTCGAAAATCGCCTTTTCCTGAAATGAGTACATATTTGCATCAAATGAAGAGTGCAGATTTTATGCCCTCCCGTTTCACTGGATTTCAAGAGAAGAGGATCGCTTTACAGAAAATAAGGAGTGATGAGAGAAGGAACAACAATTTTCACAATCAACAGCCCTCTAAATGGAGTGTATTACATTAAGGCTTGAAAGAGTCTATCTTTATGAACTTTGGGAAAAAACTCTGACATTTTATGATTTGTATTTTTTAAGAAGCGAGCACCAGATTAATGTTGCTTCTTTTGCCTTCCAAAGAAAAACAAGAAAGGTTTTCCATCTTAAAGTGTTGTAAATCTACCGGGTGATGTAACGCATGCTTCGCACTTCCAGGAGACGTATAGTGCCTCACAGCAAAAGACCAATTTAAAACAGAATAAACAAGCACATTATTTTCTTGAGAATGTTCAACAATTCTGGAATTTGGTAGCACATCAATAACAAAGCTAGTGCTCTCTAAGGAAATTCACTCTGGCAGGTTTTGTGAATGTAAAATTCACCTGCAGTCAAACAGTCTGAGAGGTTTAATATTTGTGCCTATAATTACGCCAAACAGGCCCAAATTGGCTTCACTTGTGGTGGGCTCAGGTTTGGCACTTTTTTCATGTTGCTCTATACGGGGGAGGTATGAAGTATGACTATTATCACTGTTGCGTTTGTCTGCATCCTTTTAGGACTACTGCATTTACCTACAACTTTCAATCTGAAAATAAAAGCTGATAAAAAATAAAGTAAATGTCTTCATCATCCTTGAAATAAAATAATATGCTGCCAGTGAATTATTAAAAGGTTAAAAAACTCAATAGATCATTCAAAAATCAAGAAACTTTTCTACATTCATAAAAGCTCGGATGTGAAAATCTACAAAAAAAAATTGTTTCATATTTTGCAAAAACAGACTGGGTTCTATTTGCCACTGGCAAGGTGCATTGATCTGGCTGGCTTTTATGAAATGTGTGATTTTTTTTCTTTTTTCTTTTCTTTTTTTAAATTACAGCCCTGTTGATCTAAAAGGTCACCATGAGCAAGCTGCTTTTCACAAATCACACACACAAAACAGGGCTGAGAGAAAAGAAAAAACTTGACAAGCAATCATTTATACCAAAATGCATGTTTATGAAAAGATTGATAGTAGTACATATAACAGGGTCCCGCCTAAAACGCTATCATTTCTATGAAATATGGGGGAAAAAAGTTTGTTTATTTACAAAGGCCTGGAAAATTGCATATAAAATCAAGAGGCCTTTGTAAATAGCTTTATCCAAACCATGACCAGGTGTTTGCCTAAAAAAGTGACCTCCTTTTGTTACCTGACAGAAATGTCATGTCAGTGCAGATAAATGTCCAGTCAGCAAACAACATATACACTGGCTAGTCGTTTTGTCTAAGCATGAGGGCAGATTCTTGCCCACGTCCAACAAGGCTTTATGTGTGAGGTGGTCTACATTTTACATGACATTTGTGTGGTGGGAATATTCAAGTCTGCAGGTGCTTTGCCTGCTCTGGAACTGGCATTGACAACTCGTGACCAAGGAGAAGTCGGACTCCACTCTTCAAAGATATGCTACACCCTCTGGTTTGCATCTTTGCGGAGATCGACTCATACTACACCACGATGGATCTGAAGGATTGCTGGCTCAGATAAACTTTGTTTCACATTCCCCTGACCTCAACCCTATTGAACAGTTATGGCAAGCATCCCACAAGAAGTCCTTTGAACCAGGGGGTATCCAGTGAGACTGTCTTTCTAATACACTACATGGCAATTGCAACAGCTTTAAAATATTATGTACAAAATAATTTTCTTTGCAAATGTGTCACTATTATTTTTATAATATTTGCTTCTAAGACACCGATACATAGAGGTACACTGAATGGATTTTATGAACAAGTGCCTCTGTACCACTAATAAAGCAAAAGAAAAAAAAAATACCGTGACAGACAAGCATGGGCCTGCTATATTTAGATAATGCATTTGCAAAGTAATGTGGCAGATTAATGAAGTAATCAATCAGCAGAATAATGACCTACTACAAGCCTGATCAGGTAGTTTTTCATTTTGATCTTATGATGTACCACATTAGATAAGGCTGATGATCCTTTTTAATTCTGAAGAATGTAACAAACGATATAATTAAAAAAATCGTGCTAAATTAAGCAAATTTGTCATGCATGAATGCAGGTTCAGCCGACTTGTTATCAATAAAAGAGTTTTGCAGGTTATTCTGTTATAGTTGTTGTGTTTTTTGCAACTTTTAGCCAACATTTTTTCCCCGTATCAAAACCAATGATTATTAATCATGTCTATTACCTATTTGGAAATCCTCATCTTCATAGATCATCTCTGCATTCTCCACAACAGGGGGAGGAGGGCATTTCTTAAGACGGTACGCTAAAGAGAAGAGATGAAAAAAGGGGTTAACGTACTCACTATTGAGGAGTTGTCTTAAACACATTTACCTGGTGCAATATTACGAAAATCATGTTATTTTTCTCTTACTGTAGATCACTGCAGCACCTCTCCTTACACTTTCACCCCTGTCTAAAAATTAGACCTTGCCTATAAAAGGTAATAGGTAAGAAAACCTTATAATTTACCAGTATATGTTTAGTTTCTGTCACCAAGATTACCAAGCTCAATTTCAAAAAGCTTGTCAGAGCATTAAAGCTCCATGTAAGGGAATTCTAATTTGGATGCATATCTAGATCACTTTCTTAAAAACCCTAGAATAGAGCATATGGTGAAAAGAAATATAAGCAATTAGCCCGACTCTCAAATCTTCATAATCCAGAGTTCCAGAACACTCTTGGATTCAAGTGTGATTATCATCCAAACATATTTGGATCATTTTTTTTTTTACTTTTGCCTTTGTACTCTACCACTGTGGATTTTACATTGAACAATCAAGATGTCAATGACTTGCAGATGTTCAGCTTTAATTTGGGTTAAGTAAAGTACCACGGGCCACAACTTATTTTACAGTCAAATTACCTGTAATGCTATAAAATAACTGCCTTTATAACTGCCTGGATAGGACTTGTTTTTATAAACTCCCCTGACAAAATGAAGATAGTGTATGAATATATTTTTCCTTAGAACAAACTCTTAGATTTAGTTATAGGGTATTTGACTTTAAAATAAGTGTACTTTGCTCAGAGGCTGGTCACATTTCACCAAAATGAAACTAGGGTTTCAAATGTCTTCCATATGTCTATCAATTTTTTAATCTACTATTCCAACTAGGGTCAAAGGGGACTATTCCATCAGATAATGGCTGAGAGGCAGGGTTCACCATGCACAGGTCACTCATTAATCATGGCTAGCAAACTGACAGAAAACCATTTATGCTCATATGCATACCTACAGTCAATTTAGAATCACCCATTGCCTAACATGCATATCTTTGAACTGTTGGAGGAAAAGAAGAACCCACAGTTATGCCTTTGTTGAAGTAAAAACATAACATGAGATAGTAAACTAACACTATTTAAAAAAATAATAATAATAGTAAGAAGTAATAGAAACTAATGAAAAAGAGTCAAATAAAGATGGCCCGGTACTTGTTTAATCTTGAAAGGCCTATGACTTAATGTTACGAAGCTATTCACTGTTAATTCTAAGACTACAACAAAATGTAGATAACATGTAGAAATAAGCCATTTGCTTTAAATTACCATGGAAGTTCAGAATGAAGAAGCCTCCAGTTGAAAAGTCTGAATGAAAGCGAATCAGGACCTTCGGGCTAGTACTGTAGGCTGTCTCTAGTGCGGTGTTACCACTGAAAACTCCCAGCTGAGGACTGGACGTATCTGGGCCGTCCCTAAATAGAAAGAGAGCAACAGTTGATGGGAAAGCTCAAGACATGGATACATTAAAAACTATTGACCGGCAAGAAGAGGAACCAAGTGTCACATTGCACATGCTGAAAGGTAACACAGTTTGAACTATGGTGAATTAGTTTCACTCCTTGTATTAATGATTCTTAATATAGCGCATGTGAAGTTCATATTCTAATCAAAATTTGTTGTTACAAAATCACATTTTTAGATGATTAGTAGTAGTAGGTAGTTTAGTTGTTTGTTTTGTATTTGGCTGCTAGAGCACTGACATGCCTGCAAAAATTGATCCACACCTCATCTCAATATATATTTTTATAAATGTAGAATTACCTACAAAAGTACATTTGTTGATTCCCATTGAAGAAAATACATTTTAGTGATGAACTTTTTAAAGGGCTACATCCAGTCAATATAAAAAAAATGTGTAATATGTCAACACTGTGTACATGTTTCTGCTGCATCTCCAAAGAAGGGCAAGGACTTAAAATCACTTTCAAACTGTTATGAATTGCTAGTTGTAGAGTGATTTCCTTCTGCTGACTGCATTTAAACAAATGAAACAAAAAACTGAATTTGGTAATAACATAAAACATGTGTGTCCGGAATGTCCACATTAGTCTACTAAAGTGGCTGCAAGAATATTTTTTCTTCTTTTCTTTGTTTTTATCGCCCATTTCAAACAAGTTCGTTGAACAAAACCCACAGATTAAAGGCTTAACTTCACTCATTAAATATTGAATGTTGTTGAAAGGTTACATTTTCTAACACTCCTAAATGCCCAGTTTTAGGTTTTTAATGAACATGCCATTGGATTAAACAAGGGTTTTAAAATTTTAATTCATGAAGAGTGCCTGGGATCTCTTGGCTCCTCAATAATTCAAGGTCTTCTGAAGGTGTTGGAGCTCATTTGGAAGATCAAAATGTGCTATATGGGTCATTTGAATTAAAACTGTTAGAATTTCTAGACTCTATTTTTACTCACTGAAAAACACACAAACCCAATAGCAATACCTTTCTTAGCCCAAAAGACATTTTCTCTCCTATTTATTAACACATGGATGTATTTCAGAGCTCTATTTATAATTTATAATTGAAAAAGGGCAAAAAGTCTGAAACTGTAGAGAAAAAAGTTTTGCTAGTGACATTTAATTCGGTGAATCAAAAGAAAACTATACATCTATAAAAGTAATTTAATAAAGCTAGTAATGCAAAGTCAAATACTTATGTGAAGAAGACCAAAAAACCCCACTTGGTGTAACAACATGGTCGGGAACAAAGAATGAGAAGCTCTGCCACATATTCTAGGTAAACATTGCTTTTGGAAATGAAGGTTAAAAAATACAATAAATCAGATTTATTAAGGGTTTGCACTGTTCATCTGCTGTGCACTTTGTAATACGTGTGACTGACAAAATTACAGTGCAGCCGAGAAAAGGATGGTATTGAGAAGATATGTAATTAGAGTGACAGGGGTTGACATGATTTAGCACCTAACAAATCCAAATGGCACATCAGATTTGGAGTCACTGGAGCTGGGCTGGAGCCTACCCCAGCTGTCACTGTGGGGAAAGGTAGGGTACACCTTGGATAGCACAGGCCACCCGTCCATTGCAGGGCTAACACAGAAAGACAGACAGCCACGCATGCTCACATTCAAACACATGCATGCCTTTGGACTGTGGAAGGCAAGCAAGCACAGGGATTCTATCCCAAGGGCTTTCTTGCTGCGAGGTGACAGTGTTAATCACTGCACCCCTCCATCAATCATCACTCATCTATCATTCTGCACCTTTGCATCGTATTAGTAAGAAATAAAAACAGGAGCCAGGACCAGTGCCAGGACCAGTTTGGCTAATGAGAGTACGGTGGCTATTACTCTGTTTTTGTTTGGCTTCATTTAGAGAGTAGGCAGTTACTGTTCCAAAAATATCAACCTAGTTACAATCTGCGGCCAAATATGTCTTCTATCAATTTGAGGTGGGGAAAAAAGGAGAAACAAACATCTCGACAAATTAATTGTAATGTGGCTTGATTACACTGAATAAAGGCATGTGGCTCCAGAAGACATTAGACATTTGTCATTGTGCATGATGATTAGATGTGGGTAGATGAAGCACTTGTGGATATTCAAACCATCAAAGCTTCATTTTTTCATGGTTATGTTTTTCACAAACCATACTTGTTTGTCTTCAAAGGCACACGAAGCATAATAATACACGGGAAGAATTTTACACATGATGATGAACAGAAGAGGGAGGTGATATTTGTGCATAATCATATTATAGCTATTTCAGCATAATTTCAAAATAAGTTTAAATAACTCATTTTCGATTGATGTTGGGGTTGTTACTCAAAAAAGGTAATTTATTACACATTACTCATAACTTAAAAGTAATACAGTACATTACTTAATTGCTTAAGTACCATAAAATGGCCTTGCCACATAATTACCAGCAATATAAACCTATAGGCCACACTCCTACACAACAGCACAAATCCCTTCCCTAATATGGACACATACATACTTTTAGGTAAGAACAGAAAGCAGAAAACACAAAGCAAAAGTGAAAAACAGCCCAAACTTCAAAACAACTTCAAAGCGATCTCCACAGTGATTTCACTTTAGAAACATGAACAGGCAGAAACAGAGGCTGGAAGCCTGACTACTCATCTCTGCTTCTGACCTCCTGTTGACCTCCCTTTCCCATTCGTCAACCGAGATTTGTTGTATGTAATGCGTTACTGTAATCTCATTACATTTTTCAGTAATGTAGTAAGTACTGTAAGATGTTACCATACTAAATTCTGTAATTACATTACAGTTACAGTCATGTCGACACTTGCGTTACAATGGTTCCTCAGTTATCTGCACGCCAGGCAGATAGAAAAGAAAACAGAAAAACCTCAAAAGTTGTTTTTGTTGTAAAGTGGAATGTGCATCCAGGACTGAAACGACCCCCTTCTAACAGAACGTCTGCTCTTTGCAAGCGTGTGCACAGACAACATGCTAATGCAAAGCTAGGCCAAGAATCCGGACTGATGTTAAAGCAGATGTTGCATGCTGACTCCAGCCCAGCAGCCACACCCTGATCTTCAGAATACTTTCAATCAAAGGGCAGTTTGGAAAGGAGCTGTTTTGTGGTGAGGGCATTTTACAGTTTAGGATATCTGGAGATTCCAGGTGCAAAATGATGATTACATTCTGAAGCCAGGTTATTATCTTAATCTTTCTAGATATCATTTCAGTTTATAACATTTCAGACGTTATAACATTTCAGAATCCACTTTCCCCCCCGAGCATATCAAAATATTGCATTGATATTGATTGAATGCTGATAATGTATAATTATTATTCTGAGCTGAGAATAAAATCTGAATTATTTACCGACATTATTCTAAATTTCATTCTCATCCACCACAGGGATATATTGAATGTGACACAAAGCATCTAAAATGCATAAAATATTGCCAGTATTATTTTTTTTAAAGTATTTAAAGAAATACCGCTTTTTTTTATTGAGTGTCCAGCACCATTAACTACTGTACTGTGTTGCTCTGATGTTAGCTCTGATGCCCACTGTTAGCAGTGGTATTTGGCAAACAGCCAAACACAACAAGTGGAAGACCACAGAGGCTGTTTGGCTTTAGTCCCTGACATCTGGATGCAGCTGCTGTCACATAAACCCCAGGGGTGTACAGGACAGAAACCAGCAAACACGGATCACTGCGATATGATGCAAGCACACCAAGATAAAGAGCATTCAAAAGACATTTGTAACAAGTTTGAGTAATGACAGGCCAAAACAGGGGGAAAAGGAAATCAGCATGACCGCAAAGAGCAGCCAGTAGTAATTAACGATCACATCAGTGCAAGTGCATTCTGGGGGTTTTCGTGCGTAACAGGTAGATCTCTGACTTAACTATAAATGCAACTGGTGATTGTGAGCTTCTACTAACGGCACCAATTTGTTGCTCAGTCTGAATCAAAGAAACGTTCTGTGTATGCATCACTCCCAAGTCCAATTTTGGCCATTTCATTAGCATTTATACTATACTATTTACTACGTAAAAAAGGACATTTTTTGAAAGCCCTTTCATTTTCAGTACAGTAATTTCTTTTAAACTGAGAGCAAGTTTGTTTTTTCATATTTAGTGTGACCCGTTTTCAGCAGCACAAACAGTGTCTTATTCCACTTTCTATCCGACTGAATTAGAGCATCCAAATAGTCCCAAATCATTATAAAACCTGTGGCTGCGATCTTATGCTCTTATGAGTTCAATTAGATAACGTCAGTTATCCTGTTTTATTAACAGTTCACCGCTGATGCATATAATTAAAAGTATTTCAAATACAAACTCCATCATTAAAGAAAAAAATTCAGCAGGCCTGAGTTCATATAGTAAATTTAATGTAGTCTGGTAATTCACTGTAAAACCCACTGTTCCTGTTAAATCGCTTCAATTTTCCACATGAAAAGCATATTCGTTTTTGTCTGGGTAAGTCGAAAAGTCAAAAAGAATATTAAGGAAGAAACATTTTTATAAGAGGATGTTTGAAGTGATAAGTATTAATGCCAGTAGACTCTATTTACATGCATATAATGCAGTAGACCTTTGGATTAGGTGCTCTTAAGCTGTCTAAGACCCTGGAAGGTAGATAGCATCCCACTGGGTATGAGAAAAGCACTGTGCTCCTCAGTGTCAGCCCCAGGTCACTTCCAAATATATTCATGTGTCTGAGATATAGCTACATTGAGCTATTATGTGTGAACTAATCTCACATAACCGAGTTCTTTTGGTTCCCTACAATCTATGAATGTGATTTTATAATTTTGTTCCCTGTGAAATGTGCCAAAAACACATAAATCACTGAAATCAATTTGCAACTGCAAAATAATTCAACATAACGCCTCTCCATAGCAGAATCCATGGTTCTTTTAGCTGGCGAGATTGAAAGCGAGTAGTCACCCACTGTAAATGTATTACTTTCCCACCGCCTACATTTCTGATGCTTGCTCCCTAGAGCTTGACTCTAGAGCCTGAAATGTAAAGCCTGACCTCACCTAAGCACCAAGTATAGCTAAAACCAAAATCTGCTGGATCTTAATTTCCTTCCTCATAAATCTACTGTTTAAATCTACTGTTATTATTCAGGAAAAGTAATGCATATTAGGTGAAATTTTCTCTTGACCCAGGCGCTTCAGATCCAGCTGAGTCTTGTTAGATTTGTGAACCCAGCTCTGCCACTCTTTTCATTACATTTCCCACTCCCAACTGAATCTCATGATTACTTCCAGAGTTCCCGAGCCCTCTCAGAGTGTGCGTATGGCCTTGGTACTGAGTTAGATTGAATTGGTCAGTGGTCCCATTGTAAATGCATTGCTCTCATACACCCCGTATTACACTTACCTCCACACTGAATCCTATTATTACTGCTGAAGAGTCTGCGTATGCATTACATAGCACAGTGTATGTGTGCGTATGTACTTTAATATCTAGGTTATAGTGTATGGTCTCTGCATATGAACATATACGATAAAGTTTATGTATAATTAACGTTAGAGAAAAGAGAAAAGTAAAAATGAATAAAAGATGATCAATACCAGGGATAAAATTCAATATATAGCCCCAAAATATGAGGAGAATGTGTGAATGTGTGTGAGACAGACAACTGAATGCATAATCTTAGTAAAAGTTGATACATTTTTGGTGTATTCCCATTAATGTGCAGAGAGTAGACAGAGTGAAACTACACTCAAGACTTACCCATCAATGATTCAATCCCTGCATGCATGAGACATTAAATAACACTTCTTCATTTCTGTGTGTGCAGTATATGTCTGCGTGTGTTTTTATGAATATTAAGCCATAACTGTACCCAGACTTACCAGACAGCAATGTAATCGGTGACAGGTTCTGTCTGCAGTAAGGTAAAATTTATATAAACTCCATGTCCGTGGGGAACAGTGATGAGCCAGCTGCAATCTTGGGAGTTTGGATATTCATTTGGGTACTGAGGTGAGTAGATGGTCCCATTTTCAGCTGTGACATTATAGCCACAAGGAGCTGTAAAAAGCAGAATTATAGCATAATTTTCACTTTTTCTAAAATGCTAAAAAACTGAAGTCAAGAATGACTGCTGAACAGCAAACACTGAGGAATGTAATTAATAGTCTGGAACAAGAAGCGACAGAAGTGACAGAATAATAATTTTACAAATAATTTATCCAGTAAATGTTCCAAGTGACATAAGTGACTTACTAATTAATTGTTTACAATGTCAACTTGTGATACAGGTGAAAGAAAAAAAAAAATTCATTTTCTAAATGTCTACATTAGAAATTGCAACTGCTTGTTTAGTAAGGGTGTAACAGCATGAAATAAACTTTCTACTATACGACCTCCACATTTTAAATACATCTTTATTTTTAAAACCAATTTAAAAGTATTTATATTTTCCAAAATACTAATATATCAAGAAGCTATGACTTATTCTTACCCTCACATCGTGGAAATGGGTGGTTCCACTTCCGGTTGATACCATGCAGGCATGTTAGCACTGTGTGTCCAATCAAAACATAACCAGGGTAGCACTGAAAAGTTATAGATTGCCCAGCGCTGTAATCATTGTTGATGATGTCACCGTTTGCAAAAGGAAATGGATCATGGCAGTTTTGAAGTTGGTAGCCTACAGATAAAGATAAGAGATATATGTGAGGTAGGTAGAGATATGTGAAGCTGGGGAAGAAAAAAATCATTTATTTTTCCAAGTTTCTTACATTTTTTAAAATTTTCTGTCTACCGGTAATGGATTTGAGGTAAACTGAAAAGAATCTCTGACCCACAGAGACAACAAGTAATAGCTAATGCAGCAACATCAATAGATGTGATCTCCTCCTACACAGTTATCGGGCAAAGGTATACACGGGATGCTAGCACTTGCCTGAGGAAATGTCAGTACCACAGGTATATTTAGGGCAGTTCTCACTCTGCGTGAGTGTCATGGCAAGTCAAGCTCCTTCATTAAATGTGCCGCTGACAGAGAGCAGAGGTGGCTGATATCGGAATCCCAATTGTTACAAAAGGCTAGAGAGAAAGGCAGCACCTAAAAACACTAGAACAAGCATTCAGCACCTGGTCAATACAAATTGTGTCTGCTGCACTAGACAGCATCCACAATGCAGATTGTGCAAAATGCTCTTGGGTGTGGTCTATGCTGGTAGCAGCAGGCTGTAAAAGGTAGGAAAGAATGGCTTAACATGCATTTGAGGATGTGCACAGTGCAAGACCTCAAGTCCAAGCAGGACATGCAACAAATAACACAGCTGATCCTAGCTAAACAAAAGCTAATAAGGTTAACAGATCATTGCAGAAATAGAACAGAAGAGAAAGAAAGATGTGATAGACGCAGAGTTCTCATAAGAAAGCAACAATGAGATGAGTGAATATGAAAGGATATGACACCACAGAAATTCATGGAGGTAATAAAGAACTATGGTGATTGTGGAAAATGAAGGCCAAAAGATGTGCACTTGGAAGGAGTATTACTCGCAGCAATGAAACTATAGCCAAGAATGTGGTTCCAGCAGATTCCCAGGGCAACATTTAAACTTTCTATGTACAAAAGTGTACTTAAAAGGTGCAGCAATGTCAGCGTGCCAAAACCTAAAACTGGAATAAGAACTCCCTTAAGCTTTTATAAGCGACATTTGAGTTGAAATGTGTGTGTATGTATTCACACTGATTTTTTTGGCATAGAGTGCTTATCCAACTTAGCTTTTAATAATTTGCTTGCAGCTATTAAGCCTTTTTAACTGTAAACATGTTATGCCCTTGAATACAAAACCAGAGTGTGTACGTAATATTGAGAAAGCATGCACCGAGGTTGGAGGTGGTGTTGTGGACCTGTCTGCATTGCATCTTCTCATCAAAGAACTGTTAAAAAAAGCATCTGGTGCAACTCCACGTGAGGAGGCTTGTCTGCATCCTCTACGAACAACAGCGGGATAACAGTGATACTGACTGCAGTGCTAGAGGACTTACCATTCCAAATCGGAGGAAAAAAGGGAACTCACATTCATGCGCACATGATTTGTGAGTTTGCTTATTTGAAATTGAATAAGCCTTGTTCTAGTTATGCTGGCATATAGGCCCACAGTGCATCTCTTGTGTCTTTGAAGTGAAGCACTTAGGGCTACAAGTAAAGCCTGCTGGACAAGATGCCAGTCTCTCACAGGGGCTTACTAACAATCCATCATTTTTAATGATGAGAGGAAAGCCATGAGGTTTTTAAGTCTTTAGCATGACTCATTCATGGATCAAAGCTCAAAACCTCATAGCAATACTTTCTTTCTTGGAGTTGTGAAAGCTTTGCAGTGTGGCTACTAGGTTTGGGATATTAATTTATTCAGAGCATTTGAGCAGACCATTTTTATGAATCATTGCATTGAATAAATTTGGACAAACTAAACAATGGGACTCATTTCAACACAGGTCTGTTATCATAGTGACCCTTGAGGGACTGTAGATGCCTGCAATAATAATTCAGGGTCTGATATCTGTAAAGACTGTATTGACTAAAAAAAACCCAAACCAAAACAAACAAACAAAAGAGATCTAAAAAGAGAAAAACCACCCATCAACTCACCCTGATAGGTCAGTTTGAATCCTGGCCGGTTCTCTGAGTGGTCACTGTAGAAGTGGATGATCGTCAGGTGGGTAGTGCTCAGTAAAGGGGGTGGGAGCTGTGAGCCAGTAAACTGACCAATAAGGGATGAGCTGTGCTGTGGACCAGCCCTGACTTCTAGGAAGTCATGGTTGTCTTCTGAAGAGAAGTTTTGGAACTGAATATGAGCTCCTGTAATGCAGATTATAAAGACACATGCTATAAACGACTATATAAAAGACCTGATAGTACATTATTTCAATACTAAGAAGAACTTTACTTTACTTGCATAATGTGCACACAGCATACACACAAGGTGCACGTTTACTAATCGAGTGCAGTACGTTTACATGGTTTGAAATATTTTTGTCTATTTTCACTGCAATATTTTTTGACTATTTTATTGTGTTTTTTGTACATGATAACTTGCATCAAAAATACAACTGTACATTTATTGCCCAGGTTTTCTTTTTTTTAAATTTACATAATCTATTACACTTTTTGCAAATGTATATCATACACACAAAATATAAATACTACGTCCCCCTAAAATTTCCAGTTCCTGTATTTACCAGCACATAGCAAACAAATATATAGATATAAATCTGCTGCAGATTCTGTGCTACAAACAACTTAGCCAGCAGATGTACTGAAAGTGACACCTATTTTTTAGGAATGCTCTTACATCCATACTACTTACCATATCCAGTTGGCAGGGTGATTTGCCAGGTGCAGTCCAGGTTGCCGGGGTAGTTGCCAGGGAAACCTGGACTAAGGATGACACCACTCATTTCAGTCAGCACCCCACCACAACGAGCTGAAACCACAGGGAAAACAAACACACTGTTAACACTGAACAACGTAGTTTAAAGATCACTGCTTCGACAGTGAAGTTCAAGTGATGTGTTTTTCACAAAATTCTGTAAATTCATCAGCCACAGTGGTGAATAATACATATCTTTTTAAGTAAGAGCCTTGTTATGGCATCCTTTTCTATAGACATTTTTGGACATAAAAGGGTTGATGCAAATATCTCTTACAGAAATAGGTAAAGCAGGTCTGGAAAGCTGGTCCTGACATGTCAAGTCGAGTTTAACTGGAACTGGCTTCTGAGATCTTTTACCAAGGACTGAATTATTTAAGTCTCCATGCAAACATCAAGGTTACACAACACTATTGCATAAAGGGTACAAATAACACACACACACATACACACACATAAGTAAACATATCCAGTGTGCCTGAGTACTTATGTCACTTTGATACACCAGTAGGACATATTTTCTTCCAAACTGAATCGCTCACTCGTAACACAATTTAGCCAGCGGTGCAGTGTATTTGCATTTGAGCGCGTTACCTATGCATAGAGGGGGTGGGTAGTTCCATCGACGCACTGTCCCGGGCATGCAGGAAATGTGAGAGTGACCCTGAAAGTAATCACACAGTGGTTAAACTTGTTAAAAAAATATGTAAGTGTAAGGAATGCTGATATATCTTCACCAGGTAACTGTATTCTTTTTCCTTTTTTTGTAAAAAAAAAAAAGGGGGGGGGGGTTTAAAGGAAGTGGAAGCAAAGGCATAACAATGGCATTTTTCAAAACCGGAAAATTCATATTTAATAAGCATCTAATGTTTTAATACTCCTAAATAAATACATGAAAACCCATGACCTACTATATGACACCAGGGTAAAAATATTTTTGAACATTTGTCTAATGGTCAGTTTGTGTGAGTGTGTTCATTACCTGCAGAGTGTAACCAGGTTCACAACTGAATGCCACCACCTCATTGACCATATATCTGTCTCCAGTTTTAATTCCATTGGCTGGAATCATTGGTTCTGGACAAGTGGTAAGTCCAACCGCTGTAACAATTTATGAAATGAACAAAAGCACAATGAACTATGTTATTACTATTCATAATTTCACTGTTATTTCGTCTTCTCGCTCTCCGGGTCCATTCATGTGTTTTGGACTTGAGCACACAGAAAGAAAATGTAAAAGTGATGTTGTCATCAGTTCTAAAAGTTTTACGCAGACATGGAAAATCAATGTTTGTCCTTATAGTCGTTCATCTTATGGCCAACTAAAATCATTTTATTTTCCCTGTGCTCTCTGCTAAGCTTCAACTGCAGTATCTCCAGGAAGCCTTTCCTGTCTTCCTCATTCACCTGTATGTGACCTTTATCTTGACATGAACAAACTGATTATAAAACAACATCACAACAAACACACAAGTTTACCCGAGTTTATAAGTTGTTTGTATACCCCAAAATAGTGTGTCTGAGCAGGTTGGCTTTTTATAATTATAGAGATTAATTTGATGGATATATAATTCACAAGATTAAGTCACAAAAGCTCTAATGTCTTTTTGTCATACACAAAAGCTCATTTTAGAATTGACAGCTAGTACAATGATAAAGCGGGAACTTTTTCGATGTCGACAGCAGCTTCTGAGACGTGCTTAAAAATATGTGAAGGTAACACAATGACTTTTGGTTATGTATTCCCAACACAATAAAGGTTAAACACATCCTTAATAAGTTTGACAGCAGCAGGCCCTTATCAAATAGCATCGGTAGGAGTGTATCTGTGTGTGTGTGTGTGTGTGTGTGTGTGTGTGTGTGTGTGTGTGTCAGTGCAGACATTTGTGGAAACTTCCGCAGGAGCCTGCCCCAGAGCGGTTACCATGGCAACAAAGGGGTGGGAGAGGGATAGAGAGCAAAAGAAGAGGAGACAGAGGGGTGAATGTTTGTATGTGTGTGTGTGTGTGTGTGTGTGTGTGTGTGTGTGTGTGTGTGTGTGTGTGTGTGTGTGTGTGTGTGTGTGGACTTCTTGGTTCATTATCTACCTTCCTACCAGCAAAACGTTGCGAGCCCACTGAGCTTACACACACACACACACAGGCTCACCACAAATACATGCACACGCATCCAGGTGGCCGAGATTCACTGAATGACATTTGTGAGTGTGTGCGCATGAGCGACTTGTACATGAGAAAGTGCTTGAAGAAGGACTGAAGGGTACTTCCTTTTTTTTTTTTTAGATGGACCAAAAGTGAAAAAGCTGCGGGAGACTCTACACACACACACACACACACACACACACAGTGTATTATTATGCAGAGAATCAGCGGGCTGTCATGACAACTGATCAATGAAAGTATTCCATTTGGCTGACCATCTTTCTCTCTCTGTGTGCGAGCGCACTGTTTTTCCCCGGGAATGAGGGAGCAGTAATGCCCTGTGAAATGCTGACAGCACCACAAACCACTCCACTAGGGCCACTAGACTACGACTAGACAGTGTCAGCATTTAAGTCTAACTGACTGGATTTACAATACTTTTGTTCCAGTTTATGTGAGGACAGGCAAGGGAAAAAGATCCCTCTTTCTGCCCTTCAGATGAAACACCCTCTAGTCTGCCTAAAATTATGAAAATATAATTACAAAATTCACGTCTTCAGGAGATGTTTTCTACCCACTTATACACGCTCCCACACTGACATTTTTTTTTACCCATGAATGTTTGATATCTTTCTTCCTATAGAAAACCCAGAGTAAATACATGGAAAATATGCAAAAGATAGCTTCCATAACAGTGTTTGTGAAGTCTGGTTGTGAGGTGTTGATTGAGGTGCTATGGCTGTCATCATGTTGTACACACACAGAGGTGATCATATTTGGACAAAAGGGGAGAGTGCTAAGATGTCAGCAACTTTACCCATCCAGATACATCCATTTAAAGTATTTAAAGTAACCTGCTAATTAGCAATATGTAACAAACGAATCAAATAGTCATGGTTTGTTTTTGGAACTCCTGATAAAAGTTTCTGTTACTGAGATTGCCTCTTGGGAAATCAGAAGACGGTGCAGTGAAAGATGGGTGAATAAGAGATATTGTTGCAGAAATAGTTCTATCATTTGAGTTTTGATTGTGAATTTGAAGATCATAAAGTTGAAATCATCAGTAAGAGTTTAGTCTTTTAATGTCTTGCAAGTTTTTTTTGAAATAGTGTTTAAAAGAAGGATCAAATCGAAGTATCAACTGTGGTCAAATAATAATTTTGATGCATCTATTCTGATCACCTTTTGAACAGGTAAGTTGACTCATCTCCGGAAAACTTTGTTTAATAAAAAAGTTAAAAGCCTACTTTGTTTTGGGGTCTCCTGTACAGAACCTCTCTGGAAGGCAAACGTCTGCTACATAATGAAGAGCTGACAATCATTTTAAGATAAGTAAAACTCTAGTGTGAAACCTGCAAGATATTTTTTAAGGTGCTCTGGGAAGGAACTGGGTTCCATGAAAAGAACAAAAAGATTTCTTTCCAGTAAACAAAGTTAAATATCATGTACTGTGTTGGTATTTGGCATATATTTGAAAACATTACTTGAGAAGACAGAAATGCTACAAGGACACATGGTCATAAGAATATGGACAACAGTGAAGATTTGTGTCCTTCACTTTTTTTCCCTTAGCCTTTCATTCTAACCTTACCTATCATTTATCGTCTGACTCCTCCCTTTTCCTTCTCTACCCTCCCCTGAGCCACGCCTCAACAATCTCTGTGTATCCATTATTAACAGCCAAGTTGAAAAGATGCAGAGATTAAGGTCCATACCCGAGGCCTTGGAAACTGCTAAGCAAAGACTCACAGCCTTGGCCAGCTGATTGAAGATGTACAACAGAGAGATAGAAGGCAGGAGAATGAACCAGCTGTTCTCCACAGAATGAGCCAAGGTGTACTCTCAGTGGCAGGGGAACAATATGAGAACAGCATCACCAAGGCTGGTGACGGAGCAATACTTCTCCCTGATGGGAGAAGGACACAACCCGTAACAAAAATGCTCAGTGGCTAGTGGATCTAAGAGCAGACCACAGCAACCTCCCTGAACAGAGTCCAGTAACCATCACAGTGGGAGACATCCAAGAAAGGGTGTCCAGTATGAAGAATTGGACAGCACCAGCACCCTGACATGGTTCACACCTACTGGCTGAAGAAGCTGACTGCACTCCATGAGTGTCTGGCAGCACAGATGAACCAGCTGCTAGTTGACGAGAGACACCCGGAATGGCTAACCGAAGGCCAGACAGACCTGATCTTCAAGGACCCCCAAAGGGACCGCTCCCATCCAACTACCGACCAATAACTTGCCTTAGTACCACATGGACGCTCCTGTCAGGCATCATAGCGGCCGAGCTACCAGAAGGCAACATTGCAGACATAGAGGACAGTTACAAGCACCTGGGGATCCCACAGGCAAATTGGAACCATGAAGAGGCCGCTAGGAAAGCTGCAACCACCAAGTAGCTGCAGAGGGTCAGGCAAGTCCTGAGGAGTCAGCTGAACGGTAAGAACAAGATCCGGGCCATCAACACCTACGCCCTGCTGGTGATCAGGTACCCTGCTGGGATAATATCACTAAAGCACTTCTGGATGGATGCAAACTGCATTTCGTTGCCCTGTACCTGTGCATGTGCAATGACAATAAAGTTGAATTCTATTCTATTCTATTCTAATAAGCTGGCCAAAGGAGGCGATAGAAGCCAGTGACATCAAGACCAGGAAGCTCCTGATCATGCATGGAGGGGTTCACCCCGAGTCCAGCACCCTGAGGCTATATGCTAAGCGGAACGAAGGAGGCCAGGGGACTGGTGAGTGTCAGCACCACAGTCCAGAATGAGACAGCCAACGTCCATGAATACATCAGGAGGATGGCTCCAACCGACTCCGTGCTCAGTGAATTCCTCAGGCAGCAGAAACTCAAGAAAGAGGAGGAAGAGGAGGAACCATCATGGAAGGACAGCCCTGTGCACGATATGTACCACCAGCAGATAGATGAAGTGGCTGACATCCAGAAATCCTACCAGTGGCTGGACAAAGCTGGACTGAAAGACAGCACAGAGGCACTAATCATGGCAGCACACAACTCTGAGCACAAGATCCATAGAGGCTGGGGTCTACCACACTAGGCAAGATGTGTGTGTGTGTGTACACACAGAAGCAATATAGCACCCCTAAAAGTGACCAATCTTGCTAGTTTGTGTGCATCAACATGCCATCACAAGGAATTCAGAGCGTAGCAAAACACAGACAACGGAGGCTCAAATATGTGCACTCGCTACACACACAGAGAAATGCACGTATTCACACAAACACTGAAACCCCCATGCATATTTACAAAAGGGGACATGTTCATTGATCTAGAAGTGATTCTAAGTTAAAACAACTACAAAGGACTAAAAAGCACAACCATGCTCTGACGGGTGTGTAAAAGCATGATGTTAATATCTGTGTCTATACCTTTGTCCATCTACATATTTGTGTGTGTATGTGCACGCAAGTGAGTGTGTGTCTAAGTCTACTTGATTCTGTTAAGTCCCTCCAGGTGAGCATTCTGCGTGTGTGCTCCAGTGTGGGTCTCAGTATGTGTGCATGCTCTCAGGCAGTACCAGTTCAGGTCACTGACTCTTGCTATTTAATGTTAAAGTTCTGGCTGTATTGTTGTCTGTGTGCATTTGTAGATTCTTGAAAGAAGAGACCCAAAATCGATTCAATTCTTGGTTCTTGTGCATCAACGAGTATGTTCTTTCCAGCCAATGAATCTAGCATTGCATCGTGCTATCCTAGTATGAATATTAACAGTGTTCCCTTACTTTTGTATTCTAGGTGAAAGCCTGCTGCCACCACACTGATGTCACTTTGAAAGTGAAGAAGGAGCTGATTGGATGTTGAGTTGAGGAGAGCAGGAGCTGTTGTCCCTGAAAAAACACAAAAAATAAAGATATCATAGACCGGGTGAATGATTCGAAAAAGCATTAAAGTTTGAGGAATATAATATTAGATATACAGGAAGGAACCCCTTTCTACTTAATGGTGCTGCTTTTTCAGCAAGACTTAGACTATAAGTCTTATTTAAATCCCAGGACCAGCTGGGAAATTATGTGCAGAGAAGGTGAACAACCCCTCACCCTCCACGGATAGCTTCACCTTATGTGAAGCGGCCCTTATCTGCCCCAGTGAAGCTGCTCAGTGGTCAACACCAGATCACTGTGGTTATAGTGGGTAGCTCCCCGGTGTGCCTTCCTTAGAAGGGCGCAGTCAGTTGTGTGTGGGTGGGTGTGTGCGTTGCCCTATGGGCAACATGTTTTATGTGTGATAGCTGTGTGACAGGTATGTGCTTGGGGCAGGTCACAGGGGAAACTCTGCAGGGAAATCATAAAAGGTTAGATCATTCTTTATCCCTGCCTGTCTTCTTTCTATCCCTTTTTCATTCTCCTTTTCCTCCACCTTCAGTCTCATGGTGACACTCTTCTTACTGACTGCTTAGAATTGGAAGAATTCTGTGTCTTAAAAAGATTTATTCTTTATTTAAGATATATATCATATTTTTGGTATTACAACTCATCCATCACAGCTCTCCGGTGTATGCCATATGTGTGTGTATCTATAGTTTAAGAGCTGCCATATCTAATTCATCATAGATCTTGTGTGTTTGTGTGTGTGTGTGTGTGTATCTATAGTTTAGAAGCTGTCATCTCTCATCCATCATAGGATATTGTTTGCATGTGTGTCTGTGCATAACTTAATGCATTTAGGTGCATGTGTGAGCATGCTGTCTTACCAGAAAATGACCCTAATTTGGGAGCTGTCATGTCTCCTCCATCGTAGATCTCCAGAGAGTCCCAGTTGTGCTCAGTAGCAAATGTCATTACTTGGATCTAAATAGCCAACAATGATAATAAATGAACACAACAGCCAACAGCTTCCTCCAAAATTAGTGTATATCCAGTAGACTATGCATTTATATTTAAGTGTATATATATCTGTACCTGAATCCCAGCCCCTTCACTGACATGAATCCTCCACAGACAATTGAGACTGTTTGGGTAGGGTTCAGGATAGCCAGGAGACAGTATTGTCCCGCGACGTTCAGTCAAATTACCACTGCAGGGAACTAGAATGAAGAAAATAAAATCCACAATTCTTGGCAAAACATTATAACTAAATGCCAACAGATGGGGCAGGATATTGGAATATGGCTCTTCGTTCCTAAAAACACACAATATGGTCTTCAAATTATAACAACAGCGAGCCAGACAGGAAAAATAGGAAAACAAACACCTTTTATGGCATAAACTGAGGTGAAAGTTGAGGCTTTTTACAAAAAACACAGCTCTCAACAGGAACGCTAGAGTTCACACGGATGCATTTAGTTTTAGAATTAAACTTCAATCATTACTCTCATTAACTAGTACAAGATGCTTCACAGAAAGGACTAATTACTCAAGGCCTTTTTTCATTTGCGTTTTCATCAGTGCTCTCTGGGGATTTTAAATGTCATCAGCGAAGTATCCCAGGATGCACTGCATGCCAACGAGTATGACATTGATGGTGAAGAGCTTAGGCTTAATGCTGTTGTTTGTTTCAGAGGACAGCTGTTAAGTTGTTTTATTAATTTTTTCTGTTTTTTTTTTTTCAGGTAGTCCTTCAGTCTTTCGCTTAACCAGATTTTGCATTAACACTTAATAATACTCAAGTTTGCACAGACCTGTTCAGGGATCTAAGGTCCTGCTTGCTGGGTGACATCAAGCAGTCATACTGATGACTCTCACCCTGGCTCTCAAAATGACAGTTGGCAATGTTTACAGTCATGCCAGGGAAAACAGACATATCTCCCTTTGGTTATCTATTGTTATCTCCTTTGTTGTGTTTCAAATGTGATATCATTCTAACTGGAAAATAAAACTGGATCATTGATTTGAAAGAGATATTGTTTTGCTGTCAGTCTGTCTGATGGTTAAAGTCAAACTACGTGCGGCCTTTGGGGTCCTTTGCACAGATATCCAAAATTATAAACAACTGGGGACTTTAATGATGCTTAAGACAATTTTTAGTCTTACCTATACAAGTTGGTGTTGTTGTGTTCCACTGCGCGAGGGCACCTGGTACCGCCTGGCACCGAATCGCATTGGATCCCTTTAATAGATATCCTGGATTGCACTCAAACCGAACCACAGAGCCCACTGAGAACTCTGAACCAATCCGCCTGCCATACCGAGGCTCAGGTACTGAACTGCACTGGCTGTCACTGGTCCGAGGGACAGCTACAATAATGAGAGGAATTAAATGATTCAAGATGAGGAAAGACGGGAAATAAACATATGAGCAGGGAGACTTTGAAGTTAATCTTGAATTGAACATATGTTATTGTGTTTAAGTGAACACATGTCAAACACAGAGAGAATTACCTTGGTAGACAAAGTGAAAGCCTCTAGCTGATTGGCCACTTTTAGCATTGAACCGGAGCATGATCTGATTGGAAGTTGCCAATGGCAGCGTCTCTCCTGAGAAAAAAACAAAACAAAACACATATATCACAATGATTTCAAAATGAATTTTAATCCAAAAACGTTTTTGTAGAAGCTTTAAAAGTAGAAGACAACAGCAACAACATACAGATCCTTTTTAAACCTACATGTGCTACAAAGATACAGACTCTCAGTTCCACAAACATTCACTGTGCATTTAAGTATATGTTAAGTGCCTATATATTTAAGAGTACCAGCTTCCATTCATAACTCAGCAATAAGCAGGGTTTTTCATTCTTTTTCGCTTTTTGGTAAAATATGTGCCTCACAAGAATTAAAATGCAAAACAAAGACGCACACACACGTGCACACGCCATCTCAGCAGGCATACACAAACAGAGATTTATATGCACACACATACGCAGGCAAATGAAGTAACAGTGATAAATGGGTAAAACATGGCCTGGTGTGGCTGACATTTAGAACCATCATTAGCAGCTCGGGGATCAGGATGTGTGTGCGTATGTGTAAGTCTGGTATGTGTGTATGTGAGTTAATATGTTTGTGAGTCAGGATAATCAGTCAGTTAGGTGGAACAATGTGCTACAAAGCTGTTTGCCCTCTTTTTTCTTGTGTATGCGTGTGTGTGCGTGTGTGTGCGTGTGTGCACATGTGAATGCGTGCGTGAGTAACGGGTAATGATGCGGATAACATTATTTTGTAAAGCGTGGTATGTTTCATTCGTTTTCAGCCAAAAAAAAAAAAAAAAAAAAAACCTCAAGCAAAAAACCCAAATGAACTTCAAGGTATGAGTCATTCATTCTATATATACCATTACCAATTAAATTAGACGGGTTGTATTTATCAGAAAAAAGGCAGCTACATCCAGTCAACACAAATAAGTCTCACTGATCTATGAGCACAAAAAAGCAAAAATGTAAGCTCGCTTGTCTTTTTATCAAACTCTAAACCACTCCACTATTATAAGGAACTTTACTCGTAGTTGTAGTTACATTGTTTACTAAACACAGTCATTTTCTTCCCTTATAATTCTACAAGCAAAAGGAGGCAGCAAAAGTGGGGGAGAAAAAGAATAAACACAAGAAAGAAAATATTCTGAAAGTTATGATTTTGACATAAAGGAACTAAACGTCACTTCTAAGGGGATTCCCCTGCAGCGTGCCTCCAGGCCATAACACACGAAATTCACACAAAAGTTAAACTCTGAGGCGATGCCTTCGCATTTTTACCAGCAACGATGTTAATCATTATATATTTTTTTTTTTATTTAACAAATTATTATTAATATCCTTTCATCTAGATCAAATTAGTCATATCTTTCTATTTCCATCCATCTGTATTACTGTGTAAAGACTCAAAACATTGGCAAGCTGGGGTGACTCAAAGTTGGAAGATAAGAAAACCCATGGAGGATTCTGTTAAGGAGTATCAGTGCTACTGTATGTTGTATGGCCCCAGTGAGACGCTTTCCACTGCTGATTTCCTCTTGTAAAGATAACCCGTAATGGATTTTCACCAAATACATCACTGTCAAATAAATTGTGATAACGACCACTGGTGCTGTGTTCTACAGCCCCCCAGAGCTGCTTTCTTACAGAAGATTTCATTATTTTTCTCTTTCGAAAACAGCTCAACAGTGCAAAAAAAAAAAAGGAAAAAAAGGGAAAATTGTAGGTGGGGCAGCTTTTCAAAAGTATAATATCATGCATATATAAGTGAAAAAACAATAAAACAACAGTTTCTTTGATGACAATACAATATTAAAAAAAATATAAAAACTGCATTCCTCAGGCTGTGTCTGGCTGTTTCTGGCACTAGAGTTGATCAACAGACTCACCTGAATGTGAACCAGCCAGGGAGCTGAGCAATCGGGCGTTGTCATTGGGTCCATCAAACAGTTCCACTGAGTCATTCATTGCTGTTTGGAAGACGGCAAACTGACCAAACACCACTGGACAAAAAAAAAACAACCCAGACAAATAAAAACAAATTTGGACAAATGATTATTTCAAAATTTGAACAAGTCTTCTGTGCTTTGATTACAAGACTGACTGTAAGCAGTTTTGTAATTATGCACTTACCGAACTGAGGCGACACTGTGATGTAATAGGAGCAAGTCTGTTTTGTTGTGTAGTTTAAAGGATAGTTTGGAGACAAAACGACCCCTTCAGATCCACCGTACTGTCCTCCGCAAGGCGCTGTGCACAGAAGGTGATTATTAGAAGCTTTTCATTTAAAAGATTTTAGAATGTTATTTAGATATTTTACAACTACAGCACAATAGCCACGTGTTTTATAAAGTAGTAAATAAACACAGTATTTGAAAATATGCATACCAAAGTACACAAAACCAGGGTATTCTAAATTAAATGAACTCACACTGATGCACACAAATTTTGATTGTTGCAAATTGTGGAGATACTACTGCACAATTAAAAGTGTGCACGTAGCTGCAGTTCTTGGACATATAAAAACCGTATTATTAAAGAACAGTAGATACCGAAAGGACGTAGAATACCAACCCAATACTAATTATTCATCCAACCTGTTGTTTAGCCCAAACAGGTCACCAATCAATCACAAGGTCAACACAGAGAAATAGACAACGACCTACAGCTAGAGTCACCCGCTAAACTAACATGCAAAGAGCAGGAGGAAGTCCACGGAGGCACATGAGAACTTGCAAACTCGGCACAGAATGCATCCGACTGAGAGGTTTAAACCAGGAGCCTTTTTGCTGTAAGGTGACAGTGCTAAGTACTACACCAACATGCTGTCCCCAATATTAATTAATTTGTTGTTAAAAAGACACAGATGCAACTTAGTATGCAGGACTTGGCATTGGTATGTAATATGATACGGTGGTGGTCATATTCATAGCGATGATTCAGGTCTGAAATCCTGTCTCACAGAGCATTTTATCAGTGCAGCAGTAACCCCTTGCTCACTTGCATTAATGAAGTTGAGCCCTTCAGGCTCACAGCAGTCTGCTAACATTTGGTATTAACTATATATCCAATCAAATGTGTTTGCGATGCTCCCATAATATTTCTGCATAAGCTCCACCTGCTACTTTGTAAAATGATTTTAGTAGGAGTCTTAATCAAGGTTGATTAAGACTCCTAGAACCTCTACAACAACATTAGATCAAACATGTAAATGTACGAGTAATGTAGAACTACATAATATTTATCAATTCAAGTGTGATAAATGTTTTTGAATCTTATTGTCTTGAGAGTAATCACTGTTCCAAAATGTATATAAAAGGCAGTCCTAGGCACTATGAAATAAACTACTCCCTCAGTACATTCAGCTTCTGCTAGGTAAGACTTACAGTGGAGCTATGCCATTACTTGGCTCACAGAATCATATTTTAGGATGGTTCATTAGTTAACAGTACATTTAAATACTGTTAACTGGAAACTGTCCATTCATTAGAGGATGTTTGCTTGTTTGTGTTGGTTCCATAACAGACTGGAAATCTGCTTAATGGATAAAATTCTCACACAGTGTCATGACCTTATATAATATAAATAAATATAGACAAAAGATAAACATAGCCATCATTTAGAGTACAGAACAGTGAGTTTTTGTTCAGTGACATGTTGTTGTACTCATCATATTTTTTATGCGTACAATGTGCACAAAGTTTAAATGTTGCGAGCCATTTAAAGGTTTAGAAGGTTTATACTCGCATCCAAGTGCAGGAATGTCTATATTTTGGTTCTCTTTTATTTTTTTTATTTCTTATCAAGTGTACTTTTCTTTCAATCTCCAGAGTGGCAGGAAAAAATCACGTGGATAAGGTGAAAAGGAAACACTCACCTCGCCCTCATTACTATCACTGAGCAAAGCCCCCAACACCCAGCGGAACTGTGTAACTGCTCAGTGGTCAACAGATCAAAGTCTGTTTGTTCTGGACAGTCTCCAGGAGTGACACTGTGCGAGTGTGATCAGTAACATATCGAAAAAGCACACGTTGACTATCAGTAGCAATTATCTGAAAAAACTAAATATCAAAATTTAAAAAAAAATTTACCCTAACTTGCAGAAACAAATGCCCTTACATATCCTTAACATCAAGGGTCAGCGTAGCCTCATTGTTCCACTTCAATCTGTTTTTAAGATACAAAGAAAAATAAGATAAAAAACTTGAATGCGTTAGTGTAACTTTAACGCTCTAGGTTACTGATTAGAAGGTCAGGGTTTAAAGCCCCAACACTTCCAAACTCCTACACTGAGCCTGTGAGAAAAGCCCTTAGGCCTATCTGCTCCAGGGGCAACATATCATAGCTGACCCTGGACTTTAATCTGAGGCTCTTAACAAGCTGGGATATGAAGGGGAAAAAATATCACTATACTGTAATACACGTGAAAATAAAAGCATCCTCTTCTGCTCCACTGCTACTCTACAACTAAGGTAACAACATTTCAAGGAACATTTGGCATTAGTGGCCAAACAGTTTCATCCGCTTTGCTGCTTCAGTTATTTAGGGACATAATGTTGCAATAAAGCGTACAGATTTTAGCCATGTCTCTTTTTCATTTTTTTCCCTGTTCCTGGGAGCACTGCCCATTACAAAAGAAGCTGGCAAGCATATCATTACTCTAATCTCTTGCGTTTTTTTTCTTTTCTTCTTCTTCTTTTTTTAATCCAACTGACTGCAATTGGCTCCAAAGTTGTTTAGTTTAGCAGAAAACTTGTGTTGTCCCCAAATATCACTTGGGCCGTTGTGGCTCCGAGGCTTTGTTATATAATGTAAACGTCTTCTGATATCTATCTGGGCATGTGCATTTGTGTATGAGAGTGTGCATGTATGATATTCACTTAGGACAGAGTGGAATATATAGGAAATCTCATTTTTCATCTCATCATTAAATGTGGTAAATTGTTAAAATATACATATATTTTTTAAAAAGTGATGTCTCCACTTAACGGAGTAAAAAACAATCAACGACACTGTGGATTCTTTGGGAAAAAAAGCCCCACGCATTTACCCATAAACAACACATCCCATGGCACTATGAAGCATTAAGTGTGATGCAGCAGCAACACTTGGTGGCTATATATCACATTAAAAACAATTCAGGAGAGGGCTATAACAAAGAGCCACATGTTCTTTCATAAGTGAGACCAAAGTTCTGGTGCACCCTCTTCAAAGTAGTTAGTTCCTCTTGACAACAACACAGCGGGATAAAAACTTTAGTAGCTGAATTTATGTGGTACTGTGCAAGAGCACAGTGTGGGATCTCCTGTATTAGTGTAGTGCAGTTTCAAAAATAGCCTATTAATCCATACCACCAATGCATGACCCACAAGAAACACACCTAACAGTAGCTTGTTCCATCTTTTTGCACCCCCAAGGGAGCTGCAAACCTTTTGCGAGAACAGCATGTGGGTGTGCAGACATTTATATTGCAGGTTAGGTCAGCAGAGGTCATTGACATTTGTGTAAGTGTCTCTGAATGTGTGCGTGCATGTGTGTGCACAAAAAAACAGCAGCAACTAGCAAATCTGTCAGTGTCACCTTCCCCGGCACACGCACACACTCACCATGTAAGTCTTATCCCTTCCCTTCTCACCTTGTCCGGCCTCTGCTCTTCTCGTCTTGCTATGGTGTGTATCACTTTGGCTTAGTCCCAATGTGCACCCACAATATCAGCTGTGATCCCTAGTGGACTATAATTAGCGTCACCTCCGTGCTTGTTGAAAATGTGAGAGCATGGGAGTGCAAAGGTTCTCAGGACAGCCTGAGAACTGGGCCAGCACTCTGTGAATTAATATACTGCCTGGGTTAGAGGTCCATCTGTGAAACTAAGAAGTGACACTAAGGGTGTGGGTTCATATGTGGTTTCATAAAACTGTCTGATAGTAATTTAAAACACAGTATCATGTTAGCCTAAACGTTGTTAGTTGGTAGCCCCTCTAATGTTATTTTTCTTTCCCCTTTTGGATGATTTTGAACATCCACTTCAACAGCCCCTTGAGGATAATTCCCTCAAGCAAAGATTTCAGCATTTCAGTCTTGCGAAAACTGTGGGCTCAAAAATTCCACAAGAGAGCCCTGAAGCACTTTCCGATTTCTCAGTAGTACAGCCTTGAGCCCTCAAGGACTTATCTGTAACATATGTCATAGTCTTTGAGTCCATGTGTGGACATTAAGACTCACTCGGTAAAACTGATTTACATCCTAAGAATATAAATACAACAAAACTTGGTTTCTACTTCTTTGCTAGACAGTTGCTGTACTCCCACCTACTCATCCTCCACCTCCTCCCCACTCATATCCCTCTCTACTTTCTTCCTGTTTCCTAAAGCATCATAGTAATCATGCTCTTTCTTTCTTCTATTGATTGATACTTTCTGGATTGATTTTTGTTGTGCTGTAGCATTCAAACCCTCAGGTCTAGAGGTCTTGTCTTGATCTACCCACAATCTCCCAGTGGTGCTGCTCTAGGCTCAGGTGTCAGCCTTATCAAAAGCCTTCACACACACACATGCGCTTTGATCATTCACACCCTCTGTCTCTCTCTCTCTCTCACACACACACACACACACACACACAAATAAATGCAAAAGATGCTATGCAAGTCACTCTCTTTCTCTCACACATCTATGAGCTTTGATCATCGACACACACACACACACACACACAACACTCTTGTAGTTCATGTGCGTCTCATTTTCCCTTTTCTCTCATACAAATATAAAGACACACAAACACACACAAACATACAGGCACAGCAGGGCTCATGGTGGCAGCAGGAGTACAGGAAAGAGTTTTGAAATGTCCTAAACTTTTAAAGTTGGGTTGCAGTTCATCCAGTAAGTGTTTTTTGGAACCATAAACACAGCCGCTGCTGTCACTTCAACATTTCAAGAAAAGGATTCATTTGTCAACAGCGTAATAACCACAGTTCTTGAGCACAACATATACACAACAGAATCCATTATTTATACTATGAAGCACAATGAGAATGAAATCCATGAAAACTTCAGGAAAAAAAATGGTTATGCCATTTGCTTTGCATGTCTTGCACATTTCAAATGTCTTTATCTAATGACATTTTTTCTCATAGAAAGTAGCAGTAAAATGAAAGTAGTAAAGTATATGTAAGTCTATAACCCCTTTTATAGAAACGGAATGATTAATACAATATAAGACTTTCTCTGTATTCCCTGTACTACCTCGGATCCGGATTTATCATTTTCACCTTGAAGTTGCAGACATAAAAAACATACTAAGATCCAAAAAGCCAACATGAAAAGTCCTTTTAGACTTATACCTGCTACTCGCAATATGTTCTCTGTCTAGATCAAGTCAACAAGCATGTGCCCTGAACACCAGCAGCACTGGCAGCAAATGCGAGCGTGAATTAACATGGGCAGAATCCACCGAGAAAGCGTGAAATTACCGGTGCTCACTTGGCAAATTCGGTATAATGCACCATGCTACAGCACTCATTCCACCAGTATAACAACTTTAGTCTTTTCATACTTGTCAAGAGATATGCTGCTTTCATTCACCTTTTCATTCCAGTCAGTTCTTGTCTACAATATATTAGGTAATATTTAGTTCTTTAAGTATTGACACTGACCATAAACTCAATATTTCCTCCAGATGTTTTAAATTAAAAGCTCGCCAGGAACAGGAAGCATTATGCCCTATTAGCTCTCTGTAAGGCTTTTAATTGTCCTTCTTCCTTCTTCTGCAGACACAACACATTAACTGTGTTTACAGATAGCACTCGGAAAAAGTTCAGAAGGAATTTTGGATCCTTCTTTCTCCCAGAACTGCTTCATAAGAGCCGTATTTATAACCTTCTGGGTGCGAATGGCTCTAAGAGGTTATGATGCGTTTCTATTCGATTTAGATCTGGACTCTGACTGGGTCACTTCAATACCAAATATCCTTTGATTAAAATAATTCAGTAAAAGACTTAGTTCTTAGATTTTCTAAGCTTTAACTGAGCTTCCACTGGTTGACAGTCACCCTCACACTATCCCGTAACTTCTTTTGATAAAAGCATTTCGCCTCAGTGATTCTTTTACAAGTTTACATAATGGCATGCAGTGCTGTTTTTTACATTGTAGAGAGTTCTGCACTTTTTTTTTCTAAATAATTCAACCTTGGCTTATAGTCAAGAAAAGTTGTCACTGAAAAGTTCTGATATTTGGTAATACATTTTTGGAGCACAAAAATATAACTCATCTGCTGATGAGTAATGTAAATTCCAGCTTTTCTACCTTGAATCTAAATACCTTTTATTGATTTCATTTGAATGACTATTTCTTACCTGAATGTCAACATTGAATAATGTATTTAGTATGGACTTTGTTTGTCTCCTCTATGACCAGTGCTTCTTATACATAATTCTGCAGGGATCTCTTACTTTTTCTACCACTCTATATGCACGCGTATCATGCTGCGCATTTGTAAGGAAAACTGCCTCTAGGCGGCACTCTATTATAGCTATGTCACTCTCTCACTTTACCTCTGTGTCTCTTCTCTCACATAAACACACATACACACATGTGGTCTTACACACAACCCTATCAACAGTCACGGAGAATTCCTTCTTTCTCGCACCAGCTCTTAGTTACCATGGAAACCAATAAAAGAGCGGTTTGAGATGGGAGGTGTTTGTATGTGTGTCTAAGAGTGTGTGCGTGTGTGTGTGTGTGTGTGTGTGAGAGAAAGACAGAGAGAGAGAAGGCAAGAAGGGGCAAGAGAGCTAGAGAGAAATTGTGAGAGAAACATACAGAGCAAATCAGACACAGACAGAGGAGGTAGGAGGAAAGTAAAATAAGAAAGACAGAGGATGAAAAAATCTTGAAGAGAGATACAGGGGAGAGTGAGAAGTAGTTACAGAGAAAAAAGGAAAGGAAAGGAGTAGAAGGGAGATGAGTGAGGGGGATGAAAGGGAGAAAAAAGGAGACGGAGGGAGTGTAAGTGGAGATGTATTATTTAAAGAGGTCTCACCCTGTCTAATGAGTTTGGTCTAAAAGCCCCAGGAGCTGCCCAAAGATAGAGAGACAGACAGAGAGACAGAGCAACTTCCCTAACTATGCGGTGAGAAAATTCAATGTGCAATCAGAGCTGAGGGAGCAAAGGCGAAAGACTGCAGAGTGGGATTTAGTCAAATCGTTCTGCTTTGACTATATGAATTGTTTATAATGTAGGTAATGACAATCTCAGGAGATCTAACCATTTATTGGGATCACTGAAAGGGCAGGAACTAAACTGACTTGCATTTAGGAAACTCTCATCCAGAGAGCAGGCCTGATATTACTGAAATAGTGTTAACAATAGGGCTGCCACAAACGATTATTTTGATAGTCGACTAGTCACCGATTATTTTTGCGATTAGTCGACTAATCAGATCATGCATCCATTGGATGTAAAACGTACAGCTTATTGCACCAGCATGCATCTGCTCTTATATAACTATCATTAGCTTACAGCTTTAAGTGTTTAAGGTATGTGCTAACTAAAAATAAAGATAAGATGATAGTTTATTGAATTTAAATGAAATTTGCAGATTGTTTCGGTGAAGTTTAATAAACTCAGTCTCGTTTGCTCCTTGCTATCTAAAATATAACAGGACATCGGAGTATATTCTCGAGCATCTCACACTTCTGATAATCAGTTGTCTGCTTGACATTTATTCAGCTGTGTAAAAACTATAACTTTAATCTCAGCCAAACCGATTTACTCAGGAACAAATAAAATACTGAAAAAAGCCAAACAATAACATTTTTAAGTTATCTAAGTGACTTATATATCATGTTTAACCTGAGTAGCGAAAGACGGCGGTGGGTTTGAAAATGATTTGCCGGGAGTCCGGTGTTCTCACCGGTTCTTAGTGTGCCTTCATCCCCAGCTAGCTATCGAGCTGGTGGGTAACAGACGTCTCCGAAAACGTCGGAGCGCTTTTGAAAGTATGTGGTGTCCTGATAAACTGAGCAGATATTTGAGGTTTACACAGCTACATTCTCGCCTGAAAATATGTTAAACGTTTATTTTGTGACCCAGAAAGAATAATAAGAGTAATATTAAAACTAACTAGCTGCCGCCATTGTTGGAAACTGAGCAGGTGCTCTTGGGGGGCCGCGATGGGCCGCGCTATGAATTCTGGGACACAGCTTCTTCTTCTTCGGGGTTTAACGGCAGCTGGCATCCTTGTACATGCAGTGCTGCCATCTTCTGTTTCAGTCCGTTATTACACTGTTAAATCCTACTACTTATTCCTGCGTCTGTTGGGATCTTACAAAGCTTCAAATGACTCATCGACTATTAAATTAGTCGTCGACGATTTTGATAGTCGACGTAATCGTGACTAGTCGACAAATCGTGGCAGCCCTAGTTAACAATAATAAAGTTAAAAGGTAAAAGTAAAAGAAAACATATACCCATGTATATGTGTATATATGTATATACATGTGTATATGTATATGTGTATATACACATGTGTATATGTTGCACACTTTGTGTGTGTGCTTGTGTGTGTGTATAAGTAACTTAGTTACCAGATAGACTATTTTATTTTTTATTTTATTGATTAAATTATGGTCTTACTGTATAGTAAAACATTATCCTGTGTAACAATACCTGGGCAAAAGGTTGGGGTTGGTCTGCTAAATCTGCTAAGTGGCATTATTACCTTGAAATAAAGTCGATGAAGGAGAGGATGAAATAAAATGACTTGATAACCTCTTATTCTTGCTCTTTTTTTTGGTTTTTTTTTGCTTTTCTCAAATACCTACTATGAGTGCAATTATCCCATTCTTATTCTCTCACACCCCTGAATGCCTGTGACTGTCTCCCAGACATTATTAAACAGAGCTTTCACAGGAGACTTTTCAAAGTAGGAATATGTGCTTTATGTCTATGTGCCCATAACCATTTTTAATTCTTACCTCCTTGCTCTGAATTTTTTACCCACATGGCATTAGTCAGATATGCCTCTCTCACATACACAAACCCATATACACCATGAATGGCACTCTGGCAGGTGTCATTTCATTGCTTCTCTGAGCTGTCAATCACACAGACAGCTCAGTCCCCAATCCCTGACTGCTTTGATAACACACACACACACACACACACACACACACACACACACACACACACACACACACACACACACGTAAAGACAACAACTACACTTAAATCCAGATCTGGGAATGGGAAGTAGGAGATTGGGGTTTTTTGAATGTGGTTGGTCCTGTAAATAAATAATGAAGCAATATAATCAGCTGCCTCTCCAGTGTCCCTTGTCCCAAGGACAGACTTTCATTCCACCGTCTTTAACAAGGTTTCAGACTGCAAGCCTTATTCTGTTCTGTTCACAAACTAGTTCCCTTCCCCCTAAGCTCAGAAGATCTTCAGAGTACAATAAGTCCTAAAATCACAAGCTGCAATCCAATCCAAGACAGTGGTGTTAAAGTCCAGTCCTCCACAGAACAAAAGTTTCTCTGGAGAGGCAGTTAAAATATGTTAGCTAGTTGGCACTGAATGAACTTTTAATTTGGGGGGGGGGGTGGGGGTGTATTGTCCAATCCTTATAAAAAGCAGGATTCAAACATTACAAAACAATGGAGTGAGTTGCCAAATATATAAGGTGGAGTTTTCCAAATAAAGTCTATGATTTTGAAAGACTGGACCTATCATTCCTCAGGAAGGAAGCTCGATGGCTAAAGCGAGATGTACAACCTACAGTGTTGCTACCAGATAGTGTATAACAATGACCAAGATTCATATGAAATTTAGATAATACAGAGAAAATCTTCATAAAGTTCATGTTATTTAAATAAACAGGGGAAAAATAGAGAGAGAGAGTGGAAAAGCAAGGTCCCAATTTGGAATCAAACAGAGAACACAGTGTGCAGTTTACCCTCTGAGTTACCAGATTTCTAATAAATATTTACTGTAACAATAATATTATAGTACAGCAATACGCACAAGGTTGTATTTCCTGATGCGTCACTCCTACCTTTACATGATGGCAGTGCCTTGTTCCACACTGGCTTTCCATCTGGACCCATGACACAGGTGATGGTATCTTCACCTGCTATTGTGTAGCCATGGTGACAGCTGTAGGAGACCTGAGATCCCAATTTATAGTCGTACCCTGTCCGACTGGCATTCATAACATTACCGGGATCAAAACAGGCTTCCCTTGGTTTTTCTGTTGAGAGGGAAAGTGTCTGTATGAGTAGAGTAGCCTAATAGTTTTTATTACAAAATAAAAATTGTATTTACTTTCTTAGATTTTTTTTGCAAACTTATAACAGTACAACAACCTGCGGTACAGAAAAGGCAGTGTAACAATGAGAATTATGATACTGTTAGGAAATACATTAATCATTTTTCTATTATAATGTAAATAAAGTTTCAGAGCTGTACATTTCTACAATATGCATAAATCTTTATAGTCCAGCATTTCGAATTACAATATGTCCTCCCATATAAAAGGGCAAATAACCCCCAACAAAACAAAACAAAAAGAGCAAACAAGAAGAAGAATGAGATGGCGATAAAGTAGTAAAAGACAAATAGTGGTCAAACAGTGTCTTGGATCTTTATGACTTGGAGCTGGACCAGCTTGTTTGCGTTTCTGTGATCAGCCAATAAGAATGAGATATTATGCCTGAGAAAGGAAATGGGCAGGAAGACAGAGAAAGGTGGAGGGCAAGATAGAAGTGAAACAGA